>NW_027397102.1:1421109-1816191 GCF_003265705.2 Callorhinus ursinus | reverse complement strand
TATCTTGACTATTGTAAATAATGTTGCAATAAACATAGGAGTGTATATATCTTTTCAAATAATTGTCTTTTGTTTTCTTTGGATAAATACCAAGTAGTGGAATTACTAGATCATGTGATATTTCTATTTTAAAATTTTTGAGGAACCTCCATAATGTTTTCCATAGTGGTTGTGCCAATTTATATTCTCAAGAACTGCACGAGGGTTCCCTTTTCTCCACATCCTTGCCAGACTTGTTATTTTTTGTCTTATTAATACTAGCAATTCTAACAGATTTAAAGTGATATCTCATTATGGTTTTTATTGAGCATCATTTCATGCATTTGTTGTCCATCTGTATATCTTTGGAAAAATACCTATTCAGGTCCTATGCCCATTTTTCAATCAGATTGTTTGTGGGATTTTTTTGCTATTCAACTCTATATTTTTTAACATATTTTTAATATTAAGCCCTTATTAGATATATCATTTGCAAATATTTATGTTCATTTAGTAGGTTGCCTTTTTTTGTTGATAGTTTCCTTTGCTATGCAAAAACGTTTTATTTTGGTGTAGTCCAAATACTTCACTTTTACTTTTGTTTACCTTGCCTGAGGAGAGATATTAAACATATTGCTAAGGCTGAAGTCCAAAAAAGCACTGTCTACATTTTCTTTTAGGAGTTTTGTAATTGCAGTTCTCACATTTAGGACTTTAATCCATTGTGTTTTTATTTTTGTATATGGTGTAAGAAAGTGATCCAGCTTCATTTGTTTGTAACTGTCTAGTTTGCCCAACACCATTCATTGAAAAGATTGTCTTTTCCCCATTGCATATTCTTGTCTCCTTTGTCATAGATTAATTGATCATATGTGTGTGGATTTATTTCTGGGGTCTCTATGCTGTTCAACTGATCTATGTGCCTATTTTGTCTAGTACCATTCTGTTTTGATTACCACAACTTTGTAGTATGTCTTGAAATCTGAGGTGGTAATACCACAAGCTTTGTTCTTTCTGAGGATTGCTTTGGTTATTCAGGGATCTTTGTGGTTCAATACAGATTTTAAGATTATTTGTTCTAGTTCTTGTTTTATTATATGTTGATAGGCACTGCATTGAATCTATAGATTGCTTTGAATAGTATAGACATTTTAACAATATTAATTCTTCCAATCCATGAGCATTGTATATCTTTCCATTTGTTTATGTTATCTTCAGTTTATTTTACCAATGTCTTATAGTTTTCAGAGTATACAACTTTCACCTCCTTGGTTAGATTTATTCCTATGTATTGTATTCTTTTTGATGCCATTTTAAATGGTATTGTTTTCTTATTTTTTTCTGCTACTTTGTTATTAGTGTATAGAAATGCAACAGATTTCTGCATGTTAATATTATATCCTGCAACTTTACCAAATTCATATATCAGCTCTAATTTTTTTTGGTGGAGTCTTTAGGGATTTCTATATGAAGTATAGTGACCATTTAACTTCTTCCTTACCAATTTGGATACTTTTTTTTTTGAAGGATTTTATTTATTTATTTGTCAGAGAGAGAGGAAGAGCACAAGGAGGGGGAGCAGCAGGCAGTGGGAGAAGCAGGCTCCTCACTGAGCAAGGAGCTCAGTGTGAGACTCGATTCCAGGACCCCAGGATCACAACTTGAGCCAAAAGCAGACTCTTAACCAACTGAGCCACCCAGGCATCCCTGGATGCCTTTTATTTAATTCTGTTGGCTGATTGCTGCAGCTAGGGATTCCCATACTATGTTGAATGTAAGTGGTAAGAGTGGATATCCTTGTCTTGTTCCTGAGGTTAGAGGAAACATTTTTAGTCTTTCACCATTGAGTATGATGTTAGTTGTGCGTTTTTCATATATGGCCTGTATGTTGGGGTATGTTTCCTCTAAACTCACTTTGTTGAAAGATTTTAATCATGAAAGGATGTTGTATTTTGTCAAATGCTTTCTCTCCATCTATTGAGATGATCATATGCTTTTTAATCTTCCTCTTGCTAATGTGATATATCACATTAGTTGATTTGCAAATATTGAACCACCCTGACACTCTGTAATGAATCCCACTTGATCATAGTAAATGATCCTTTAATGTATTGTTGAATTCAGTTTGCTAATATTTTGTTGAGGATTTTGCATCTATGTTCATCAGAACTATTGGCATGTAGTTTTCTTTCTATTCTCTCTTCTCTCTCTCTCTCTCTCTCTCTCTCTCTCTCTCTCTCTTTCGTAGTGTCTTTGGTTTTGGTATCAGGGTTACATTGGCCTCATAAAATATATATGGAAGCTTTCCTTCCTTTTCCATTTTTTGGAATAATTTGAGGAGAATAGGTATTAACTCTTCCTTAAATGTTTGATAGAATTCACCTGTGAAGCCATCCAGTCCTGGACTTTTATTTGTTGGGAATTTTTTGACTACTGATTTAATTTTATTACTAGTAATTGGTGTTTTCAGATTCTCTGTTTTTTTCTTTTTCAGTTTTAGAAGATTATATGTTTCTAGTACTTTATCTAATTTCTTCTAGTTGTCTAACTTGTTGGTATATAATTTTTCATAATATTCTCATATAATTGTTTGTATCCTGTGATGGTTGTTATTTCTCCTCCTTCATTTCAGATTTTATTTATTTGACTCCTCTTTTTTTCTTAATGACTCTGGCTAAGGGTTTATCAGTTTTGTTTATCTTTTCAAATAACCAGTTCTTGGTTTCATTGATCTTTTTTATTGTTTTATAGTCTCTATTTGTTCTTTTTTTCTGGTACTTATATACCTTTAGGTATATAATTAGGTTGTTTATTTGAGATTTTTCTTGTTTTTTGAGGTAGGAGTATATCACTGTCATCTTCCCTCATAGAACTGCTTTGTGTCCCAAGGATTTTGGAACATTGTGTTTTCATTTTCATTTGTCTCCATGTATTTGATTTTTTTGTTGTTGTTGTTGATGATTCATTGGTTGTGTAGTAGCACATTTCTTAGCCCCCGTGTGGTTTTGTTCTTTCTAGTTTTTTTCTTGTAATTGCTTTCTAGTTTCATTGTTTTGTTTGAAAAAGATGCTTTACATGATTTCAAACTTCTTAAATTTATTGAGAACTGTTTTGTGGCCTAACAAGTGATCTACCTTGGAGAATGTTTCATGTATACTTTAGAAGAATGTGTATTCTGCTGCATTGGTGTAAGTGGGGCGTTTAAGTCCCCTACTATTATTGTATTATTATCAATGAGTTTCTTTATGTTTGCTATTAACTGTTTCATACAGTTGGGTGCATAATATGTACAATGTTTAGATCTTCTTGTTGGATTTTCCCCCTTTATTATGATATAGTGCCCTTCTTCATCTCTTGTTGCAGTCTTTGTTTTAAAATCTAGTTTGTCTATGCTAAGCAAAATAAGTCAGTCAGAGAAAGACAAATACCATAGGATTTCACTCATATGTGGAACTTAAGAAACAAAACAGATGAACATAGGGGAAGGGAAGGAAAAATAAAATAAGATGAAATCAGGGAGGGAGACAAACTATAAGAGACTCTTAACTAAAGGAAACAAACTGAGGGTTGCTGGAGGGGAGGTAAGTGGGGGGATGGGGTAACTAGGTGTTGGGCATTAAGGAGGGCACTTGATGGAATGAGCCCTGGGTGTTATACGCAACTGATCTAATCACTAAATTCTACCTCTGAAACTAATAATACACTGTATGTTAATTAAATTGAATTTAAATTTAAAAAAATTTAAAAATCAGGTTTGTCTGATGCAAATATTGCTACTCCACCTTTCTTTTGAAATCCATTTGTGTGACAAATGTTTCTCCACCCCCTCACTTTCAACCTGCAGGTGTCTTTACGTCTAAAATGAGTCTTTTGTAGGCAGCATATAGATAGATCATCGTTTTTTTTTTTTATCCATTCTGACACCTTTTGATTGAAGCACTTAGTCCATTTACATTCAGAGTAAGTACTGATAGACATGTATTTAGTGCCATTTTATTACTTCTTTTGTCATTGGTTCTGGAGATTTTCTCTGATCCTCTCGTGTCTTTGTCACTGTTCGTCTTCCTTTCCACTCAAAGAGTCCCCTTTAATATTTCTTGCAAGGCTAATTTAGTGGTCACGAACCCCTTTAGTTTTTCTTTGTCTGGGACACTCTTTACCTTTCCTTCTATTCTGAATGATAGGCTTGCTGCATAGAGTATTCTTGGCTGCAGATTTTTCCCATTCAGCATGTTGACTATATCATGCCACTTTCTTCTGGCTTGCCAAGTTTCTGTTGAGAAATCTCCAGCTAACTTTACTGGTCTTCCCTTGTAAGTTAAGGACTTCTTTTAACTTGCTGCTTTTAAGATTCTTTTTTTAATCGCTATATTTTCCAATTTTAATTATGAAATGTCTTGGGGTTGGCCTTTTTTTATTTTGATCAGAGCTTTCTTTTCCTCCTGGATCTGGATGTCTGTTTCCTTCCCTAGATTAGGGAAGTTTTCAGCTATTATTTCCTCAAGTAAATTTTCTGCCCCCTTTTGTTTTTCTTCTTCTTCTGAGATTCCTATAATCCGAATGTTATGTTTAATGGAGTCACTGAGTTCCCTAAGCCTATTCTCATGTTGCATAAGTCTTCTTTCTCTCTTTTGTTCAGCTTCATCATTTTCCATTATTTTTTCTTCTGTATCATTAATTCATTCTTCTGCTTCTTGCAACCTGCTGTTCATTGCATCAAGCCTATTTCCAGTCTTATTTATTGCATTCTTCATTTTTGATTCTTTTTTAACTCTTTTATGTCTGTGGTAAGGGTCTTCCTGATGTCTTCCATTCTCTTCTCAAGCCCAGCAAGTATCCTTATGATCATTGCTTGAAATTCTCCATCAGGCATGTTACTTACATCTCTGGCCATGACCTTATCTTGTTCTTTCATTTGGGAACAATTCCTCTGCCATGGCATTTTGTATGTCTCTGCTTTCATTTGTTAGAAAAGCTGGTTGTGTCTCCTCCTGAGAGTAATGACTTTATGAAGAAGAGGCCATGTAGTGTACAGGGCCAGGTGCTTCAGGGAGCATCTCTGGTGTGTGCTGCATGTGCTCTGCTGTTGTGTTTTGGCTGCTCTTTCCTTCAGGCCAGTCATCTACAGAGACTCTCCTTGCCTGCAGTGGGCAGTGTTTGGTCCTTGGCCAGAATGTAGTGAGTTTTAAGTAAATGTACTCTGGTCTGCTTGCTGAATGAGACCTGATACTACTTCATTCAGAACTCTCTCTCGGGAGACATGGTTTGGGCAGGGGTTTCTGCTGGTTTTCTGGGGAAGGGGCCCGCCACACTGGAACTGAGGCAAGCTTGACTGAGAAGGGCAGTCCCACCTGAGCACAGGGGTATGGGACTTGGTATAAGCAAGTTAGGCAGCCTGTGTCATTGCTGCACTGCTCCCTGCAGATGGTTCTGTGTTTGTGCTGAGGGGCAGAGGAGGGAAATGGGGCCAAGTAGCTCCCTTGTCCCTGGAGAGGCATCCTTGTAAACACTCCCTGTTAGGGAAGCACTCTGAGAACAACAATATTCTCCCCCTTGTGTGTCCCAGGTGTTTTTCAGATCACTGTTTCCATACTGTCTGCCTCTGGGTTTTTTGCCTGCCTTCTCTCCAGGAACAATGCAGTGCCCTCAGGGCTCTATCCCACCCAAACCCTCTGACCTTCAAAACTCTAGGCTTTAAGCCCCACTAATTGCAAGAACTCACGAAAATCAGCCATTCTCATTTTCCCAGCCAAAAGCTTTGAGGAAATGTTCTCTTTGTGTGTTCCCCTGTGTGCTCTACTCTCTCTCTCACCCTTCTCTGCAACCACAGATCCCTCCCCTCTGCAGCACCCAAGATCCATTTCTCCACTAAACCATGTCTCCACACTTCCTCCCTTCCTCATTGTGGCTTCTACCTTGAGTTGTGGAGTTTGTTCTGTCAGTCTTTAGGGTGATTTCTGTGGTATTTAGAATGATTTCATTGTTATCTAGCTGTGTTTGAGGGATGATACGAGCCTAGGGTCCACCTACTCCACTGCCATCTTCCACCCAACTCCCTATTTTAATAATTTTAATAGAGTATATCCCAGAAGGGATATTTTTGTCAAGAAAAAATTTCTATAATACAAAAACAAAAATTTGCTTTAATTTGCTAATTAAACCTTCTGGTGTTGATGATAACAAGGGCTTAGAAAAATTAGTCTTATCAAATGCCAGACACTTATCCAGAAAAACATTGAATTAGACTCTAGCATATTATGTGTTTTATATAGAGCCCATTTTCCTACTGTTTTGTTTGGATAAAACTTTTTTGTTTGAAACCATTAGTAACTGTTTAAGGTAGAAGAGGTTTCTGATTTATTTTCAATCTTGTAGTTTCTGCTGCCAAAATAAATAACCCATTAGGAAGAAGAACAGAATAAATAAGTTAGTATTTGTTGAGAACATATTAAGGTTATGACATTACAATCATAAGAGGCATCTGCATTATTGTCTGTGAACTCAAGGGTTTTGTATTTATTTGGGGACATAAGACACATATATATGAAAATTTGCCTAACAAAGCACAAGCATAACAAGGTATGTTATTGACCAAATAAATAGAACCATGAAGTTTATGCTACAGGAATTCAAAGGAGAGAGTGATTCCTGTGGCTAGTCAGGAAATGCTTTACAGAACAGGTAGAATTTGGGCCTTAAAGATTAGATAGGATTTGAATTGGTGGCAAGGAATAAAAATACAGTAGGTACAAGGAAAATCACAGGTTATAATGCATGGGACCCCAAGCTAAGTGAGAGGGACTTAAAGAAAGTAGTTTACCTCCAGCAAAAAGTTTGAATGGTGGGGAAGTGGATGGGAACTCCTTGAAGTCAGAGACCTAGTCACCTTGATTTCAGTATTCTCTGAAAACCTTGCAAAATAGTGTTGCATATAGAAGATGATGATGAGATTAAGTCAGCAAGTAAATTGGTGTCAGATTGGGTAGTCCTTCGATAGGGGACTAAGAAATGTATTATATGGGTAATGGGGAACTACTGATGGTTTTTGTGCAGGTTTTTTGTGCAGGTTTTGTGCATGATGTGAGGAAAATGTTGTTTTAGGAAGATGATGAAGTGATACTCCTATCGAAGCACACTTCCATCCTATGTCAGAGATTGCCCTAATTTCTGGACCTTCTGAGAGAATTGGTAAGAGCCCTTCTCTTCATCAGAACTCAAACCCTCCAAGTACATCATGTATATAAGAGCTCTGATTCTGAGACAAGGGGCCTTTCACATCACGAACTGTGTTGTTTAGAGACATCTATGGGTGACATTCTGTGCAATCACCTGCCAGTCAGAGACAGCCATTGAATCTTGCTTAAAGAAAAAAAATACCTTATCACATAGTTCTTTGGGCCTAACCAGACCTCTGTGATCATGCATGAGGAACTTTAAGATACTACCACAGTACTTAGGCAAGGCCCTAAGTTAAATTCATGTTTTCTGCCTCAAAGAATATACTCCTACAGGGTACCAAATTGTCCTTATTTATTCCCATGCAGAGTAGCAATAGGTAGGCCAAGTATGGAAGAGTCCATAATCTCAGTCACTTCTTTACCAGCTTTCTATATAGGAATTCAAGATATATAGGCCTATACTAACATTTTACCAACCTGATCTTCCAATGTTATACTTATGAATACACACTTGGGATGATTAGTTGAGTGGCTCTATTCCAAAAGGCTATTTTCTATCATTCAGAATTCGTACAGGGGTTAGTATCATTCTAGGGGAGAATGTCTGGTTGGTTGACCAAGAATATTTAGGTAAAGGACAGGGGAGATGGAAAAACTAACATTTGTTAAATTTATTTGAGGAGATAAGACACATAAATGCAGAATTGCTTAAAAAACACAATAAAAGATATAATGTTAACCAAATGAATAGAACCATAAAGTTCTATAGAAATTCAAAGAAGAGTGATTCATGTAGGTTGGACTGGTCAGAAAAGGCTTTACAGAGGAGGTAGAATTTGGGCCTTAAAGATTAGATTAGAATTTGGATTGGTGGCAAGGAATGAAGAGGCAGAAGGTACGTGTAAGTCACAAGTAATGCATGAGACCCCAAGCTAAGTGATGAAGATAGTAACCTGGCTCCAACAAAGAGTTTGGATGGTAAGGGACTGGATGGGAATTCCTTGATTTCAGAAACACTGTCACCTTTATTTTATTATTCTCTGAAGCCCTAGCAAAATAAGTTTGCATGTAGATAACTGCTTGATTCTAAGGGTACAACTAACTTTTGTTGAATGGCTATTTTATACAAAATGATTTATAGGCATTGTCACATTGAAGGGTCATAAACATTTTGTGAGCTGTAAATATTAAATAACCCCACTTTATAGTTGAGGAAACTCAAGTGTAGAGAAGCCCAAAGTCACATAGCTAATAAGTGACAGAATCTGGAACCAAAGTCCAAACCCTTAACCACCATACCACCCAGTGTCTCTCCTTTGCTGTATACTTTTAATTTTATAGACTTTTTAAAGATCCATTAAAAAAATTATCTCAGTTCCTATGCCTCTTTCATCAGAAATAGAATGATGAAAAAACATGGATAAAGCTCTGGCGTGGGAATCATTTCCCAGCTTTGCCACTAGATTCAATGCATGAGTTTTGGAAAGTCCCTTCTCTTCTCTGGACTTCAGTTTCAATTGCATGATCTCCATGCTATCCTCAGCTCTAAAGTGTGATGTTCTGTGATCCCATCTGATATTGAGGAGTTAGAAGTCAAACTCAATAACCATAACCAGATACCTTTCGCCAAATGGCTCTTTTTCTTTTTTTGGAAGAAATATTATATCTAAGCAGCCACTGTAAATTCACATTATAAATATGCCTCCCTTATTCTAGAACAAAATTTCTTTAATCAAGTATTCTCCTAAGTACACCCAGTTGCTACCTCTTATCACATCCACCTAGCATTTTGACCACCAGGCTATAAACAAACTAGTCTCACACTCATCATTTGCCTTTACTTGAGAGTAGAAATTCTAGGTCTCATCACTGAAAGTATCAAACATAACACAATAGACTAGGGAAGGGCTACCCTTTAAGTAGTTAGGCATTTTCCAAGTGACTTGTTTCCATGTTTCTAGTTAAGAGGGAAGTGACCACACCCATGGCTCCTGAGAAACTTAACTCCTGAAATAATATCATGGATGTTCATTTTACTGATTTACTTGGCAGTATCCAACCCTCAGCTCTGAATTGGTCCCTTTCCCTGAAATATTGAAAGTCTCCAATCAGTCAGTTCAACTCAGAAAGCATTTCCTGAAGGTATACTCAGACAAGGTACTGTGAAAGGATACAAAGATAAATAATAGGTGACCTCTGCCCCTGTGGAATTTGCAATTGTAAGGAAGGATAGGAAAAGCACACAAGTCTAACACAAGACTTAATGAGCACATTGCCATAAAAGTGATGATAGCAATTGCATACCTAATGTAGGCTTAACCCCATGCTAAGTACTGTGTTATACACATGGTAAGTGTGTGATTGTTGGTGATGCTTAAACACTGAGTATATCAATAAAGGGAAAAGTATATGGGCCATAATGGTGAAAGTTTTAAGGAAGAGACAGGACTTAAGTTAGCTGTTATTTGGATGGGTAACATCTAGATAGATGCTAGAAATAAGGAAACAACATTCCAGGTAAGAAGTATGACATGAATGTGGCAAGATCACTGAGGAGAACATCCATTCCTAAATACAGGGTGGGCATTGTAGGTTTTGGGAAGTAATCTTAAGAGAGGTAAGATATGGACAGATGGTAGAGGGCTTTGTAGACTTGAAACAATAAGAAATCACTATTAACTTTTGGTCTTGAGTGATATTGATATAATGAAAGATAAATTTTGTAAAGATTACTTAGTTACTAGTATGCAGGATGAATTGAAATTTGGAGAGACAAAAAACAGAAAGAGCAATAGATAGTTGGGCATATGTCACAATGGCTTCATGAATAGTAGTAACACTAGAAATGAAGAGGAAGGATTAAAGCCAGGAGACATTTTAATTAATTGGAAATAATCCCAGTGACTAGAGAGATCTGGGAGTCATTCATATAGAGATGGCAGTTAAACCTATGAGAGGTGTAGGAGATCATCAAGGGAGAAAGTAAATCTAGGGAAAGGAGATAAATGTGAAATTTGGAATCACCTAAGCAATGTTGAGATGCATACATAAGGACAAGGAAATGAATGGAAAAAAAGAAATTGAGAGTGTAAAGGTCAGAGCCTTACAGGATACTCATAATTTGGGTGAGAGCATCATAAAAATACTGTGAAGGAGAGAGTATTGCCCTATTTTACAGATGAAAAAGCTGAGGCTGAAAAGATAAAGTGACTTATATAAGGCCATGAAGCAGTTGCAACTCAACTCAAGTTCTTCCAGATTCCACATTGTGTCCATTTCCCTACACTTCCCTATCTCTGAAAACCAGTGACTAGAAAGAAGTGTACACATACTGTTATGGTCCCTTCCCATGGTATCCAGAGTTTATATGGGGATATAGGATTTTAAAGGAAAGGAAGAGATCGAGAATGAGACAGGAAGAGAATGATTGCTGAGCATACACTAATACTAAAATTACATCATTCTTGGTTTAAGTAGACATCTATTGAATAAATGATGAAATCACTACAACACAAGCATCAAGAGCAGGTGGGAGTGGGGAAAGCAGTATAGGTGCAGATAGTAGAAGGCAAATTGACTTCCTAAATTCTTCATTTGTCTTCTATTATGCATAGCATGATTTTTTGAAGTATCTGCATTTTTTCAATTTAGTCCTCACCACATGATGACTCTACCTTTGCTGCCTTAGCTTGATCTCCCCCAGAAGTGGTACCTTGACGTTGATAATCCAGTTTTTCAGCTCAGGCTTCAATGTTTGCAAGCCTGATCAAATAATTGCTGGGAGGAAGCATTCTGTGCTAAATAAGAGTGTGGACTGCAGTGGTAAAAACGCTAAAGAAACCCATTTAGCAGAATACTAAGTTTCTGAAAAGGTGCATTGCCAAACCATACCTACCAAATTCTGAGACACCCAACCTTAGCAAGGAGCAGAAAGACAAATATCACATTGCACTTCCAGATTGCCTTTCACACTTTATCAATCACCTTCTTGGTAGAAATGTATGGGTGGGATGAGATGTATGCTTAAGCACTTACTGCCTCATTTTCTCTTTGAGATTTTGACAAACATGAGTTATTTTCTATATATCCTTCACTGACGAGCTGGGTCAATACAGCTGCTTTCTGTTCAGACTTAAGGGCAAGAACACCCTAAGCCTGAGATTCCAGATAAGACAGAATGTTGTGCCCACCATGGAACCATGATCTGGAATCTATGTGGTTAACATAGTGGCATGAAAGTTTTCCAGCTTCCTGTGGCAAGGGTAACCCATACTGACTGGCATCTATACTCTGGGATCTAGACCTCACAGTTATGGAAGTACTCTGAGTGGCACAATGATTTCAATAAGAATATACTAACCAGAAACTGTAAGGGACAACCGCTCCCAACTTTTTATTTATTTGTTTATTTATTTATTCATTTATTCATTCATTCATTCATTCATTTAAAGTTTTTGGTTAAATTCCAGGTAGTGAACATACAGTGTAATATTAGTTTCAGTGATTCAACAGCAATAGTGATTCAACAATTCTGTACATCACCCTGTGCTCATAACAAGTGCACTCCTTAGTCCTCATCACCTATTTAACCCATTCTCCCACCCACCTGCATTCTGGTAACCATCAGTTTCCTCTCTCTACTTAAGTACCTATTTCTTGGTTTGCCTCTCTCTTTTTTTCCCCCCTTTGCTCGTTTGTTTTCTTTCTTAAATTCCACATATGAGTGAAATCATATGGTATTTCTCTTTCTCTGACAAACTTATTTTGCTTATCATAATACTCTCTAGCTCCATCCAGGTTGTTGCAAATGGCAAGATTTAATTCTTTTTTATGGCTGAGTAATATTCCATTGTACACACACACACCCCATCTTCTTTCTCCATCTATTGATGGACCCTTGGGCTGTTTCCATAATTTAGCTATTGTAGATTATGCTGCTATAAACATCAGGTACATGTATCCCTTTGAATTCCTATTTTTTGTATTCTTTGAGTAAATACCTAGGAGTGCAATTGGATTGTAGGGTATTTCTATTTTTAACTTTTTGAAGAACCTGCATACTATTTTCCAGAGTGGCTGCAGCAGTTTGCATTCCCACCAGCAGTGCAAGAGGGTTCCCCTTTCTCCACCTCCACACCTTTGCCAACACTAGCTGTTTCTTGTGTTATGGATTTTAGCCATTCTGACAGGTGTGAGGTGATATCTCATTGTAATTTTGATTTGCATTTCCCTGATGATCAGTGATATTGACCATCTTTTTATGTGTCGATTGGCCAACTGGATGTCTTCATGATTGAACAGTATCTATCAATATCTTCAAGATAGAAAAATATCTGCTCATACCTTCTGCCCATTTTTAACTTGATTCTTTGTTTCTGGGTATTGTATTTTATAAGTTCTTTGTATATTTTGAATATTAATCCTTTATCAGATATGTCATTTTGCAAATATCTTCTCCCATTCCATAAGTTGCCTTTTAGTTTTGTTCACTGTTGCCTTCATTGTGCAGAAGCTTATTTTGATGAAGTCCCAATAGGTTTTTTTGTTTGTTTGTTTGTTTTCTTTCATTTCCCTTGCCTCAGGAGACATATCCAGAAAGAAGTTGCTACAGCCAATGTCAAAGAGGATACTGCCTGTATTCTCTTCTAGGATTTTTACAGTTTCAGATCTCATATTTAGGCCTTTAATCCATTTTGAATTTATTTTTATGTTTGGTGTAAAAAAGTGGTCCAATTTCATTCTTTTGTATGTCGCTGTCCAGTTTTCCCAACATCATTTGTTGAAACACTGTCTTTTTTCCATTGGATATTCTTTCATGCTGTGTCAGAGATTAATTGACCATATAGTTGTGGGCTCATTTCTGGGTTTTCTCTTCTGTTCCATTGATCTATGTGTCTATTTTGTGTCAGTACCATACTGTTTGGATCACTACAGCTTTGTAATATAACTTGAAGTGCAGAATTGTGATACCTCCAGCTTTGCTTTTCTTTTTAGATTTCTGTGGCTATTCAGGGTCTTTGTGGTTCCATACAAATTTTACAATTGTTTGTTCTAGCTCTATGAAAAATGCTGGTGGCATTGTGATAAGGATTGCATTAAATGCATAGATTGATTTGGGTAGTATAGACATTTTAAGAATATTTGTTCTTCCAATCCATGAGCATGGGATGTCTATTTCTTTGTGTCATCTTCAATTTCTTTCAAAGGTATTTTCTAGTTATCAGAGTGCAGGTCTTTCACCTCTTTGGTTAGGTTCATTCCTAGGTATCCTATGGGTTTGGCTGCAGTTGTAAATGGGATTGATTCCTTGTTTTCTCTTTCTGCTGCTTCATTATTGGTGTATGGAAATGCAATATATTTCTGTATGTTGATTTTGTATCCTGTGACTTTACTAAATTTGTGTATCAGTTCTAGCAGGTTTTTCTTTTTTTTTTGGTAGAGTCTTTCAGGTTTTCTATACAAAGTATTATATCATCTGTAAATAGTGAATATTTTACTTCTTCCTTGCTGATTTGGATGCCTTTTATTTCTTTTTGTTGTCGATTGCTGTGGCTTGGACTTCCAGTACTATGTTAAATTACAGAGGTGAGAGTGGACATCCCTGTCTTGTTCCCTTCCACAGAAGTAAAGCTCTGTTTTTCCGCCTTGAGTATGATGTTAACTGTGGGTTTTTCAATATATGGCCTTTATTATGTTGAGGTGTGTTCCCTCTAAACCTACTTTGTTGAGGCTTGTTATCATGAATGGATGTTGAACTTTGTCAAATGCATTTTATGCATCTATTCAAATGATCATATGATTCTTATCCTTTCATTTATTGTGGTGCATCACATTGATTGATTTGCAAATATCGAACCATCCTTGCAACCCAGGAGTAAATCCAAATTGATAATTGTAAATTATTTTTTTAAAGTATTGTTGGGTTTGGTTTACTAGTATTTTATTGACAATTTTTGCCTCCATGTTCATCAGGGATATTGGCCTGTAGTTCTTTTTTTCAGTGGTTTCTCCCTCTGGTTTTGGTATCAGGGTAATGCTGGCCTCATAGAATGAGTTTGGAAGTTTTCCTCCCATTTCTTTTTTTTTTTTTTTCTTAGTTTGAGAAGAATAGGTATTAACTCTTCTTTAAATGTTTGCTAGAATTCCCCTGGGAAGCCATCTGGCCCTGGACTTTTGTTTGTTGGGAGATTTTTTTTTTATTACTGATTCAATTTCTTTACTCTTTATTGGTGTGTTCAAGTTTTCTATTTCTTCCTGTTTCAGTTTTGGTAATTTATATGTTTCTAGGAATTTATCCATTTCTTCCAGATTGCCCAGTTTGTTGGCATAATTTTTTCATAATATTCTCATAATTATTTGGATTTCTGTGGTGCTGGTTGTTTCTTGTCCTCTCTCATTTGTGATTTTATTTATTTGGGTCCTTTCTCTTTTATTTGGTAAGTCGGAGAGGGTTGTCAATTTTATTAATGTTTTCAAAGAACTACCTCCTAGTTTCATTGATCTGTTCTATTATTTTCTTAGTTTCTATATCATTTATTAGTGCTCTAATCTTTGTTATTTCCTTCCTTCTGCTGGCTTTAGGCTTCATTTGTTGTTCTTTCTCTAGCTCCTTTAGGTGTAAGGTTAGGTTGTTGATTTGAGATTTTTCTTGCTTCTTGAATTAGGCCTTTATTGGTATACACATCCCTCTTGCAATTGCTTGTGATCACCTCTCAAAGGTTTTGGACTGTCATGTTTTCATTTTCATTTGTTTCCATGTATTTTTTAATTTCCTCTTTAATTTCCACATTGACCCATTCATTGTTTAGTAGCATGTTGTTTAACCTCCATGTATTAGTGGTCTTTCCAAATTTTTTCTTGTGATTGACTTCTACTTTCATAGCATTGTGGTCAGTAAGATTGCATGCTTTCACTTCAATCTCTTTGTATTTTTTGAGGCCAGATTTGTGACCTAGTATGTTGTCTATGCTGGTGTGCCCATATGCACTTGAAAAGAATGTGTATGCTGTTGTTTTAGGATGGAATGTTGTGAATATATATGTTAAGTCCATCTGGTCCAGTGTGTCATTCAAAACCATTGTTTCCTGGTTTATTTTCTGTATAGATAATCTGTCCATTGATAGTGGGATGTTAAAGTCCCCTAATATTATTGTATTATTATCAATGAGTTTCTTTATGTTTGTTATTGACTATTTTATACATTTGGGTGCTCCCATGTTGGGTGCATAAATACATACAATTTTTGGATCTTCCTGTTGGATTGTCCCCTTTATGATTATAAAGGGCCCTTCTTCATCTTTTGTTACAGTCTTTGTTTTAAAGTCTAGTTTGTCTGGTGGCACCTGGGTGGCTCAGTCAGTTAAGCATCTGACTCTTGATTTCAGCTCAGGTCATGATTCACAGTCCTGAGGTCAAGCTCCACATCAGGTCTTTGCTCAGTGGAGAGTCTGCTTGGGATTCTCTCTCTCCTTCTCCCTCTGGCCCTTCCAACCCCCTCCCCACTCATGCTCTCTCTAAAATAAATATATAAACCTTGAAAAAAATAAAGTCTAGTTTGTGTGACATAAGTACTTCTCTCGAGGCACCTGGGTGGCTTAGTCAGTTAAGCATCTGACTCTTGATTTTGGCTTGGGTCATGATCTCAGGGTCATAAAATCTAGCCTTGTGTCAGACTCCATGCTCAGTGAGGAGTCTACTTGAGATTCTTTCCCTCTGTCCCTCCCCCACCTCTGTCTCTCTAAAATAAATAAATCTTTTTAAAAAGTATTTCTCTCCAGCTTTCTTTTGACATCCATTTGTGACATAAATTTTTCTCCATCTCCTCACTTTTAATCTGCAGGTGTCTTTAGGTCTAAAGTGAGTCTCTTGTAGCCAGCAAATAGATGAGTCTTGTTTTTTATCCATCTGACACCCTATGTGTTTTGATTGGAGTGTTTAATGCATTTGCATTCAGAGTAATTATTGATAGATATGTATTTAATGCCAGTTTATCACTTGTTTTATCATTGTCTAGAAATTTTCTCTGATCCTTATTTTTTTTAAAGATTTATTTATTTACTTTAGAGAGAGCATGGAGGGGAGGGACAGAGGAGGAATCTTAAGCAAACCCCGCTGAGCATGGAGCCCAACACAAGGCTCCATCTCACAACACTGAGATCACGACTTGAGCCAAAACTAAGAGTCAGATGCTCAACTTACTGCGCCACCCAGGCACCCCTCCTTTTTTGTCTTTGTCACTTTTGTTTTTTTTCTCTCCACTCAAAGAGTCCCCCTTAATATTTCTTGCAGGGCTGGTTTTGTGGTCATGAACTCCTTTAGTGTTTGTTCTTCTGGGAAACTCTTATCTCTCCTTCTATTCTGAATGATAGCCTTCCTGGATAGAGTATTCTTGGCTGCCAATTTCTCCCATTCAGCACTTTTAATATATCATGCCACTTTCTTGTCTCTTGCCAAGTTTCTGTTGAGCCATCCCCAGCTAGCCTTATGGGTTTTTCCCTTATAAGTTAAGGACTTCTTTTATCTTGTAGCTTTTAAGATTTTTTTCTTTATCACCATATTTTGCAAATGTAATTATGAAATGTCTTGGTGTTGGCCTGCTTTTGTTGATTTTGATGGGAATTTTGTGTGCCTTCTGGATCTGGATATCTGGTTCCTTCCCCAGGTTACATACATTATCAGCTATTATTTCTTCAAATAAATTTTCTGCCCCCTTTTCTCTCCCTTCTTCTTCTGGGACTCCTATAATATGAATGTTATTGTGTTTGATAAAGTCACTGAGTCCCCTAAGTCTATTCTTGTGTTGTATAATTCTTCTTTCTCTTTTGTTCACCTTCATTACTTTTCATTCTTTTGTCTTCCAGGTCACTGATTCATTCCTCTGCCTCTTGCAGCCTACTGTTCATTGCATCGAGCCTATTTCCAATCTTATTTATTGCATTCTTCTTTTCTGATTGATTGTTTTTTAACACTTTTATCTCTGTGGTAAGGGATTCCCTGATATCTTCCATTCTTTTCTCAAGCCTAGTGAGTATTCATATGATTGTTGCTTCAAATTTTCCATCAGGCATGTTACTTATATCTGTTTTGCTTACATCTCTAGCCATGGCCTTATCTTGTTCTTTCATTTAAGATTAATTCCTCCATCTTTGTGTTTTGTCTAAGTCTCTACCTTCATCTCTGTGTTAGAAAAGCCAGTTATATCTCCTACTCCTGAATGTAATGGCCTTAAGACAAAGGGGTCATATAGTGCCCAGGGCCCAGGCCTTCAGGGATTGTCTCTGATGTGTGCTTCGTGTACTCTGCTGTTGTGTTTAGGCTTCTCTGTCCTTCAGGCCAATCATCTGCAGAGGCTCTCCTTACCTCCAGTGGGCAGTGTTTGGTTCCTGTCCTGAATGAGGTGAGTTTTAACTAGGTGTGCTCTGGTCTTCTTGAGAAATGAGGTCTGACACCACCTCCACCAGAACTGAGACCCTGAAGAACTCTCTGGTTGGGAGACATGGTCTGGGCAGGGGTTTGTGCTGGTCTTCTTGGGGAGGGGCTCACCGCACTGGGACTGAGGCAAGTATGACTGAGAAGGGCAGTCCTACCAGTGTGCAGGGGTGTGGTGCTTGGTGTAAGCAAGTTAGACAGCCAATGTTGGCACTGCTGTGTTTCCCGCAGGTGGCTCTGTATTAATGCTGATGGGCAGGGAAGGAAAATGGTACAGGCCAGCTCCTTTGTCCTGGAGAGGCATCTCTGTGGATGTTGGCTCTCAGGGAGGTGCTCTGAGAAGAGTGAATAATCTCCCTTCTATGTGCCCCAGGTGTTCTTCAGATCATTTTTTCCACACCCTCTGCCCCTGCATTGTTTGCCTGCCTTCTCTGTAGGAGCAGCAAAGTGCCCTCCAGGCTCTGTCCCAGCCAAGCTTGCTGACCTTTAAAACTCAAGGCTTTAAACGCTGCTGTTTGTAAGAACTCATGAAATTCAGCTCCTCCCCTTTTCCAAGCCAGTGGCTTTGGGGAAACATTCTTGTACATTCCCCCATGTGCTTCTCTCTCTCTTGCCCTTCTCCATGACCATGGCTCCCTCCCCTCTGCAGCACCTGTGATCTGTTTCCCCCCAAACCTTGTCTCCCCACTTCCTACCTTTTTCAATGTGACCTCTTCTCTCCCTTTAGTTGTGGAGTTTGTTCTGTCAGTCTTCAGTTCTACTTCTGGGCTATTTAGAATGGTTAGTTATCTCATTGTGTTCATGGAACAAGACTTGCCTAGGGTCCCCCTATTCCACCGCCACTTTCCTTTCCCCCAGCAACTATTTTTTAAATCTCAAACTGCCAAGTACATTATTATGCAAAGAGTATAAAGAAAGTGATTATCTGTACATTAAGGAAGCTGATTCAGAGTATACTTTACTTCCCCAAAATGCTCAGATTGGAAACAAAAACATTTGTGCCATAAATGATGTTGCCTGTTAATTCCAAAGCCTCTTACATTCTAGATCCCTCATTCCTTTTTGAAACACAGCAACACCAAAGTACTTTAATAGCTATTTCAATTATGTCCAATCAAAAAGCATGAGATAGGGTAATTTTGTGAGTAGCAAGACCCAAAGCATCCCATCAAAGCCAGATGATGTTGAGTTGTCATCACAGCTATCTAATACCTGCCAGTATTAAAGATCAGATATGCTTATAAATAAAATAATCTTATTTTATAGTACATCAACCTGACTACTCTTGGAATGTGAATATCTCAACTGATTACAAATGCTTTGGTATAGCACACCAGTCTTTAGAGATCTGCAGATATCTGCTGTCTACAGGGATTGAACAAAAAGGAAATATACCAGTGAATGAATACCCACCCATACAAGAGAAAGGGTCATTTGATCACCTTCACTTTTCAACCTACAGATTATCCAGAAGCTTCATCATCTCTCACCGTGGAAACAGAAACATAGCAGTTTACACATTTCCTGCATCTCTCAGGTCAGTATTCTGAGGGAGGCACCTAGAGTGCTAAGAGGCAGTCTTGGAAGCAGACTCAAAAAGAAGTAAGTTCTTGCTCTGGTGAACAAGATGTTAAATTCTTCACCCTCATATTATTCACATAAGCAGAAATTCTATATTTAATTTATAAACTTGACTAATAGCCCTTATAATGTGTTTCCCTTTCTGTAGACCTTACATAGAATTCATGTACATAACACTCCATCTCCCAAAAATTTTTAAATTAAATTCCCATTTATTTACAACTTAATATTAACAAACGCTAACATATTTTTAAATTTTGCTTCAAATTTTTATAGGTAAAGATATTTTGCCCTAATTTTTACACAAAAAGCACTGATTCTAAACATTTCCTTCAAAATGAAAAAACAAACTTGTAGAAACATTTGCAAAATACATAATACACAAAATTTAACATCCTTAATTTACAAAAATCTTGCAAATCAGAAAGGAAAAAATACAACCATTAGAAAATGGGCAATCAACAAATGAAAGTTAAAATGAAAAATAAACATATAAATTATTCAACTTCATTAGAAAGAAATGCAAATAAAATAACCCAAAATATCAATTTATGTCTACTAAAGCAACCAATTTTTATAAATTATAGTACTTAGTATTGATAAGGACACGTTGAAACAGGTATCTTATATACTGCTGATGTAAGTTTAAATTTATACATCATTTTTATGGCAATTTAATAACATAAAAACCATAAAATGTTCATACAATTTTATTTGATAATCAAATTTTAGGAATGTATTTTAATGATATAATCAGAGATCTGCACAACTATTCATTATCAACTTACCATAATACCAGAAAAGTAGAAACAAAACTAAATATCTAACAATAGAGGAATGGTAAAATAAATTACTCCATTATTATGATGAAATAGTTTGCACCATTAAAAGTAACTACTTTGAAGAATAATTAATAGTTATGTTAAAAAGCTGTATGAATGCAGTTTAATTTTAAAAGTACATTTTTATCAGCTTTCTTGTGATATAATTCACAATGCCATATGATTTGACCACTTAAAATGTACAATTCAGTGGTTTTTAGGATAGTCACAGAGTTGCGCAACCATCATCACAATTAATTTAGAATATTTAGAAACTCCATACTCTTAAGCAGTCACTCCTCATTCCTCCATTCCCACTTCTTGGTAACCACTAATCTACCTCTCTGTCTCTATAGATTTGTCTATTATGGACATTCCACATAATTCATGATCCCATGGAATTATATATGTGGCCTTTGATGAGAAAATATTTGCAAATCAAATATCCAATAAGAGACTTATATGCAGAATAATAAACTTTTACAATTCTATAATTAAAAAGCCAATTTTTAAAAAAATGACAAAGGATTTGAATAGATAATTCTCCATGTGTAAATGATTGATAAGCACGTGAAAAGATGCTTAACATTATTAGCCATTAGAAGAACGCAAATCAAAACCACAAGATACCATTTAGGTGGTATCTTTTGGATCCACTAGGATCCAAAAGACAG
The DNA here is from genome assembly GCF_003265705.2 of Callorhinus ursinus. Lineage (NCBI taxonomy): Eukaryota > Metazoa > Chordata > Mammalia > Carnivora > Otariidae > Callorhinus > Callorhinus ursinus. The sequence continues at coordinate 1,795,530 of NW_027397102.1, read as the reverse complement.
ATGATAATAAGTGTTGACAATGATATGGAAAAATCAGAAACCTCATACATTGCTGATTGGAGTGTAAAATGGTTCAGTGACTTTGGAAAACAGTTTGATAGTCTTTCAAAATGTTAAACATAGAAATACTGTATGACCCAGAAATTCCAGTCCTTGTATATAATGGAAAAAAATGAAAACATATGTCTACACAAAAACTTCTACATGAATGTTCACAGCAGCATTATTCATAATGGCCAAAATGTGGAAACAACCCTAACATGTATCTGCTGATAAATAGATAAATAAAATGTGGCATATCCATACAATGGAATACTATTTGGCAACCCAAGGAATACATGTTCCAACATGGATGAACCTTGCATTATAAAATTACATTTTAAATTTTAATTTAAAACTTTTAAGTATTAAAATATATTTATATGTAGAAAAACACTGAAAAGAAATATAATAAAAACATAAGTAAGAATTAAATTTTTACATGGTTACTCCCTTCTCTATCTAACTGACTGGAGAAAGCCTTCAACTTCTCTCTTGCCAATATATTTTTTGAAGTATAATTAAAGTACAGTGTTATATTACAATATGGTTCAATTGTATACATTACTCAATGCTCATCAAGATAAGTCGTACCCTTGTACTCTTTATGTATTTCACCTCTCCCCCACAACCTTCCCTCTGGCAACCTCTTGTTGGTTCTCTGTATTTAAGAGTAGGGGTTTTTTTTGTTCATCTTTTTCTTTGTTCATCTGTTTTGTTTCTTAAATTCCATATATGAGTGAAATCGTATGGTATTTGTCTTTCTCTGACTGACTTATTTCACTTAGCATCATACATTCTAGGTCTATCCATGTTGTTGCAAGTGGCATTTCTTGCCAATACTTATATTGCCCTAACTCCATTGCCTCAGCCAGAAAAAAAATTCCAGATTCAGTCCATCTGCCTTCTCCATTCCTATACTCAGGCTGCTGAGAACTACTACAAAAATAACACAACTGATTATAAATACTGGTTGGAACTTTTTACAAAAAAACACAACTGAGATTACACATTTGTGATCTCTGGCCTAAACTGGCTTGAAATATCTTCACTACTTACCTCCTTACCAGTGTTCTTTCCTCTATTAACCACAACTTCATACAGTTTCTCATATCACTCCTATCCGTTATCATAATGAAAGTCCTGACACATGCAGTAGTGCTAGAAAAAGATATAAAGGCACTCTGGTAAAGAAAAAAACTATCCTGATTTGCAGATGACATGATTGTCTACATAGACAATTCAAAGAATCTACAAAAACTCTTAGAACTAATGAGTTTAGCTAGTTCACAACACATAAGATCAATACACACAAACATCTGTTGTGTTTCCATACACCAGCAATGCACAATTTGGAAAGCAAAATTAAAAAACACAGTACTACCTATAATAACTCCCGCAATTAAATAGCCAGATATAAACCTAACAAATCATATATAAGATCTGTATACTGAAACCTACAGAACACTATGAAAAAGACCAAAGAAGCCCTAAATAAATAAACAAACTATGTTCATGAGTCAGAAGACTCAATAGAGTTAGGATTTCAGTGTTCCCCAGATTGGTAGACAGTTTTAATGCAATCCCAATTAAAATTGTAGCAGGATTTTTGTAGATATAGACAAGCTGATTCTAAAATTTATATGGAAAAGCGAGGGAACTACAGTAGCCAAAAAAAATCTTAAAAAGAAAATTAAAGTCAGAACACAAAATCTGTCCAATTTTAAGACATACTATAATTCCACAGTAGTCAAGACAGTGTGTTATTGGCAAAAGGATAGACCCATAAACCAGTGGAACAGAATAAAAAGTAAAATACAGAAATAGACCCACATAAAGATGGTCTGTTGATTTTTACACAAAGATGTAATGGTAATTCACTGGAGAAAATACAGTCTTTTCAACAAAGGGTGCTAGAACAACTGGACATCACTGCAACATGTGCACTTCACAACATAAAAAAATGAATTCAAAATGGATCATATACCTATATGTAAAATATAAGACTATAAAACTCTTAAAATGTAGGAGAAAACCTTTGTCACTTTGACTTAGGCAAAGTTCTTAGATATGACATCAAAAGTAAAATACATAAAAGGAAAAATTTACAGTTTAGACTTGAACAAAATTTAAAATGTTTTCTCAAAAGAATGCTGTTAGGAAAACAAAAAGACAAGCCACTGATGGGGAGAAAATATTTACAAAATATGTATCTAATAAAGGACTTGTATCCAGACTATATGTAAAGTGCTCTAAAACCTCAGAAATAAGAAAAGAAACACCATAATAAAAAATGTGCAAAAGGTTTGAATGGACACTTCACCAAAAAAGTGGAAATAAGCACAAGAAAAGATGCACAACATCACTAGCCATTAGGAAAATGCAAATTAAAACCGCAAGGAGAATCCTTTACACTCATACTGGAATGGGTAAATTTAAAAAAAAATAGTGAAAATTCCAAGTGTTGAGAAGGATGAAGAATAATTGGAATTCTCCTACATTTCTGGTAGGAATGCACAATAGCTCAGGTACTCTGGAAAACTGTTTGGCAGTTTGTTATAAAGTTTCTTATAAAGTTAAATATACATTTACCATATGACACAGTAATCCCGTTCTTGAATATTTCCCCTAGAATAATGAAAACCAGTGTTCATACAAAATTAGTATATGAAGATAACAGCTGTATTCTATCTGAGATGGTGGTTACAAGATTATATGCATTTAAATTTAAAAATTAAACAATAAAGCAAAAATTTTTTAAAATTCTGTCATGCTTCTCTCAAACTTCCTACAATTTCTTTCCTTCCCCCCTATCATCAGGGAGGTCTTATTGAAATAATATCTTCCCAAACTTTGCTAGGTTTTTTCCTGACCATCACATTAATCTAGTCATTCCTTAGGAAATCTATCCATTCCTTGGCTAAAGAATGTGTGTATATATAATATATATGAAATATATAATTATATATAATATATAATTATGTGTGTATATGTATACACACAATATACATATTATATATACACATATATACATATATATACACACACACTCACACATACACACACACACACTGACAACTTACTAAATATGTTTCTCCAACCCAGGACTTTCCTGAACTCCAGACCTGAATAACCAAGTGCCTTTCAACTTCACCCATCCAAAAACCTATTTCCTGTTTTGTTCCCACTCCTTCATCTTCCACCCACATCCAATTAATCACCAAGGTGTGTTAATTGTGTTTCCTAAATATCTCTGGAAGCTGTGTACTTTTTTTTATACTGATGACCATGACCCCAGATCATGTGTCCCCTGTATTGCTGTAGTAGCCTCTTAACTGGTTTCCCTGCCTCCAATCCTGCCCCTCGTCCAATCCATTCTCCTTATGGCAACTAGAATGATGTTAAAAACTCAAATCTGTGTAATGACTTTCATCGGCCTCAGCATAGTCTGAACTCCTTAACATGGTTTATAGGTCCTTTCATGATCTGGCCCCTGCTCATGTCTCCAGTTTCATCTCCCATGATTCTCAACTCCGAAGCTTCCTCTCCACTAGTTTTATCCCTACACCCTATGGTTGACCCACACTCTACTGCTTTCAGTCCCTCAAACACACCCCTGCTGTTTTCCATGATTGGGACGCTTTCTCAGCAGCATCTCACCTCCTCCATTCCAGTCTCCTTCATCTGGCTGTATATTTTCCGGGTTTCAGCTTCCACATCATTTGCTCAGGGTACATCACTGACTGACCTACATAGCTGAGCTCTATGTCCCTTCTGGATGCTACCGTAATAACATGAGAACACTTTTATTCTGTGTTATAATACTTTATTTACTTGTCTGTCTCCCGCACTAAATTGTAAGCTCCTTGAGGGCAGGGACTATGTCTTGTTCACATTTTACTGCCAGTCCCTAAGACAGTGCCTGGCACATGGTAAGTATTCAATAAATATTTGTTGAATGAATGATGAGAAGGAGGGAGAATGAAAGACAGTCTCTGAGATTATAGGTCATTATTTTTCTTTATTCCTTTCTATATTTTTCAATTATTCTATGATGAATATGAATTGCTTTTATAATCAACACACTAGAATTAATTTTAAAGGTATATTAAACATAACAAAAAGGAGAAGAAAACGTGAAGAAAATTAAAATCACCTATAATTCCACCACCTAAAGATAACTCATGTTAACATTTTGTTGTATCCCTTCCAATATTTTCTATGAATATGTTTTTTAAACATTGAGATCATATTGTGTTCAGTTTTGAATTCTGTATTTTTTCTGAACGCCAATAGTAATTTCCCATTATATTAAGGTATTGTTGTTTATTTAATCAATTTCCTTCTTTCCAACATTAAGATTTTATTCAGTTTTTCACTATTATGAATAAGGCCATCAATAATGTCATTGGATATTAATCTTTTTTCTCATTTATAATTATTTTCTTAGAATAGAATCCTAGAAGCAAAATTACTGGTATGAACTTAATTTGAAAAACTCTTAAACTATATGGCTGAATTGTTTTCCAAAAAGCTTATACTAATAACAGCTACTTCAGTGCCTACTATATGCCAGATGTTGTTTCAGGTAGATTTTATTGTGCTTAGTTTACAGATGAAGAAACTAAGGTCCATTGATGTTATTTGTCCAGAGTCACAGAGATAACAAGTAGCAAAGCTTAGAATTCAAATTCACAATTACCCACTTTCAAAGCTCATGTTATTTTCTTGTGAATTTCAAAAATAAATGTTTTGTGCTATCAATTATATATTTACTTGAGAAAATGTGGAAAATACAAGTAGAATGTAAAGAAAATAAAAAAAATTACCTGTGAACTGATCACTTTGAACAATTTAGTATATTTCCTCAGTTTTTTGTTCCAGATACAATTTCTGGGTTAAAAATAATTATAACATTGTATATATAATTTTTCATCCTGCTCTTTTCACTTAGTATTTTTCAGTGCTGATACATACTCTTCATAAACATCGTTTTAATGGTTGCATATTATTGTCAATGGATGTTACTGTGTGGATATTTACAGTGGTTCAGCTCACCTGTGAATTTCTTTTTTTCATTCCCAGGACCCTCCATCTCCCATGAGGCTTACAGAGTTCAATGTTGGGAACCATTTTAATCTTCAAAATAAGTCACCATGGTGGATTGAAAGCTTCACAATTTAAAAGCATTCCATTAAATACTTGCTGTGCAGATAGATGTTTCAGGACTTTACAAGTTATTTAATTTACTAACTGAACTCATCAATCTGGTAGCAATTAATTCAAGCCAGTCTTCCTCTCTTTCTTCATTTTACCTCCCAATCTGTAAAAACCTAAATGTAACATATATACCTTTCCAGGGGCTCTTTTTATTCCTCTTCTCAGGTATAGAGGAATTCAAAAAACTTCCATGGAGTCTCTAACTCCCCTAGAAAGATTGTTAATTATATTTATAGGGTCTTTGTGGTATTAAGGGAAATCAGACTGCTGCTTGTGTGCCTGTGCATTTATAAGCATGCATATATGCAGCATATTTACACAAAATTCTGTTGTGGTGTTGTGAAAATCAAGGTTAAAAAAATCCAAGGTTTTTATTCAATCCTGCTTTTTCTCCCTAAATAGCAATTTAAATACTTGCTCGGCTGTCAACACCATCCCTATATCAGATATTTAAAAGTCAAGAGGCATAATCAACACACCATAATCGAGGTCCTCAAATTGGAAATTGAACAATACAAAGCCTGTTCTCTGTCATAAATGTGTGATGTTCCTGAAAGCACCACAACTAATAGAGAAGATCAGATCAGATTTCCACTTTATTAAACATTAAGTATTGGTGTTTTAAAGACTTTTAATGTCAGGTTGTAGTAAAATTCTCCACTTTTATTATTTTCTCTGCTACCTAGCTTTATTTTTACCTATATTAATTGTTCTTATGATGATAGAAAAACCATAACCCTAAGTTATGCACCATAGGTTTTGTTAAGGAGCTTAAGGGTCATTTTCAGGTTTAATTACAATACTGTTCATATGGTAAAGTTTCAAAGTTGAAATTGGCCTAAGGATTAGCACTCAAGCTATGTTTTCACAGCAGGGTTTAGTGTATAGATAATGATAACCTAATAGTAATATGCCAATACTTTCTTTTTCTTTTCTTCTTTCTAGCTTCAGTGGTAGTTCAGCCATTAAGACAGTTTACATTCATTTCCCCATTTATTTATAATCAGCCTTTCTTTTAGTCCTAGTGCCTGAATCAATGAGTATGAACACTAATGCTGAGTCTTTATAATAATAATACCTAAGAGCAGTGATGATTTTCATTTCTCAGCCACTGTCCTAGTGCCCAGCTGCCAGCAATAGAAGTCCCAACTCTTACAGAAATTATTGAGAGTTAGAGGCATCTTACAGATGTCAAGGAGTTGAACTCCTAGAAGGACATTAGGTTTACTAAGTCATCCCCCCTAAAACCTTTCTTAGTAAAAGAAAATTTGCCTACCACAAACTATTTGGTGTTCAGGTTCCAGTGGAGCTGAGAAAGTGAACAATTCAGCTACTTAAAAAACAAAAAACTTGTTTATTTGGATCCTCTAGGTGATTTGGGGCCAGGTGAGACTTTTAGCATAAATTAAATGGATTGTGCCAGCATTTCATTTGAGAAAATAACTAGACATGACAAAATCTATTAGGGCCAGGGACTTGTTCTTGCAGAGTTCAGATTACTAAGATGCTAAGAAGCAACATAGAAGACTATACACACCGGGTTTCACAAATGAAATCGTGTATGTTCAGCTGGGAAGATTTTTCCCCTTCCTCCCTCTCTCTCCAAAACACTCTCTTGTTTAGGTTTTTCTTGAAAGCTTATTTAGGAATTCACATGGTCTTATGATGGACAAACCTTGCCTTTTATTCATATAGTAAAGCACCTTTCTCTAAAAAATAGGGCCATTACTTAACTCCACAGCCAGTGGGCCTCAAAGAAATCTTTCCCTTTCTCATCTATCATTTTTTTGCCAAGGGTTTAGGCAGGGTAGCTTCTAACTATGATTCAAAGTCAGGAAGGAATCAATAAATTCTTTGATGCATAGAGTGTATCAGCACTTGGCACTGAAATAAATCAGGTTATAAAAGACAGTGTCAGAAAACTACAGGGAAGCACTGGAAGGATAAAGCCCAGGAGAGCTATAATGCAAAGCTGATTGTTTCATGTCTTACAGACTTACACCATCTTCAAAAGGCCAAATAAATCAGAGTTTCAAGTGGGGGCTTGGAGAAATAAACCCTATTCCTATCTCAGCACCTTTATTACACTAGTTTATAGACTCTGATAATACCCCTATCCATACATAATTCAGTACTGACTACTGTACATAAGCATCCTGCCCCAATTGATTGACTATTGATTGACAGAGAGGTTCATTTAATAATTAGTGTATCCTGATCTGGCTCCATTGCCTGTTTTCCTTGGAGCCCTGTCAAATAACCTCTGTGGGATCTCATTCCCCAATTTTTGGTACCCATATTCCCCTTTTGCAAAATAAAACACTCATTGTTAGGATCCTACAACTGAAAGGTGCTATGTAACTCCCTAGTGCTCTTATAAGTCTTTCATTGAAGGACTGGAGTGAAAACTTGAACCATAACAGTATTTCTAAGCAAACCAGTGTGCTCCATTCTTACTTCCATGCTCTCATTGCTGACTTGTTCTTGCAGAGTTCAGATTACTTTATTTAAGTTATTCAGTTCATTCCAACAATGTCCTTAGAATAGAAATCATTTTCCCCATGGTACATCTGGAAAAATTGAGGCAAAAAAAAAATGAAGTGGCTTTCAAAAGCACATAGCTGTCTGGAGCAGACCTCAGTTATCATGTCCAGTGCACTATTAGACTGACTTGGCTTCCCAGTACTGGAAATATTGGGGAACAACTTAGAATATTGAGATTAATTCAGGCAGGATCACATTTCAGAAAAGCTCCAATTCATCCAAAATCTAAAAGTATGCAATTAAACAACTCTTATTTTCTATGTGACATAAATGTAACATGTGTCTCTTTCCCACACGGGTCCCATGTAACACATCTATTTCACACTGTGTGACATCAGCCAGTGCCATTATCTCCTTTAGTACCCATAGAGCCCAATCTCAGGGCTGTCTTTGCCAGGGAAAAGAATGTGCTTCCCCATGTTTATGCCAAATTGCACAAAAGTGTTGTCATTGAGGTTAATGGAGATTAAGCACAATCCCAAGCAGGTATGTTTTAAGAATATTGAATGTACATTATTGTGACATGCACCTGAAATTTAACATGGCCCCAATTCATAGGATGTAACAGTCATGCAAAGCCTATCCCTTTTACTTCTCATCACACATATATATCTACATACATGTGTGCATACACATATGTACACTACACACTGCCCCCAAAGTAGGCCGTTTGGTCATCAGGAGCAAGTACTTTAAAGGAATAATTCTTTGTCCTCTTTTAGAAAAAGTCCAACACTCACTGCAAGTGAAGAACACTCCATTTATTCATTCTAAAACCTCTACTCCCAGAGTAGCTATGGTACCAGTTGGTGCAAAAGACAAGATTGTTAAACCCTTTCACAAGTCCGTGTTCACAAATGGAAAATTTATGCATTCCATCCAATCAGTAGGAAATGGCTTATGAGGTATGGCACATCTGCATTTCTTTAACTTTAGCTGTAAGGTACCATATTAAGTTGTAGTCTTTTGAATGCAGGGGTTATGTAATATAATAATGAACAGGTGGCTCCTAATAGCATGCAACCAACAGCTGTTTGTTTCCCCAGAAGGGCTAGGGCTGTGTCCTGCACAGTGTTTAAAACTATTAAATTTGTTCTTTGTAGCAGGCTGGTATGTGGCCATTAGCAGAATGAGTTAAAATGGACAATGAATGCAGTATATCAGGAAACAGATTTTTAGTAGGGAATGGCATTGAATGCGGAAAAAAAAAACCAATAAGGTAAGACACATTCAAGGAATAATTGCTGTCACCCTGCTGGCTAAATCAGCAGAGAGACACAGCAGGAAAGCTGGTACTTAGTCTTGGTAATATATGAAATGTATTGGAGAGCCAGAAAAAGAAGGCACTGGGGCCCTCAGCAGTTAAGCTGAACTTGCCAATTTGCTATAAATTTTTTTTTCCACCAATCTGCTCAAAGTTATTATATATGGTATTCTTAAAATCATGTGTCTTGCTACAGAAACACCCACAAATACTAATAAGCTTTATCTTCCTATGTCCTTTATTAAAAGTATATGCATAAAATTGTTGTTTCTTTTGTATATTATAGTTTTGTTAAACAATGTTGGCAAAGCTTAAAATTTCAGACCACTTTAATGGAAGTTTCTATACATCTGATTTCACAGGGTTATAGTAGAGTTTATTCACTCCCAGGTTGGTTGGTATGTGTGTTATGTGGACTCTTCTGTAACATACCTACTGAGCAGCCCCCATCCCTGTGCTCAGTATTTCTTATGTTCCTACATGGATATGAGTTGGGAAATTAGCAGCAATGGCTTTTAGGTAGAAAGCTGACTAGTCTAATGGCACTTGATTGTGTTTGGTCTCTGCTCAGCCTCACATTTTGCCTTTCCCTCTTTTGTTGTGGTAAGTAAAAAGAAAAAGAAAGAACTTATCTTATATGACTAAGGGTGATAAGAACTCTAGTTTATTTTTTTTCTTGCACTGAAGACTATGTTTATTATTCTCCAGATGCATGTCACCTGAAAAAAGAATACAGTGATCCTGAGAAAAGAACACAGTGGTACACTTGCTCCTAAATTATACATTACCATCAGAGAAATATTTGAAGAGACCCTCATTAAGTAAGTCCCAAGTAAAGTTTCCCTCAATAGGTGCACCATCTGCACAAAAAGACCTTTTCAGACAGAATGAAGAAAAGCCTCCCAGTTAGCCAAAAAGAAGGCATAAGTCATTGAAAATACAAAGCATTGAAAGTTGAAGTTTGGAATAGTCATTGCTGACCTCAACTAAATAATAATGGAGAACATGAATTACTTGGGAGAAGCCCAGCCCATAGAGGTAGGACTAACAAAAAAATAGAAAAAAAGTCTTTTATTCCAATTAAAATATAAAGTAAGTTATAAATATAATTATAAAATAGTACTTACTTTATCTTAGGTAAAGACCTCAAACATCTCAGCTGAAAATCCCATTTCATTTATTCCAAGGCATCAGCTACAAGCAGCTTAAATTTTCATCACAGTGTAAAAAAACTCAAATACTACAAACAAAAGACAACTAATTTCTTTCTAGATTAAAAAAAGGGGGCATAATGGAGGAGACATTTATACAAGAATTTTTTTAAGATTTTATTTATTTATTCATAAGAGACAGAGAGAGGCAGAGGGAGAAGCAAGCTCCCCACTGAGCAGGGAGCCTGATGCGGGACTCGATCCCAGGACTCTGGGATCGTGACCTGAGCCAAAGGCAGATACTTAACCATCTGAGCCACCCAGGGACCCCCTTTATACAAGAATCTTATTTGAATAGAGGTTACTAGGAAAAAAGCATAAATGAACAAAAGGAAATTTTATTGATATAAAGGATTTTGTAACCATATTGACAGAAATGTATTTATACAGAAATGTGTAAATATATTGACATGCATTTTCTTAATGTTATAAACAAACTTTTCAAATTTTCTCACCATATGCAGGAACATTAAATACTAAATTTCACTTTGAATATTAGAATATTCATTCTCACACAGTAGTTTAATGTTTCAGTATTTGGACTTCTAGCTTTATGGGGTGGAAAATTTATGATTGTAAAAAGCATAATTTAAGAAAATTTTTAAAAAGTAATTGAATATGTTTATGGTTTGGAAAGAAATTTTCCTCTAACCTTAACTGAAGTATTCAAATCAATTTTGCAGGTTAGGATATTATCAGACCGAGATCCTGACAGTGTTGGCACATTCTAAAATAAACCTGGTTGTGGTATAGATGAATGTCAATAAAAATAAAATGCAATTCGCTGTACAGGGAAGCAGAAGTTTTGCCTTTGGAACATTAAAGAATGTGGGTTACTAATTAGTCAAAAATTGTCATTATCTTAGCAATCCACTGTCATACCATACATAAATTACCCTAAACAATTAGAAAGCACTTATTAGAGTAATATGGTTCAGAAGGATGCAACAGAAATGCAAATCTTAAATTGCTTCTGAAACACAAGTGTCTGTGTGTGGCAAAACTACTAGACACTGAGGATTGAGGGCTCTGTGAGATGTAAAAAATAAAGGGGGAATACTAGGAGAAATAAGTGAAGATGAGATAGGAAACATTAATATTTAACCCCTTTCCTCTTGATTATCACTGCCCCTAAACTCTGAAGCCTTCCATTTTCTACCCACATGTTTTCAGTTTATTAAAATTGTAATTTAGTTGAGGGTAAAATTAATATACTTCTTCTATGTCTATCCTATTAGCTGACTGTTCCAGAGACAACTTCAGATTTGCATTTGTATCCCTGCCTCTGTCTGAATATCTTAACAGAACCACCTGGAACATCTATTTCTAAACATTATTTTAAAAATATATTCATTTGTCATGAATTTATCGAGTCTTCTACTTTTTATTCACCTGAAAGTTTTGTACAATCTAACAGCCAAAGTCATCAGAAACAACTTTGCCTTCATATGACTGTTTTCAAAGAATGCAGACCATAGAATCCTAGTTGAAGAATAAAACACTGCATTTTTATGAAGTATTTTTATTGTACCCAATCTAGCTTTTAAAACCACTTCTTCATTTTAATAATTCTTACTGCCATGAGATATCATCTGTTTTTAAATTATTTTTGAGTATAGTTGACATATAATGTTACATTAATTTTAGGTGTTCAGCGAAGTGATTCAACCTCTCCATATGTTATGCTCTGCTCACCACAAGTGTAGCTACCAACTGTTACCATACAACACTATTACAGTATCATTGACTATATTTTCTATGGCTGTGTCTTTTATGCCCATGACTTATTCATTCCATAACTAGAAGCCTGGTATCTCTCTCCCCTTCACCAATTTTGGATACCCCCATCCCACTTCACTCTGGTAACCATCAGTTTGTTCTCTATATTTATAGGTCTGATTCTGCTTTTTGTTTGTTCCTCATTTGTTTTGTTTCTTAGATTCTGCATATGAGTGAAATCATATGGTGTTTGTCCTTCCCAGTCTGAATTATGTCACTTAGCATAATAAGCTCTAGGTCCATCCATGTTGTCACAAATGGCAAACTCTTATGCCTTTTGTGGCTAAGTAATATTCCATTACATATATCCATTCCTTCTTTATCCATTAATCTATCATTGGATATGTAGGTTGCTTCCATATCCTGGCTATTGTAAATGCTCCTCCAATGAACAAGGATGCTTATGCATTTCCAAATTAGTGATTTAACTTTCTTTGGGTAAAAACCAATTAGTGAAATTATTGGATCAACATAGTATTTCGATTTTTAATTTTTTGAGGAACATCCATACTGTTTTCAACATTGGCTGCAGCAATTTACGTTTCCACCAATAGTGCCTGAGGGTTCCTTTTCTTCCACATCCTTGCCAACACTCATTACTTCTTGTGTTTTTTATTTTAGCCATTCTGACAGGTGTGAGGTGATATTTCATTGTGGTTTTGATTTGCATTTCCCTTATGATTAGTAATGTTGATCATATTTTCATGTGTCTGTTGGCCATCTGTATGTCTGCTTTGCAGAACTGAATGTCTATTCAGGTCCTCAGCCCATTTTTCAGTTGGACTGTTTATTTGTGTGTTGACTTGTATACATTCTATATATATACTGGACATAAACCCCTTATCAGATGCATAGGGATTTGCAAATATCTTCTCCCATTCATTACGTTGGCTTTTTGTTTTGTTGATGGTTTCCTTTGCTGTGGAAAAGCTTTTTATTTTGATGTAGCTCCAAAAGTTTAGTTTTGCTTTTATATCTCTTGTCTTAGGAGACATACCTAGAAAAATGATGCTATAGCCAATGTCAGAGAAATTACTGCCTGTGTTCTCTTCTGGGACTTTTATGGTATCAAGTCTCACATTGAGGTCTTTAATCCAGTTGAGTTTATTTTTGTGTGTAATGTTAGATAGTATTCCAGTTTTATTCTTTCACATGTAGCTGTCCAGTTTTCCCAACACCATTTATTGAAGACTGTTTTTCCCTATTGTGTATTTTTGCCTCCTTTGTCATAGATTAATTGACCATATAATCATGGGTTTATTTCTGACTCTTCTATTCCAATGATCTATGTGTCTATTTTTGTGCCAGTACCATACTGTTTTGATTACAGCTTTATAGTATATCTTGAAATCTGAATTGTTATACCTACAGCTTTGTTCTTTTTTTCTCAAGATTGCTTTGACTATTCAGGGTCTTTGTGGTTCCATACAAATTTTGGGATTATTTGTTCTAGTTATGTGAAAAATGTTGGTATTTTGATAAGGATTGCACTGAATCTATAGATTTCTTTAGGTAATATGGAAGTTTTAACAATATTTGTTTTCCCAATACTTGAGCATGGAATATCTTTCCATTTGCTCATGCCATCTTCAATTTTTTTCATCCATGTTTTATAGTTTTCCAAGTATAGGTTGTTCACCTCCTTGGTTAAGTTTATTCCTAAATATTTTATTCTTTTTGGTGCAATTGTAAATGCAATTGTTTTCTTCATTTCTCTGCTACTTTATTTTTAATGCTAGAAACACTACTGATTTCTGGGTACTGATATTGTATTCAGCAATTTTACTGAATTCATTTATTACTTCTAATGGTTTTCTCGGGAAGTATTTAGGGTTTTCAATGTATACTATCAGGTCATCTGCAAATAGTGACAGCTTAAAATCTTCCTTACCAGTATGGATGCCTCTTATTTCTTTTTCTTGTCTGATTGCTATGGCTAGGACTTCCAATATTATATTGAATAAAAGTGGCAAGAGTGGACAGCTTTGTTTTCTTGATTTTAGAGAAAAACTCTGTTTTTCATAATTGAGTATGTTAGCTGTGGGCTTTTCATATATGGCCTTTATTGTGTTGAGGTATGCTTCTTCTAAACCCACTTTGTTGAGTTTTTGTCGTGAACAGATATTGAATTTGTCAAATGCTTTGGGGGCATCAATTGAGATGGTCCTATGATTTTATCCATTTCATTGCTGTGGTGTATCACATTGATTGATTTGCAAATATTGAACCATCCTTGCATCCCTGGAATTAATACCACTTGATTTTGGTAAATGATCCTTTAATGTATCATTGAATGCAATTTTATATTTTGTTGAGGATTTTTGCATCTGTGTTTGTCAGGGATACTTGCCTGTAGTCTTTCTTATTGTGTTGTCATTGTCTGGTTTGGGTATCAGGGTAATGCTGGCCTTGTAAATTGTAGTTGGAAGCTTTTCTTCCTTTTCTATTTTTTTAAAATCGTTTGAGGAGGATAATTAGTAACTCTCCTTTAAGTGTTTAGTAGAATTTATTTGTGAACCCATCTGGTCCTGGACTTTTATTTTTTTGGTAGTTTTTTGACTACTGATTCAATTTTGTTACTAGTAATTGGTCTATTAGATTTTCTATTTATTCCTGATTCACTTTTGGAAGATTGTATGTTTATAGGAATTTATTCTTTTTTTTCTAGTTTTTCCAATTTGTTGCCATTTAATTTTTCATAGTATTCTCTGACAATCCTTTGTAGTTCTGTGATGTCAGTTGTTACTTTTCCTTTTATTTCTGATTTTATTTATTTGGCTCCTTTCTCTTTTTTCTTGATGAGTCTGGCTATGGGTAATTTTGTTTATCTTTACAAAGAACCAGCTCTTGGTTTCAGTGATATGTTTCTTTTATTTTAGTCTCTATGGCATTTATTTCTCCTCCAACCTTTATTATTTCCTTATTTTGACTCACCTTGGGCTTTGTTTGCTCTTCTTTTTCTAGTCCCTTTAAGTGTAAGGTTAGATTGTTTATTTGGGCTTTTTCTTGTTTTATGAGGTAAGCCTATATTGCTTTATATTTCCTTCTTAGAGCTCCTTTCACTGCATCCTAAAATATTAGTCCACTTTGTTTACATTTTTGTCTTTATGTGTTTTTTAATTTTTTATTTAAATTCAATTTAGTTAACATATAGTGTATTATTAGTTTCAGGGGGTAGAATTTAGTGATTAATCAGTTGCATATAACACCCAGTGCTCATTCCATCAAGTGCCCTCCTTTATGCCCATTACCCAGTTACCCCACCGCCAACCCATATCCTCTCCAGCAACCATCAGTTTCTTTCCTGCAGTTAAGAGTCTCTTATGGTTTGCCTCCCTCTTTGTTTTTATCTTATTTATTTTTCCTTCCCTTCCCCTATGTTAATCTGTTTTGTTTCCTAAATTCCACATTTTGATTTCTTCTTGATTTCTTCATTGATCCATTTGTTGTTCAGTACCATGTTTTTTAGCTTCCACATATTTGTGTTTTCTCCAGTTGTTTTTTTCTTGTGATTTATTTCTAGTTTCATACTGTTGTGTCCAGAAAAGATGCATGGTATAATTTTAACCTTACATTTTTTTAGTTTGTTTTGTAGCCAAACATGTGATCTCTGTTTTCTTACTGATTTTTTGCCTGGATAATTTATCTATCTATCTATCTATCTATCTATCATCTATCTATCATCTATCTATCTATCTATCATCATCTATCTATTGATATAAGCGTATTAATGTCCCCTATTATTATTGCATTACCATCAATTTCTCTCTTTATGTCCATTAATGTTTACGTATTTAGGTGCCCCTATGTTGGGTGCATAGATATTTATAATTGTTATATCCTATTGTAGGATTGATCCCTTTATCACTACATAATACCTTTCTTTGTCTCTTATTACTGTCTTTGTTTTAAACTCTGTTTCCTCTGATGTAATTACTGCTACCCCACCTTTTTTTTCTCTTTCATTTCCTTGTTAAATGTTTTTTCACCCCTTCACTTTCAGTCTGTAAGTGTCTTTAGGTCTGAGGTGTGTTTCTTCTATCTGTAACATTTGACATTTTAACTATTATGTGTCATGGTATGGCCCTCCTTGGTTCATCTTGTTTGGAACTCTGTGATTCTTAAACCTGGATATATATTTCCTTCCCTGGATTAGAGATACTTTCTCCTATTATTTCTTCAAAGAAGTTTTCTGCCCCTTTCTCTCTTCTTGTCCTGAGACTCCTATAATGTGAATGTTTGTTTCCTTGATGTTATCCAAGATATCCCTTAACCCATTCTCATTTTAAAAAATTCTTTTATCTTTTTGTTGTTCACTACTCTGTCTTGCAGATCACTGATACATTCTTCTGCATCCAATCATCTGTTGATTCCCTCTAGTGTATTTCATTATTTCAGTTATTGTACTCAACTCTGATTGGCTCTTTTTCATATTTCTATATTTTTATCAAAGGTCTCACGAGTTCTTCCACTCTTCTTTACAACCAGGTGTGCATCATTAAGATCATTACTTTAAATTCTTTATCAGACATATTACTTATCTCCATTTCAATTAGTTTTTTTTTTTTTCCTGAGGTTTTGTCTTTTTCTTTCTTTTGGTGCATATTCCTCTAATTCCCCATTTTACTTCACTTTGTTTCTATGGATTAGGTGAAACAGGCACTTCATCTAACTTGAAGGAATGAGGTCTTGTGTATGGTCATTTTCCATGTAGACTGCATGTGTCTGATGAATTTTGCTGGCTGGCTGAAACTGTGGCTGGAATGGGCTGGATGTCTAGAGATCTTCATACAGTTGGCATCCTGGCCAAATAACTAAAGCTGATGTTGGTACAGGCCAGGGGGTCCCAGGGTTCTAAGTGCTGAAGGCACCCTAGCAGGAGAGGTGAAGCTAAAATAGGTGCACTCCAGGGGATCGTGGGTCACTCTGTGCAATGGGCACCCAGTCAGGCCAACTAAGGCTGAAGTGGATGCCGGCCAGGTTGTCCCAGGTTTCTATACCTGGCATGAAAGCAAAAGGTGAAATGGGTACAATCTCGGGTGCCCCAAGGTTCTCTGCATAGGAAAGGGAGGTTCCCTAGGATCTCTGCTCAGTGGGTGCCCTGGCAGGATAGCTGCAGCTAAAGTGGATACAAGCAAGGTGGTTCCAAGGCCCTACACTAAGAGGGACACTTGGCAGGATAGCTGAGGCTGAATTGGGTGCAAACTGGGGTTTCCAAGACTTCCCACGTATAGGACGCTCTAAAGGGGCAACTGGACCTGAGGTGGGGCACAGGCCAGAAGGTCTTGGGGTGCTCTGTAGTGGGCACCCTTAAAGGACAGCCAAAGCTAAAATGGACATGCGCCACTGTGGTCTCTGGACTCCCCGTGTGAAATGTGTCCTGGCAGGACATATGAATCTGAATTGATTACATACTGTTCTTCTGGGGCTCTCCACAATGTGGGCAACATGGCAGTATAGCTGAAGGTGAATTGGATGTATGCTGGGTGTCACAGGGTGCTCAGCACATGGGTTGCCTGGGCTGCATTACTGGAGTTAAGCCTGATATGGGCAAGTGTGTTCTGGGGTGCTCATGCAGGCTGGCTACATCCTTGTTTATTTTCTGTTTAGATGATCTCACCATTGATTTAATTAGGGTGTTAAATTCCCCTACTATTATTGTATTATTATCAATTAGTTATTTTATTATTTTTAATTACTGTTTTATATATTTGGTGCTCCCAAGTTGGGCACGTAAATATTTACAATCTTTAGATCTTCTTGTTGGATAGAATCCTTTATTATGATATAGTGTCCTTCTGCATCTCTTGTTACAGACTGTTATAAAGTCTAGTTTGTCCAATATAAGTATTGCTATTCCAGCTTTCTTTTGATGACGATTTTAATGATAATGTTTCTCCATCCCCTCACTTTCAATCTGCATGTGTCTTTAGGTCTAAAGTGAGTCTCTTATAGGCAGCATATAGATGGGTCATTTTTGTATCCATTCTGACACCATATGTATTTTGATTGGAGTGTTTTAGGGCATTTACATTCAGAGTAATTATTGATAGATAAGTATTCGATGACATTTATTACTTGTTTTGTTGTTGTTTCTCAAGATATTCTCTGATCCTTTCTTATTTTTATCACTTTTTATCTTTCTTTTCCACTCAAAGAGTCCCCCCTTAAAATTTTTGCAAGGTTGGTCTAGTGGTCACAATGTCCTTTAGTTTTTGTTTGTCTGGGAAACTCTTTATCTCTCCTTCTATTCTGAATGATAGCCCTGCTGGATAGAATATTCTTGGCTGCAGACTTTTCCCCTTCAGCACTTTGAATATGCCATGCCACTCCCTTCTGGTTTGACACATTTCCATTGAGAAATCTGCAGCTAGCCTTATGGGTCTTCCCTTGGAAGCTGAGAACTTATTTTTTTTTCTTGCTACTTTTTAGGGTTTTTTTCTTTATCAGTATATTTTGCAAATTTAATTATAGTATATGTCAGTATTGTCCTGCTTGTATTGATTTTGATGCAAGTTCTCTGTTCCTCCTGAATCTGGATGTCTGTTTCCTTCCCCAGATTAGGGAAGTTTTCAGCTTTAGTTTCCCGAAGATTTTCTATCCCATTTCCTCTCTCTTCTTCTGACTCTGTATTATGAATGTTATCACATTTGATGGAGTCAGTGAGTTCCCCAAGTGTATTCTCATGTTACATAAGTCTTCTTTCTCTCTTTTATTCAGCTTCATCATTTTCCATTATTTTGTCTTCTATATTGATATAGGAAAGCCATTATTAGGGTTTGAGGCCGATGGCTGAGAAAGAATTCTTGAGACGTCTTTGGTGCAAAAAGATGATTTTAAAACATGGGGACAGGACCTGTGGGCAGAAAGAGCTGCACCAGGGTCATAAGGAGTGGCCCATTATATATTTTCAAGTTGGGAAGTGGTTAGGGATAGCATAAGTCTCTAAGGAATTTTGGAAGCAAGGTTTCCAGGACCTTGAGCAGGCTAGCTGTTGTTGGGGAAAGGTCATTTATTACTGTATAATAAAACCTTAGTCATGAGACCCTTCAGATGTATATCGGTGGGCCATATGCTTGGAGGATGATTTGTCAACACATATCTTGTGGGGGTTAGAGATAAAGGAAGTTTCCAAAGGAATTTTTATACGTTAAAGTAGACTTACAGGATCCTGGTTGGGGGTGGGGAGGTGGTCAGACTAGGATTGCCTTTTGCCCTTAGCAAAGTATTAACATTGAGGCAGTTGAGTCCCTAGAGGAATGTCACTCTGCCTGTTTCAAGGACTAGTCAATGGGCTGTAGGTAGTAAGGAAATTTAATAATTTTTCTTCTGCATTTGTTTCCCACATCATTCCCCCCTGAACAATTTTGACCCTTAAATCTTTAAGGTTATTGAGGGTGGAAGGTCTCATCTTCTATAACTTCTTCCTTCTGAATAGGGGCATAGAGATGTCCCTACCTATGGTTCAACATTGGTCAGTTGAGGCTTATATAGATATAGGAGTTACAAAAGGCAGAGGCAGCTGAATCCAATGGAGACTGCTCGTGTGGATCTTACCAAGTGGAAAGGATCATCTGTTGGCTTGAAGTTATGGCAGTGAAGGAATCTGGGCAGCAGGTGGAGAGACATGGGAGAAAACAGCAAAACATGATTAGTGTAACAAAAAGAAAAAGAGTCCTTTGATAGTTGACAAAAAATCCTTTTCTAGCCCAGGAGTTTAATCAATCATTAAAGGAAAGACAGGGATTGTTTAAAGTGCCAATTTGAGTATTTATGTCAGAAACCCAGAAATATTTTGTGGTAATCTGGAACATATACATAGCATTTTGTTTTTATGACAGCACACATTCCACCTTGTGCAGCAGTTAATCTAATGCCTTTCTATTTTGTAAAACTGCTTTAAGCATTTGTGTTACTTCAGTATTTAGTAGAGAAATGCTATTTTGAGTATCATGTAGGGCCTTGACTGTGTACTTATTAAAAGCTTCCATGTGCCAAAAAACACCCTCCAGTCCCAAAGAGGGAACAAAAATGGATGTTAGTTGGCCATACCAATGAGACAGAGAACATGTCCACCATTGTTTTAAATTTGGAAGGTTGGCTGGGTTGGTAATGATTTTAATAATACGTCGGTGCATCCAGGCAAAACCCAGAGTACAGTGGCCTATCTAGCCTGGGGGAAGCCGTGAACACACGTTAGAGCCATATATAGCCACTGGGTCCTGTTAGGAGACAGTCATCTAATTCTGGGCCTCCTTTAACTGCAGTCAAGATATCAAGGGCTATTCAGTTTTGGAGGGCCATCTTTTGAATATGTAATAAAATACAGTCTATTGTTAGTTTGTAGGGACCAAGGGAATCCAAATCTAGGGATAATTTTTCTTAGAAAAGTTTTTGTCACCTCTGTGGCCTTTTTACCCAAAGCAGTGGCCTGGTGTAAATTCTGTATTACTTTCATTGGTTCCTAAGGTCATATCCTTTGATGTCCTTTGAGGTGAATTACAGCTACCTCCTTAGGTAGGTGTACAGCCTTCAGAAGAGTAATAATTTCAGGCCCATATTGATTGGGGAGTTATGGCTTGATAATAATCCCCTTTTCTTTCAAATTGCTCCATGGACATGTAGGACTAGGGAAGCACATTTGGAGTCAGTATAAATATTAATTTTTTTAAAGATAGAGACAGAGTAAGAGAGGGAACACAAGCGGGGGAGTGGGAGAGGGGGAAGCAAGCTTCCCGCAGAGCAGGGAGCCCAATGCAGGGCTCGATCCCAGGACCCTGGGATCATGACCTGAGCCGAAGGCAGACACTTAATGACTGAGCCACCCAGGCGCCCCTAAATATTAATTTTTAAGGCTTTGGCAATTGCAAAGCACGAGTGAGCACTATAGCATACCCAGCTTTTCTTATTCTCTTTTCCATAAAACTATTGCCATCAGTAAACCAACTGTCATCTGTATTTTCAATAGGAGCATCTTTTAAATCTGGTTGACTAGCATAAACAAGATCAATAACCTCTGAACAGTTATGCTCTATAGAAGTATGATGGTCAGGTCCAGGCATAAGGGTAGCTGGGTTTAAAGTCTGACAGGTTTCAAGTATTATGTCAGGCATATTTTAAAGTGTAGCCTGGTATTTAATAAGTCAGCCTCCCATCATCCTTTGGTGGCCTTTGATTTCTAAGACACTCTGGACCTGATGTGAAGTCATTAGTCAAGGACTGTCCCATAGTGAGCTTTGAGGCTCTTTTCACCCGGAGGGCTGTTCTGTGCTTGGCTAAAGCCTTTGTTTGCAATTGTACCTCAATAGGATAAATATGACTATGAGGGATGAAACCATCAAGAAGCCCTTTTTGTTTGAGGTCCAGCGTTAACAATATCCTAATTATAAGGAATCACTGGCAAGTGGGAGAAGACTTATCAAGAGATAAGGGCATCCCCAAGTGTATCATCCATTCCAAGCATAAAGAAAGTGGGGTCATCCATTACCTCCATAAGCCCATAGTTAACCCTGTGGAGTGTGGTATGCTCTGGCTTTTAAGGAGCAATTTCTTCATCCCAGCCACGTAGAATTGGTCAAGGTGCTAGATGAGTTATACAATCGTTGGGGAATCAATCCCATTTCCCAGCTGTTTAAATAATCATGTGCCCATGGGGTCCTGTTATTATCTCCACAGAGTAACAAGCAAGAAGACTGTCTATACATGAGCTATTATGCTAATTTCTCTGACGTTTACCTCAAGTTGTCTAGCTTAGGTAAACAACACACATTTACTTTTTTTTTTAAGATTTTATTTATTTATTTGACAGAGACACAGCGAGAGAGGAAACACCAGCAGGGGGAGTGGGAGAGGGAGAAGTAGGCTTCCTGCTGAGCAGGGAGCCCAACGTGGGGCTCAATCCCAGGACCCTGGGATCATGAACTGAGCCGAAGGCAGATGCTTAACGACTGAGCCACCCAGGCACCCTATAACACACATTTAAAGACAATCAGATCTAGAATTTAACATCCACAAAGGTGTGTTACTGAAACATAATTTTTCTCTCTAAACCTCATTTTTAATCAGAGGTAACCAAATCAGGACTAATTTATTTGCAAAACAATTTCAGTTTTAACAAACTTGGCCTAATCATTTACATAAGCTCAGCAAGAATAATGATTGATCATATAGATCTTTTAGAATCTGCTTTGCTAAAACTTTTATAAGGAATCTCTAGGCTGAACTTTTAGTAGCCTCTCCAGGCCAGAACTTGCCATCAGACATGCCTGTGATAACTGTAGATTTGGGCAGATTCCTCTTCATGAGGTCCCCATTATATCCTGAGGTTCCTGCACCTGCCAGGAAGTGACATTCTTTACTCACCTGGTGAGGCTGCTGGGAATTCTGTAAGCAAGGCATCAGGCCAACATTTCCATGGGGCTTTATGGCTCCAGGTTTCCTAAAGTCAACCTTAGTTCCTTAAAGCTGTTTGGTCATATCTGAGTCTATGCATGCCTCTCTCAAATATGACATTCCAGTCAAACCTTGGTAAAATAACCAGTGTTTCCATTGACATCCTATTACAAGGAGAACAGATTCTTCCTCAACTTACGCAAATGACTATGATTGCCATGAAAGAAAGACTACTTACTGAGACCTTTTGAATTTTGGAGGGTTCAGGTAAAGAGAAAAGTTAAATGCTTCAATTTGTTCACAAATGAATACTTTTTCACCTTTCTGTAAGTCATAGATATCTTAAGAGAAAGTTTCCTTAATCTGGAAGAGTAAACATTAGAGAACCAGCAATGTTTCAAACAAGAGTCACAAAACTATAGTCATCTATTTTTTTATTAAAGTATAATGTATTATTTCCTCAGGGGTACAGGTCTGTGATTCATCAGTCTTACATAATTCACAGCACTCACCATAGCACATACCCTCCCCAATGTCCAATATCCAGCCACCCCATCCCTCCTCCATCACCCAGCCACCCCCCTCCACTCCAGCAACCCTCAGTTTGTTTACTGAGATTGAGTCTCTTATGGTTTGTCTCCCTCTCTGGTTTCATCTTGTTTCATTTTTCCCTCCCTTTCCCTATGATCCTCTGCCTTGTTTCTCAAATTCCACATGTCAGTGAGATTATATGATAATTGTCTTTCTCTGATTGACTTATTTCGCTTTAGTTCATTGAGTCCCAGATTACTAATTCTTGTTCAGTTTGAATGCAGCTTTTACTTAGTTCTGGAAAATCTTACCCATTTCAGTTTTATGATCTTAAAGATATTGAATACCTGTATTGTCCTAAAAGTCCTTTATATGAATCTCCTTGAAGATGAAACTCATTTTGCAAGACAATAACAATTATAAATGACAAAAACTCAGAAATGGACATCGTTAATGATCTGATATGAGAGTTCATTATGATGTGATTGACAAGGAAACTCTCTGTGACACATAACACTTCAATAGCCAGAATATTGAGTGATGATGACCTTACACCAGAATGTAACATACCAAACAAACAAGCCTAATTAGTCAGTGAGACTTTGATGATCTAAACCTTGAGGAACTTTGTTAAAACCTTAGAAAGTTTTAAAGCACATACCTAAATAGGATTAGGGATGTTAAAGACTTGATAAAGGGAAAACATAGAAACTGGTTTTTCTGGGCAGGCAAAAATAAAACAGCTGTTTACATTTTAATAAAAGTTCTATTTGAGACATAATAAAAATTTTAAATATCAGTACATACAAAAATAACTAGATTTTCTATGATAGAAGTAATGCATGCCCATGGTTTTTAAAAAATCAAACAGAAATGAACAGCCCAATTTAAAAATGCATAAAATATCTGAACAGATATGTTACCAAAGTAGACATACAAATGGCAAACAGCATATGAAAAGATGCTCAATACCATACATCATTATGGAATTACAAATCAAATCAACAAGATACCACTACACACCTATTAGAATGGCAGAAATTCAAAATACTGACAGTACCAATGCTAGTGAGGATGTGGAGCAACAGGAACTCTCATTCATAGCTGGTGGGACTGCAGAATGGTACAATCACTTTGGTAGACAGTTTGGTAGTTTATATAAAACTAAACACTCTTGGGTGCCTGGGTTTATTTGGAGGAGGCCTATTTAGATAATTATCATGTGGTGTGTCAGGAGAGAGTTTATTAGCTGACCCATTCAGGCAAACACATTCTCCAAGAGGCCCTTAGGTCGGGGTCCTGGTGTAGAGCAACGAAGGCCTAGGTATAGCAATGAAAGTACCCTGGGTCCATTTGCCCAATATATTTCCTGCAGAGGAGATCTAACTGATAGATCCCACTGAGGCCATGCAGTGTTACAGGAGCTTAGTCCTTTCCTAAGTTTTGCAACCCAAATTGTTTCCAGTGGGTTAAAAAGCATCCCAAGGGAAAGTCCTTGGGAACTGAAGAAAAGAGAAGGTCCATTATCTAGAAAATCCCCCCCCCCCCAACTCCCGGGTGGCGTCCCACACGGGATATGTCAGAGGTTCCTGGTGTCAAAGCGACCTGAGGCGTCCCCTGAACAAAACCGCTATGACCACTGCCACAAAGGACCAAACACTGCCCACTGCAAGCAAGGAGAATCTCTGCAGATGACTGGCCTGAAGGATAAAACAGCCAAAACACAACAGCAGAGTACACCCTGCATACATTAGAGACACTGAGACACTCCCTACAGCATCAGACCCTGGACACTACATGGCCTCTTCTTCATAAAGTTATTACTTTCAGGAGAAGGAGACATAACTGGCTTTTCTAACACGGAGAAGAAAGTAGAGACTTAGACAAAATGCCAAGATGGAGGAATTCATCCCAAATGAGAGAACAAGATAAGGCCACAGCCAGAGATGTAAGGGAAACAGATATAAGTAACATGCCTGATGGAGAATTTCAAGCAAAAATCATAAGGATACTCACTGGGCTTGAGAAAACAATGGGAGACATCAGTGAGACTCACTGCAGAGATAAAAGAGTCAAAAAAGAATCAATCAGAAATGAAGAATGCAATAAATGAGATTGGAAACAGGCTCGATGCAATGAACAGCAGGGTGAAGCAGAGGAATGAATTAATGATATATGATGTGGGAAACAAAGGCAGAAAAAATTATTAAATTTCCTTACTACTTACAGCCCATCGACAAGTCCCTGAAACAGGCAGAGTGACATTCCTCTAGGGACTCAACTGCCTCAATGTTAATACTTTGCTAAGGGCAAAAGGCAATCCTAGTCTGACCACCTCCCCACCCCCAACCAGGATCCTGTAAGTCTACTTTAACGTATAAAAATTCCTTTGGAAACTTCCTTTATCTCTAACCCCCACAAGATATGTGTTGACAAATCATCCTCCAAGCATATGGCCCACCGATATACATCTGAAGGGTCTCATGACTAAGGTTTTATTATACAGTAATAAATGACCTTTCCCCAACAACAGCTAGCCTGCTCAAGATCCTGGAAACCTTGCTTCCAAAATTCCTTAGAGACTTATGCTATCCCGAACCACCTCCCAACTTGAAAGTATATAATGGGCCACTCCTCATGACCTCATTGCAGCTCTTTCTGCCCATGGGTTCTGTCCCCATGCTTTAATAAAATCATCTTTTTGCACCAAAGACGTCTCAAGAATTCTTTCTCAGCCATCAGCCTCGAACCCTAATAATGGCTTTCCTATATCAATATAGAAGACAAAATAATGGAAAATGATGAAGCTGAATAAAAGAAAGAAGACTTATGTAACATGAGAATACACTTGGAGAACTCACTGACTCCATCAAATGTGATAACATTCATAATATAGTCAGAAGAAGAGAGAGGAAATGCGATAGAAAATCTTCGGGAAACTAAAGCTGAAAACTTCCCTAATCTGGGGAAGGAAACAGACATCCAGATTCAGGAGGAACAGAGAACTTGCATCAAAATCAATACAAGCAGGACAATACTGACATATACTATAACTAAATTTGCAAAATATATTGATAAAAAAATCTTAAAAGTAGCAAGAAAAAATAAGTCCTCAACTTACAAGGGAAGACCCATCATAAGCCTACCTGGAGATTTCCAAAAGAAACTTAGGCAAGCCAGAAGGGAGTGGCATGGCATATTCAAAGTGCTGAAGGGGAAAAGTCTGCAGCCAAGAATATTCTATCCGGCAAGGCTATCATTCAGAATAGTAGAGAAAGTTTCCCAGACAAACAAAAATGAAAGGACATCATTACAACTATACCAGCCCTGCAAGAAATATTAAAGGGGACCCTTTGAGTGGAAGGTAAAGACCAAAAGTGAAAAAGACAAAAAAGGATCAGAGAAAATCTCCAGAAACACTGACAAAAGAAGTAATAAAATGGCACCAAATATATATCTACCAATAATTACTCTGAATTTAAATAGAATAAATGCTCCAAAGACTCCAATCAGAATGGATGATAAAACAAACCAATATATATGCTGCCTATAAGAGACTCATTTTAGAGCTGAAGACACGTTCAGACTGAAAGTGAGGGGATGGAAAACATTTATCACAGGAAAGGATGTCAAAAGAAAGCTGGAGTAGCTTATATTGGGCAAACTAGACATTAAAACAAAGACTGTATTGAACAACATGGTGAGAGTGGACATCCCTGTCATGTTCTTGACCTTAGAGGAAAAGCTCTCAGTCGAAGGTGATATTCACTCTGGGTCTTTCCTATATGGCTTTTATGATGTTAAGGTATGTTCCTCTATCCTTACATGGCAGAGGGCTTTTATCAAGAAAGGATCCTGTATTTTGTCAAGTGCTTTTTCTGCATCTATTGGATCATATGGTTCTTGTCCTTTCTTTTATTAATGTGGTGTATCATATTGATTTGTGGATGTTGAACCACCCTTGAAGCCCAGAAACAAATCCCACAAAGCCCAAACAAATAAAAAGAATAATCTTTTTAATGTACTATTGAATCCTATTAGCTAGTATCTTGGTGAGAATTTTTGCATCCATGTTCATCAGGGATATTGGTCTGTAATTCTCCTTTTTAGTGGGGTCCTTGTCTGGTTTTGGGATCAAGGTAATGCGGCCTCATAGAACGAGTCTGGAAGTTTTCCTTCCATTTCAATTTTTTTGGAACAGTCAGAAGAATATGTATTAACTCTACTTTAAATGTTAGGTAGAATTCCCCTGGGAAGCCATCCAGCCCTGGACTCTTGTTTCTTGGGAGATTTTTGATGACTGATACAATTTCTTTGCCGGTTATGGGTCTGTTCACATTTTCTATTTCTTCCTGTTTCAGTTGTGGTAGTTCATATGTTTCTAGGAATTTATCCATGTCTTCCAGATTGCCTAATTTGATGGCATATAATTGCTCATAATATTCTCTTATAATTGCTTGTATCTCTGGGGTATTGGTTGTGATCTCTTTCATTCCTGATTGATTGATTGATTGATTTTTATTTAGGTTCTTTTTTGTTCTTTTTTTTTTTTTTTTTGAGAAGTCTAGCCTAGGGGTTTATCAATCTTAGTAATTCTTTCAAAGATCCAGGCCCTAGTTTCATTGCTCTGTTCTATCGGGTTTTTTAAATTTCTATAGCATTGATTTCTGTTCTAATCTTTATTATTTCTCTTCTTTTGCTAGATTTAGGCTTTATTTGCTGTTCTTTTTCCAGCTCCTTTAGGTTGCATATTTGAGACTTGCTTCTTGAGGAAGCCCTGTAATTGCACTACTAGGTATTTATCCAAATGATACAAAAATAGTGTTTCAAAGGGGCACATGGACTCCAATGTTTATAACAGCAATGTCCACAATAGCCAAAATATTTAAAAAGCCCAGATATCCATTGGTAGATGAATGGATATAGAAGATGTGGTGTATATACAATGGAATATTACTCAGGCATCATAAAGAATGAAATCTTGCCATTTGCAATGACGTGGATGGAACTAAAAGGTATTATGTTAAGGGAAATAAGTTAGAGAAAGACAAATACCATATGATTTCAATCATATGTGGAATTTAAGAAACAAAACAGATGAACATAGGGGAAGGGAAGGAAAAATAAATAAGATAAAAACAGAGAGGGAGGCAAACCATAAGAGACTCTTAACTATAGGAAAAAAAAACAGTGTTGCTGGAGCAGAGGTGAGGGGGTGGGGTAACTAGGTGATGGGCATTAGGAGGGCACTTGATGGAATGAGCACTGGGTGTTATATGCAACTGATGAATCACTAAATTCTTCCCCTGAAACTAATAATACACTATATGTTAACAAAATTGAATTTAAATAAAAAATTAAAATTAAAACAAAGAAAAAAACTATAACAAAAGATGAAGAAGGTCAGGATATCATAATAAAGGGGTCTATCCAAAAAGAAGATGTAATAATTGTAAATATTATGCACCCAAAAGGGAGCACCCAAATATGTAAAACATTTAGTAACAAACATAAAGGAAATAATGGATAATAACAAATTAATAGTAGGAGACTTTAATACCCACCTTACATCAATGGACAAATCACCTACACAGAAAATAAACAAGGCAACAATGGCTTTGAATGACATACTGGACCAGATAAACTTATAAGATATATTCAAAACATTCCATCCCAAAAAAGCAGAATACACATTCTTTTCAAATGTACACGGGACATTCTCCAGAATAGATTACATACTAGGTCACAAATCAGGCCTCAACAAGTACAAAAAGACTGAGATCATACCCTGCATCTTTTCTGACCGTAATGCTATGAAACGAAGTCAACAACAAGAAAAAATTTGGAACGACCACAAATACATGTAGGCTAAGCAACATGGTACTAAACAATGAATGGGTCAATATGGAAATCAAGGGAAATAAAAAACAAAAAAAGTATGCAAGCAATTGAAAATGAAAACACAAGGATCCAAAACCTTTGGAATGCAGCAAAAGCAGTCCCAAGAGGGATGTATATAGCAATACAGGCCTACCTTAAGAAGCAAGAAAACTTTCAATTAAAAATCTAACCTTACATGTAAAGGAGCTACAAAAAGAGCAATATATGAATCCTAAAGCCAGCAGAACAAGGGAAATAATAAAGATTAGTGCAGAAATAATTGATACAGAAACTGAAAATAAAAAACAATAGAACAGACCAATGTAACCAGGAGGTTGTTCCTAGAAAAATTACTAAAATTTATAAACCTCTAGCCAGGCTTATCAAAAAGAAAAGAGAAAGGACCCCAAAAAATAAAATCACAAATAAGAGAGGACAGATAACCAACACCACAAACATACAAACAATAATAAGAGAATATTAGGAAAAACTATATGCCAACAAATTGGATAATTTAAAAATGGATAAATTCCTAGAAATGTATAAGCTACCAAAACTGATACAGGAAGATAGAAAACTTGAAAACCAATAACCATCAAAGAAATAGAATCATTAATCAAAAATATTCCTACAAACAAAAGTCCCAGGCCAGATGGCTTCCCAGAAGAATTATACCAGACATTTAAAGAAGAGTTAATATCTATTATTTTTAAACTATTCCAAAACATAGAAAAGGAAGGGCAACTTCCAAATTCATTCTATGAGGCCAGCATTACCCTAACACCAAAGCCAGATAAAGACTCCACTAAGAAAGAGAATTACAAACCACTATCCCTGATGAACATGGATGCAAAATTTCTCAATAAAATACTAGCAAACGAAATCCACCAATACATTAAAAGAATCATTCACCATGACCAAGTGAGATTTATTCCTGAGTTGCAAGGGTGGTGCAGTAGTTGCAAATCAATCATTATGATACACCACATTAATAATAGAAAGGATAAGAAACATGATCATCTGAATAGATGCATAAAATGCATTTGACAAAGTTCAACATCCATTCATTATAAAAACCCTCATCAAAGTAGGTTTAGAGGAAACATACCTGAACATAATATAGGTCATCTATTTAAAACCCACAGCTAACATCATAGTCAATGGGGAAAAACTGAGAGCTTTTCTTCTATGGTCAGGAACAAAACAGGGATGTCCACTCTCACCATTGTTATTTACCATAGTATGGGAAGTTCCATCCACAGCAATCTGACAACAAAAAGAAATAAAAGGCATTGTGTAAGATTGTTGAATCACAGATCTGTACTTCTGAAACAAATAACGCAACATATTTTAAGAAAAAAGAAAAAGAAGAAGATAGCAGGAGAGGAAGAATGAAGGGGAGTAAGTCAGAGGGGGAGACGAACCAGGAGAGATGATGGACTCTGAAAAACAAACTGAGGTTTCTGGAGGGGAGGAGGGTGGGGGGATGGGTTAGCCTGGTGATGGGTATTGAGGAGGGCACATTCTGCATGGAGCACTGGGTGTTATGAACAAACAATGAATCATGGAACAGTACACCAAAACAAATTATGTAATATATGATTAACATAACAATAAAAAAATTTAAAAAAAAAGAAATAAAAGGCATCTCAACTGACAATGAAGTTGTAAAATTTCACTATTTGCAGATGAGGTAATACTCTATATAGAAAACCCAGAAGACTCCACCAAAAAACTGATAGAAGTGAGGAGCTAAAATGGTGGCATTAGGAGGACCCTAGGCTTGCTTCATCTCTTGAAAACAGCTAGATAAATATCAAATCATTTTGAATACCCAAGAGATCAATCTGAGGACTGACAGAACAAACTGCACAACTAGAGGGAGAGTGGAGGCCACATCATAGAAGGTAGGAGGTGCAGTGATGTGATTTGGGAGATAAAAGGATCCCATGTGCTATGGAGGTGAGGGAGCCCTGCTCACAGAGAGAGGTAAGGGGTGGGGGAGCACACAGGGGATTGCACATGAAAAACACTTCCCCCAAAGCCATTGACTAGGAAATCAGAGAAGCTGATTTTCATGAGTTTTTACAACCAGCAGGGCTCAAAGATGAGTTTTAGTGGTCCACAGCATAGTCAGTGGATGTTGCAGTGCTCCTGTGGAGAAGGAGGGCAGATAGCCCAGTAACAGAGGGCATGATCCGAAGATGCCCTGGGATGCACTGGGAGGGACAGTTCCCCCTTTCTGGACCACATCTGTAAGAGGTGGCATTGCATCTCTGGGTACAAAAGGGTCTGTGGGTGCCATTACCCTGTCCTGCCACTCAGCATAGGTGCAGAGACATCCACTTAGGGCGGCTAACCTGGATACAGCTCTTTGTTGCACTTTACTCCGAAATCCACGCCCCTACACTTTGTTGTGACTGCCCTTCTGGGACAAACCTGCATCAGACTGAGAGCAGCAAGACCATCACCCAGAGTAGGAGTGCCAGTCCCCGCTATACTAGGTCACTAAAGTTTATTGTTTTAAAACAGCCATTTTACCTGGAATAGAACACAGGTACACTGTGCTGCCAGGTGGGCAGACAGCCCAGACACAGAGAGGGTGAAGGCAGGAATATGAGGGATGCCTGGAACACACAAGAGGAGACTGTTTGCTCTTCTGAAAAGGCTAACCAGACAGCAATGGGTGCAAACTCCCATCTCCAGGACTAGGGAGGGCTGGAGCCATTTCTATACCCTACCCCTCAGGATAAACTAGCTTCAGTAAGCAGAAAAGCACCAACAGTGGTGACCTATAATGCTTACACCAAACCCTGCCCCCCTGTGCTCTGCAGGTGCTGCTTTTCTAGGGAAAGTGTATCTCAGACCCAGAGCAGCAGGACCCTCCCCCAGAAGACCAGCACAACCCCAGTCCACCCCACAGACACCTTGTCTACTGACCATAGTTCTGCAAAGCTTCAGCTCTAATAGAAATAGCACTGGGCCTCTTATAACAAGCAGACCAGAGGACACCTAGTTAAAACTCACCATACTCTGGCCATGTCCAAACACTCCCCACTGCAGGCAAGGAGAAACTGCAGAGCACTGACCTGAGGGAAAGAACAACCAAAACACAGTAGCAGAGTGCACACAGCATACAACAGAAATACTTCCGGAAGCACAAGGCCTTAGCAGTATATGACCTCTTCTTTCTAAAGCCATTAATCTCAGGATCAGAAACTATGACAGGATTTTCTAACAAACAAAAGAATAGAGAGACCTAGACAAAATGCCATGATGGAGGCATTCATCCCAAAAGAAAGAACAAGAAAAGGTCACAGCAAGGATTTTACTCGAAACAGATATAATATGACTGATCCAGAATTTGCAGCAATCATAAGGATACTAGCTGGGCTTAAGGAAAGCACAAAAGACATGAAGGAGTCCCTTACTGCAGAGATAAAAGACCTAAAAACTAGTCAGGCCAAAATAAAAAATCCTATAACCAAGATATGAAACTGACTGGATGTAATGACAAGGATGGAAGAAGAGGAAGAATAAGTGAAATAGAAGACAAAATTATGGAAAATAACAAAGATGAAAAGAAGAGGGAAAAAATATTGGCTCACAAATGTAGAGTTAGGGAACTCAGTGACTCCATAAAGCAAAGTATCACTAGTACCATAGGAGTCCCAGAAGAAGAGAGGGGAAAAGTGGCAGAAGGTTTATTTAAGCAAATTATAGCTGAAAACTTCCCCTAATCTGGGGAAAAAAACAGACAACCAATCTAGGAAGTAGAGTGAACTCCCATCAAAATCAACAAAAGCTAGACATCACCAAAAGATCATAATTAAATTTACAAAATATAGAGATAAAAAAATTTTAATGGCACCAAGACAAAGCAAATATTCAACTTAAAGGGAAGACAAATAAGCTTAGCAGCAGACCTCTCCATAAAATCTTGGGAGGCCAGAAGGGAGTAGAATGATATATTCAATGTGCTGAATGGGAAAAATATGCAGCCAAGAATACTCTATCCAGCAAGGCTGTCATTCAGGGGAGACAGAAGGAGAAATAGAGTTTCCCAGAAAAACAAACACTAAAGGAGTTCATGACCACTAAACTAGACCTGCAAGACATATTTTGAAGGGAACTCTTTGAGTGGGAAAGAAAGATCAACAGCTAAAAGGACTAGAGAGGAACAGAGAAAAACTTCAGAAACAATAACAAAATAAGTAATAAAATGGAACTAAATTCATAACTGTCAATAATTTCTCTGAATGTGAATGGACTAAATGCTGCAATCAAAAGACAGGGTGTGAAAAGGGATAAAAAAGAAAAAACAAGACCCATCTAATTCTGCCTACAATAGAAGAAAGACAAATCAAGGAATCAATCCCATTTACAATTGCACCCAAAACCATAAATACCCAGGAATAAACATAACCAAAGATGTAAAGGATCTGTATTCTGAAAACTATAGAACACTTACGAAAGAAATGGAGGAAGACACACAAAAAATTGAAAAACATTCCATTCTCATGGATTGGAAGAGGAAATATTGTTAAAATGTCTATGCTACCCAGAGCAATCTACATTTTCAATGCAATCCCTATCAAAATACCATCAACATTTTTCACAGAACTGGAACAAATAATCCTAAAATTTGTATGGAACCAGAAAAGGCCCCAAATAGCCAAAGAAAGGTTGAAAAAGACAACCAAAGCTGGTTGATCACAATTCCAGCCTTCAAGCTCTATTACAAAGCTGTAATCATCAGGATAGTATGGTACTGGCACAAAAACAAACACATAGATCAACTGAACAGAATAAAGAACCCAGAAATGGACCCTCAACTCCATGGTCAACTAATCTTCAACAAAGCGGGAAAGAACATCCAGTGGAAAAAAGTCTCTTCAACAAATGGTGTTGGGAAAATTGGACAGCCACATGCAGAAGGATGAAACTGGACCATTTCCTTACACCATATACAAAAATAAACTCGAAATGGATGAAAGACCTAAATATAAGACAGGAATCCATCAAAATCCTGTAAGAGAACACAGGCAGCAACCTCTTTGACCTCAGCCACAGCAACTTCTTGCTAGACACGTCTCCAGAGACAAGGGAAACAAAAGCAAAAATGAACTACTGGGACTTCATCAAGATAAAAAGCTTTTGCACAGCAAAGGAAATAGTCGACAAAACTACAAGGCAACCTACAGAATAGGAGAAGATATTTGCAAATGTCTTATCAGATAAAGGGCTAGTATCCAAAATCTATAAAGAATTTATCAAAGTCAACACCCAAAGGAAAATAATCCAATCAAGAAATGGGCAGAAGGCATGAACAGACATTTCTCCAAAGAAGACTCAAATGGCTAACAGACACATAAAAAAATGCTCCACATCACTTGGCATCAGGGAAATACAAATCAAAACCACAATGAGATACCACCTCATACCAGTCAGAATGGCTAAAATTAACTCAGGAAACGATAGATATTGGTGAAGATGCGGAAAAAGGGGAACCCTCTTACACTGTTGGTGTGAATGCAAGCTGGTACACCCACTCTGGAAAATAGTATGGAGGTTTCACAAGAAGTTAAAATAGAGCTACCCTATGACCCAGCAATGGCACTACTAGGTATTTATCCAAAGGATACAAACATAGTGATTTGAGGGGGCAAGTGCACCCCAATGTTTATAGCAGCAATGTCCACAATAGCCAAACTATGGAAAGAGCCCAGATGTCCATTGACAGTTGAATGGATAAAGAAGAGGTGGTATATATACTGATGGAATATTACTCAGCCACCAAAAAAGAATGAAATCTTGCTATTTGCAATGATGTGGATGGAACTAGAGGGTACTATGATAAGGGAAATAAGTCAGTCAGAGAAAGACAAATATCATATGATTTCACTTATATGTGGAATTTAAGAAACAAAACAGATAAACATAGGGGAAGGGAAGGAAAAATAAAATAAGATGAAACCAGAGAGGGAGACAAGCCATAAAAGACTCTTAACTATAGAAAACAAATGGAGGATTGCTGGAGGAAAGGTGGGTGGAGGGATGCAGTAACTGAGTGATGGGCTTTACAGAGGGCACTTGATATAATGAGCACTGGGTGTTATATGCAACTGATGAATCACTTAACTCTAACTCTGAAAGTAATAATATACTATGTGTTAATTAATTGATTTTAAATAAAATGAATAATAAAAAATAAATGCTGCCTAAAAGAGACTCATTTTAGACCTAAAGACACCTGCAGACTGAAAGCGAGGGGATGAAGAAATATTTACCACACAAACAGCAGTCAAGAGAAAGCCAGGGTAGCAATACTTCTATCAGACATACTATATTTTATACCAAAGACTATAACAAAAGATGAGGAAGGGCACTATATCATAATGAAGGGGTCTATCCAACAAGAAGATCTAACAATTGTCAATATTTTTTCCCCAAAACTGGAGCACCCAAATATATAAAATACTTAATATCAAGCATAAAGGAATGCATTGATAATAATACAATAATCATAGGGGAATTTAATGCCCCACTTACATCAATGGACAGATCATCTAATCAGAAAATCAACAAGGAAACAATGGCTTTGAATGACACACTGGAGCAGATGGACTTAACAGATATATTCACCACATTTCATCCTAAAGCAACAGAATACGCATAACTTGTTAAGTGTACATAGGACATTCTCCAGAAAAGATCACCTAGGTCTCAAATCAGGCCCCAACAAGTACAAAAAGACTGCGATCATACCATGCATATTTTCTAACCACAACGCTATGAAAATTGAAGTCAACCTCAAGAAAAAATTTGGAAAGACTAAATACATGGAAATTAAAGAACATACAACTAAAGAATGAATGGGTCAACCAAGAAATCAAACAGGAGTTTAAAAATATACATTGCAACAAATAAAAATGAAAACACAACAGTCCAAAACCTTTGGGATGCAGCAAAAGCAGACCTAAAAGGGAAGTATATAGCAATACAGGCCTAACTCCCAAAGCAAGAAAAATCTGAAATAAGCAACCTAACCTTACACCCGAAGGAGATAGAAAAAGAACAACAAATGAAGCCTAAAGCCACCAGAAGAAGGGAACTAATAAATATTAGAGCAGAAATAATTGATATAGAAACAAACAAACAAACAAACAAACAAACAAAAAGAGCAGATCAATGAAACCAAGAGCTGGTTCTTCAAAAGAATTAATGAAATTGATAAACCCCTAGCCAGAGTTATCAAAAAAGAAAAATGAAAGGACCCAAATAAATAAACTCACAAATGAGACAGGAGAAATCACAACCAACACCACAGAAATACAAACAATTATAAGAGAATATTATGAAAAACCATATGCCCGGGGCACCTGGGTGGCTCAGCTGGTTAAGCAACTGCCTTTGGCTAGGTCATGATCCCAGGTTCCTGGGATCAAGCCCCACAGGGAGCCTGCTTCTCTCTCTCCCTCTGCCGCTCCCCCTGCTTGTGTTCTCTCGCTCTCTCTCAGGTGAATAAATAAAAGTCTTTAAAAGACCTAGAGAGATCAGAGGGAGAGGGAGAAGCAGACTCATCGCTGAGAAGGGAGCCTGATTCGGGGCTCGATCACAGAACCCTGAGACCATGACCTGAGCTGAAGGTAGATGCTTAACTGACTGAGCCACCCAGGCACCCCCCAAAATAAAATCTTAAAAAAAAAACCATATGCCAAAAGTTGGACAACCTAGAAGAAATGGATAAAATCCTAGAAATATATAAACTACCAAAACTGAAACAGGAACAAATAGAAAACTTGAAAAGTCCAATAACCAGCGAAGAAATTGAATCAGTAATCAAAAAATCTACCAACAGACAAAATTCCAGGGCCAGATGGCTTCACAAGGAAGTTCTACCAGACATTTAAAGAAGACTTTTATGCCTATTCATCTTGCACTATTCTAAAAAATAGAAATGGAAGGAAAACTTCCAAACACATTCTATGAGGCCAGTATTACCCTGATTCAAAAACCAGACAATGACTCCACTGAATAAACAACTACAGGACAATATCCCTGATAAACATGAACAAAAAGATTCTCAACAAAATACTAGCAACTAGAATCCAGGATTCAAGTTCTTCCAATCCATGAGCATGGAATGTCTTTCTATTTTTTTGTGTCAACTTCAATTTCTTTCATCAGTGTTTTATAGTTTCAGAGCACAGATCTTTTACCTCTGTGATAAGGTTTATTCCTAGGTATCTTATGGGATACCCAGGAATACATTACATGCAATCATTCCCCACAATCAGGTAGGACTTATTCCAGGGTTGCAAGGGTGGTTCAATATTTGCAAATCAATAAACATGGTACACCACATTAAAAAAAGAAAGGATAGGAAACATTTGATCCTCTCAACAGATGCAGAAAAAGCATTCGACCAAATACAACATCCATTCTTAATGGAAACCCTCACCAAAGTAGAGGGAACATAACTCTACATCATAAAGGCCATACACGAAAAACCCACAGCTAATATCCTCAATAGGGAAAAGCTAAGAGATTTTCCTTTATGGTCAGAAATAAGACAGGGATGTCCACTTTCACCACTATTACTTAATATAGTACTGAATGTCCTAGCCTCAACAATCAGATAACAAAAAGGAATAAAAGGCATCCAAATTGGCAAGGAAGGATTAAAACTTTCACTGTTTGCAGACATGATACACTATGTAGAAAATCTAAAAGATTCCACCAAGAAATTGCTAGAACTGATACATGAATTCAGTCAAGTGGCCGGATACAAAATCCATGTGCAGAAATTGTTGCAATTCTATACACCAATAATGAAGCAGCAGAAAGAGAAATCGAGGAATCGACCCCTTTTGCAATTGCACCAAAACCCATAAGATACCTAGGAATAAACCTAATCAAAGAGGTAAAAGATCTGTACTCTGAAAACTAAAACACTGATGAAAGAAATTGAAGATGACACAGAGAAATAGACATTCCATGCTCATGGATTGGAAGAACAAATACTGTTAAAATCTCTATATTACCCAAAGCAATCTACACATTTAAAGCAATCCCTATCGAAATCACCAGCATTTTTCACAGAGCTAGAACAAACAATCCTAAAATTTGTATGGAACCACAAAAGACCCCAAATAACCACAGCAATCTTGAAAAAGAAAAGCAAAGCTGGAGAAATTACAATTCTGGACATCAAGTTATATTACAAAACTGTAGTGAGCCAAACACTATATTATTAGCACAAAAGTAGACACACA
The DNA here is from genome assembly GCF_003265705.2 of Callorhinus ursinus. Classification (NCBI taxonomy): domain Eukaryota; kingdom Metazoa; phylum Chordata; class Mammalia; order Carnivora; family Otariidae; genus Callorhinus; species Callorhinus ursinus. The sequence goes on along the minus strand of NW_027397102.1, from coordinate 1,757,392 downwards.
CATCAATGGAACAGAATAGAACACCCAGAAACGGACCCACAACTATATGGTCAAGTAATCTTCAACAAAGCAGAAAAGAATATCTAATGGGAAAAAAAAAGACAGGTTCTTCAACTAATGGTGTTGGAAAAACTGGACAGCAACATGCAAAAGAATGAAGCTAGAACTCTTTCTTACACCAAACACAAAATAAATTCAAAATGCATGAAAAACCTGAATGTGAGAAAGGAAACTATTAAAATCCTAGAGGAGAACACTGGCAGTAACTACTGTGACACTGGCAGTAGAAACTTCTTACTAGATACATCTCCCGAGGCAAGGGAAACAAAAGCAAAAATGAACTACTGGGACTTGATCAAGATAAAAAGTTTCTGCACAGCAAAGAAAACAACCAACAAAACTAAACGGCAGCCTCAGGAATGAGAGAAGATATTTGCAAATGACATATCAGAGAAAAGGCTAGTACCCAAAATCTATAAAGAACTTATCAGGGACACCTGGGTGGCTCAGTCGGTTAAGCGTCTGCCTTCAGCTCAGATCATGGTCCCAGGGTCCTGGGATCAAGTCCTGCATCTGGCTCCTTGCTCAGAGGGGAGCCTGCTTGTCCCGCTGCCTGTTCTGCCTGCAGCTCTCCCTGCTTGTGCTCTCTCTCTCTCTCTCTCTGACAAATAAATAAATAAATAAAATCTTCAAAAAAAAAAAACTTATCAAACTCAACATCCAAAAAACAAATAATCCAGTTAAAAAATGGGCAGAAGACATGAACAGACATTTTTCCAAAGAAAACATACAGATGACAACATGAGCACTGGGTGTTATATGCAACTAATGAATCATTGAACACTACATCAAAAACTAATGATACAGTGGCTAACTGAACATAATAAGACAAAAAAATTAAAGAAAAAGAAAAATTTTAAAATAATTTAAAAAAAGAAAACACATAGATGACTAACAGACACATGAAAAGTGCTCAAAATCACTCACCCTCAGGGAAATATAAATCAAACTACAATGAGATATCACTTCACACCTGTCAAAATGGCTAAAATTAATAACACACGAAACAAAAGATTTGGCGAGTATGTGTAGAAAGAGGAAACCCTCTTTCACTGTTGGTGGGGATGCAAACTGGTGAAACCACTCTAGAAAACAATATGGAGTTTCCTCAAAAAATTAAAAATAGAACTACCCTATGATTCAGCAATTGCACTACTAGGTATTTATCCAAGGGATACAAAAATACTGATTCCAATTGAAACATGCACCCCAATGTTTATAGCAGCATTATCAACAATAGCCAAATTATGGAAAGAGCCCAAATTTCCATCACCTGATGAAGGGATAAAGAAGATGTGGCATACACACACACACACACACACACACACACACACACACACACACACACAATGGAATAGTACTTAGCAATAAGAAAGAAATGAAATCTTGCCATTTGCAACAATGTGCATGGAGATAGAGTGTATTATGTTAAGCAAATTAAATCAGTCAGAGAAGGAGAAATACCATATGATTTCACTCATATGCAGAATTTAAGAAACAAAACAGGTGAGTATATCAGAAAAAAGAGAGAGGCAAACCATAAAACAGACTCTTTGTATTTACTTACTTACTTATTTGAGAGAGAGAATGAGGAGGGGCAGAGGAAGAGAGAGAATATCAAGCAGACTCCCTGCTGAGCATGGAGCCCAACGCAGGGCTCAATCCCACCACCCTGAGATTCTAACCTGAGCCAAAACCAAGAGTTGGATGCTCAACTGACTGAGCCACCCAGGTGCCTCTAAACAGACTCTTAACTATAGAGAACAACCTGAGCATTGTTGGAGGAGAGACAGGAAAGAGGATGGGTTAAATGGGTGATGGGTATTAAGGAGGGCACTTGTGATGAGTACTGACTGTTATATGTTTGATGAATCACTAAATTCTACTCCTGAAACTAATATTATACTGTATGTTAACTAACTGGAATTTAAATAAAAACTTGAAACTACAAAGAACAAAAAAGACATAGGGTGACTGCATGATTAAAAAACAGGACCCATATGTATTTTGCCTACAAGAGGCTCATTTCAGACCTAAATACACATGTAGATTGAAAGTGATGGGATGGAGAAACTTTTACCATACAAATGGATGTGAAAAGAAAGCAAGGTTGTGGCGCCTGGGTGGCTCAGTTGGTTAAGCGACTGCCTTCAGCTCAGGTCATGATCCTGGAGTCCCTGGATTGAGTCCCGCATCGGGCTCTCTGCTCAGCGAGGAGCCTGCTTCTCCCTCTAACCCTCCCCCCTCTCATGTACTCTCTCTCTCTGATTCTCGCTCTCTCAAATAAATAAATAAATCTTAAAAAAAAAAGAAAAGAAAGCAAGGGTAAAAATACTTATATCAGAAAAAATAGGGCTTAAAACAAAGACTATAACAAAAGACAAAGAAGGACACTATATAATCATTCAGGGAAAAATCCAACAAGAAGACATTAAAATTGTAAATATTTATGCACCCAACATGGGAGCACCCAAATTCTTAAAACAGTCAATAACAAACATAAAGGAAATATAGTAATACAATAATAGCAGGGGACTTTACACCCACTTACATCAATGGAGAAATCATCAAAACAGAAAATCAACAAAGAAACAGTAACTTTGTGTTTTTTTAAAATTTTATTTATTTGTGAGAGAAAAAAGAGAGAGAGCACAAGCAGGGGGAGTGGTAGGCAGAGGGAGAAGCAGGCTCCCCACTGAACAAGGAGTCTAATGGGGACTTGATCCCAGGACCCTGGGATCACGACTTGAACTGAAGGGAAATGCTTTACCAACTGAAACACCCAGGCATCCCAAGAAATAGTAACTTTGAATGACACATTGGACCAGATAGATTTAACATATTTTCAGAAATTTCCATCCTAAAACAGAAGAATACATATTCTTTACTAGTGTTCATGGAATATTCTCCAGAATAGATCACATAATAAGACACAAAACAAATCTCAACAAATTTAAAAAGATCAAATTCATTCCATGCATCTTTCCTGACCACAAAGCTATGAAACTTGAAATCAACCCCATCAGAAAAAAACTATAAAGAGCACAAATACATGGATTAAATAACATGCTACTAAGCATAAATGGGACAACAAAGAATCAAAGAGAAAATTTAAAAATACATGGGAAGAAATGAAAAGGAAAGAAACAAGGGCCCCAAATCATTGGAAGGCAGCAAAAGATGTCCTAAGATGGAATTTTAGCAATACAGGCCTACCTCAAGAAACAAGAAAAATCTCAAACAACCAAACCTTACACATAAAGGAGCTAAAAAAGAAGAATAAACAAAACTCAAAACCAGTAGAAAGAATGAAATAATGAAAGATTAAAGCAGAAATAAACAAAATAGAAACAAAAACAATGGAACAGACCAATGAAACCAGGAGCTGGTTCTTTAAAAAGATGAACAAAATTGATGAATGTTTAGCCAGACTCATCAGAAAAAGAGGAGGAGAGAGAGAGAGAGAGAGAGAGAGAGAAGACTCAAATAAATTAAATAATAATCAAATAAAAAATAAACTGACACTACAGAAATACAATTATAAGAGGATATTATGAAAAACTATATGCCAATAAAGTGGACAATCTAGAAGAAATGGATAAATTCCTAGAAACATATAATCTCCAAAAACTGAATCACTAAGAAATAGACAATTTGAACAGACCTATTATCAGCAATGGACTTGAATCAGTAATCAAAAAAATCCCAACAAAAAAAGTGCAGGATCAGATGGCTTCACAGGTGAATTCTACCAAACACTGAAAGGGGTTAATACCTATTCTTTTCAAAAATATTCTGAACAAGAGAAGAGGAAGTATGACTTGCAAATTTATTCTATGAGGTCTGTATTACACTGATACCAAAACCAGATAAAGACACTATTAAAAAAGAAAACTACAAGCCAATAGGACTGATACACGAATTCAGCAAATCACAGGATACAAAATCAACATACAGAAATCTGTTGCACTTCCTATACACTAATAATGAAGCACAACAGAAAGAGAAATCAAGGAATCAATCCCATTGCAATTGCACCAAAAACCATAAGAACCTAGGAATAAACCTAATCAAAGAGGTAAAAGATCTGTACTCTGAAAACTAAAACACTGATGAAAGAAATTGAAGATGACACAGAGAAATAGACATTCCATGCTCATGGATTGGAAGAACAAATACTGTTAAAATCTCTATATTACCCAAAGCAATCTACACATTTAAAGCAATCCCTATCAAAATCACCAGCATTTTTCACAGAGCTAGAACAAACAATCCTAAAAGTTCTCTGGAATCTCAAGAGACCCCAAACAGCCAAAGGAATCTTGAAAAAGAAATGCAAATCTAGAGTCAACACGGTTCCAGTCTTCAAGTTATATTACAAAGGTATAATGATCAAAACAGAATGGTACTGGCACAAAAACAGACACATGGATCAATAGAACAGAATAGAAAATCAAGAAATGAACCCACAACTATATAGTCAACTAATCTTTGACAAAGCAGGAAAGAATATCCAGTGGGAAAAATAATATCTCTTCAGCAACTAGTGGTTTTTGATTTGTAGTTACTATTAGTTTTGTATATAATGTGTTCGGTATATAGCAGTCTATATTAAGTTGATGGTCACTTAAGTTTGAACCCATCTTTACTTCTTCCTCCCCATACACATTTTAGGTATATGGTGTCATATTTTACATCCCTTTATTTTGTGAATGCCTTGACTGAATTTTTATAGAAATATTTATTTTTACTGCTTGTTTCCTACTTTTCATACTGTCACTTTTGGTCTTTCCTTTCCACTCAAGTGTTCCCTTTAATATTTCTTTTAGGGCTGGTTTAGTGGTCATGAATTCTTTCAGCTTTTGTTTGTCTGGGAAACTCCATTTCTCATTTTGATCTGAATGATAGTCTTGCTGGATAGAGTATTCTTGACTGCAGATTTTTCCCTTTCAGAACTTTTATCATGTCACTCTCTTCTGGCTTGCAAAGTTTCTGCTGAAAAAGCTGCTTATAACGTTATTATGGGGTTTCCCTTGTATGTAGCTGTCTTCTTTTCTCTTGCTGCTTTTAAAATTTTTTATCACTACTTTTTGCCATTTTGATTACTACGTGTCTTGGTGTGGACCTCCTTTGGTTGATTTTGTTGGGGGATCTCTGTGCCTTCTGGATCTGGATATCTGTTTCCTTCACTAGATTAGGGATGTTTTAAGCTACTATTTCTTCAAATAAATTTTCTCCCCCCTTTTTCTCTCTTCTCCCTCTGGGATCCCCATAATGCAAATGTCATTATGTTTGATGCAGTCACCACAATCCCTAAGTCTATTCTCATTTTGCATAATTCATTTTTCTGTCATTTGTTCAGCTTTATTACTTTGCATTACTCTGGATTCTAGTTCATTAATTCATTTTGCTTCTTCCAGCCTGCTATTTATTCCATCAACTGTATTTTTAATTTCATTTATTGTTCTTCATCTCTCATTGGTTCTTTTTTATGTTTTCTACCTCTTCTTAAGTTCTCACTGATTTCCTTCACTCTTTTCTCGAACACAGTGAATATCTGTATGACCATCACTTTAAATTCTCTATCAGGCATTTTATTTATATCTTCTTCACTTAAGTCTTTTGCTGTGGTTTTGTCCTGTCCTTTCATTTGTGATATATTCTTCAGTCTCCTCATTTTGCCTAACTCTCTATTTGTGTTAGGAAAGTCAACTATGTCTCTTGCTCTTGAAAGTAGTGGGCCAGACATACACTTTTAACTAGGTAACTCCAGCAGGAGGTGGAACTCCACAAAGATTGCACAGCTGACAGGGGAACTTCACAAAGTGTGCACATTTGGACAGGGGCACATTTTCACAAGCTGCGGGCATTGTCCTCTCCCACAGGGGACGTGCAGCCACCCTGTAGGCCTGAGCCAGGCCAGGCTGCTTGGCAAAGCATGTGCAGGCAAGGGATGTACTTTTTTTATTGTCTTTTTTTAATTATTAGTTTCAGAGGTAGAATTTAGTGACTCATCAGTTGCATATAACACCCAGTGGTCATTACATCAAGTGCCTTCCACAATGCCCATCACCTAATTATCCCTTCCCCCCCCCCACCTCCCCTCCAGCAACCCTGTTTTGTTCCTAGAGTTTAGTGTCTCTTATGGTTTGCCTCCCTCTCTGTTTTCCTCTTGTCTTATTTTTCCTTCCCTTCAAGGGGTGCACTTTTAACAAGGTGTGCTCCTTCTCCACAGGAGTTCAGGAGGAGCAGTGTTTTTAAATTTTGCATGGGTCTTCTTGGGGAGGGTATCCAAAGCACTGGGACTGAGGCAGGCCTGGCTGAAGGGGACAGAGCATAGTGTAAGTGAGTTAGGTAATAAGTGCTGGTGCTGCACTGGTTCCTGCAGGTGGCGGTGTGTTTGTAGTGTTGGGTGGGGGAGAGGAATGGCATCTGCCAGCTCCTTTGTTCCTGGTGAAGTCCCTGAGCAAACTCTGAAATTAGTAACTAACTCTCCCTCGCATAAGCTCCAGGTACCTTTCAAACTGCTGCTTCCAAGCTGTATTTCCACAGGCTGTTTGCTGTGCTATCTCTTTAGTGGCAAGGGCTCAGTTTCCTAGAGTCCTCTAGGCTCTCTCACAAGCAAGGCCACTGATTTTTTTAATTTCAGGCTTTAAGTCCCACTAGTTATAAGCACTCATGAAATCTGATCCCTCTGATTTTCAAAGTCAAATGCTATGGGGATTTCTCTTCCTTTTGTAGGCTCCTCACTGTACTAGTCTGTTTTTCACCCTTCTCTGTGCCCACAGCTCCCTCCTTCTGGTGCAGACACACGGGGTTTAGGTTCCCACCAAGTCCTCATCCTTCCTACCCTCTTTGATGTGGCCTCTTCTCTACATTTAGTTGTGGAGTTTGTTGGACCAGCCTTTGGGGTACTTTCCTGGGTTGTTTGCTCTGATGCAGATGTCATCTAGTTGCATCCATAGGATGGCAAGAGTTTAGGGTCCTCCTACTCTGCCATCTTCCCTGGAAGTCCAATCAAAATAGACTTTAAACAAAACATTTTAAGAGAGATGAACAGGTATATATTTTATAATACTCAAAGATGAAATTCTAAAATTGTTGCCCATAAGATCAGGACCAAAACAAAGATGCCTGCTTTTAGCACTTTTTTCAGTATTATAATGGAACTTCTAGCCACAGCAATTAGGTAAAAAAGGAATAAAATTCATTCAAATTGGAAAAGAACTGAAACTATCTCTATATGCATATAACATGATCTTATATGTAGAAAATCCTGAAGAAGACACACACACACACACACACACACAAACATTTAGAGCTAATAAACAAGTTCTGCAAAATTGCAGGATGTAAGATCAACACAGATGAATCACGGATCTGTACTTCTGAAACAAATAATGCAATATATGTTAAGAAAAAAAAAAGAAGATAGCAGGAGGGGAAGAATGAAGGGGAGTAAGTCGGAGGGGGAGACGAACCATGAGAGACGATGGACTCTGAAAAACAAACTGAGGGTTCTAGAGGGGGGGGGGGGGTGGGGGGATGGGTTAGCCTGGTGATGGGTATTAAAGAGGGCACATTCTGCGTGGAGCACTGGGTGTTATGCACTAACAATGAATCATGGAACACTACATCAAAAATTAATGATGTAATGTATGGTGATTAACATAACAATAAAAATTATTAAAAAAAAAGAAAATCACTCTTATACCCATACTGTAGCAATGAACAATCTGAAAGGAAATTAATAAAACAATTTCATTTACAATAGCATCAAAATGAATAAAATACTTAGGGATAAATTTAATGAAGGAGGATGAGACTTGTATACAGAAATCAACAAAACATTGCTGGAAGAAATTAAACACAAATAAATGGAAGGACATCTCATGCTAATGGGCTGGAAGATAATTTTGTTAAGATGTCAATATTACTCAAATTGACCTGTGGATTCAATGCAATTCCTCTAAAAATCCCAGTGGCCCATTTTACAGAAATGGAAGCTTATCCTAAAATCCATAAGGAATTGTAAGAGAACCCAAGTAGCCAAAACAATCCTGATAAAGCACAAAGTAGACTAATTCCCACGTCCTGATATCAAAACTTACCGCAAAGCTACAGTAATCAAAAGTAGCATAACGATAAACATATACAACAATAAAACAGAACTGAGAGTCCATAAATATACTCTTATATTTATGGTCAATGGATTCTTGACAAGGGTACCAAGACAATTTAATGGGGAATAAAGCCCTTTTCATAAATGGCAGTGGGACAACTGGATAACGACATGCAAAGGAATGAAGTTGAACTCCTTCCTACATCAAACATGAAAATAAACTGAAAATGGATTACATAGTGTATGATTACATTTATGTCAAATGTTCAGAATAGGTATATCCATTGAAACAGAAGATAAATTAGTGGTTGCCAGGGACTGGAGGGAGGCAGAATGGAGAGTGACTACTAATGAATACAGGTTTCTTATTGGGTTAATAAAAAATTCTCGAATTAGATAGTGGTGGTTGGTCAATTCCGTGTGTATTAAAAATGACTTAAATATTTTAAAGGGTTACTTCTATTGTATGTGAATTATGACATAATAAAAAAGTGATGAGAGACAAAGCATGAAAACTTTACATACTTCAATGAACATGTGCTCATATTCAACATGAAGGCAACCAAAGAATGGTCCCCACTGAATAGTCTCCTCGACTTTTGTAGGGAAGTAAGGGTATGGAGGATACTGTAAAGCTATTCAATCCTTTCACACATCACCTCCACATTTTTTTCCTGCTTGATGAAGTGATTTTAGGGCCAGGACTACAATAGTGCCTGTCAGAACCAGGGATGATCCCTAAGCAAGAAACTAATTATACCTTTAAATCTTTATGCCAGAATTTCTAAGGTCCTTTTGGAATGGATTATACTTTCACCCCATCTTGCAAAATTGGAACTGACAATGACTGCAGCTGTATTGCCTAGTGGCCCAGACAGCCTACTAGTTATCTGTGTAACCCTATTCTATACAAATGGGAATGGACTGAAAGGAAAGCACTTGCTAGACTCTTACTGCTGTTGCCAGAAATCTGAACCAGCACTGTCACTGAATCTGAGACTCCTTCTAAAGATGGAAAGGTTTGGGTTAAAGCCAGTGACAAGTACAAAGAAGGAAAAATAGTAGCTGAAGGTAAAAGAATAAATGGCTTATGCAACAAAGGACATTCCATTTTACATTGTTTCCTCAAGGGGCTCAAAAGAAGAGAAGAATACTATCTCATCATAATAATACCAGATATCCAAGAGGGTGACACTGTATGTTTGCCCAGACCACCCCCACTTTTGGATTTTGACAAGGTTGAATGGAAGCTTGCAAAGCTAAGTGGTATTATTACTCTAGGAGACATCCTGGTCATATGCTATAATGAACAGGATCAACTGTTGATGACTGAATAAATCTTTAATAATGTGCCAGTACATTTTGCTTCTTAAATTTCAGGTTATATCTACTATAAAGGGTATCAGTTAGGAAGATACTTCCAGGAATTACTCTGCTGAACCATCAAACCATACAACTCCTGGCAGACTGATCAATGTGTAAAACTTAAACTTTGATCACCAAATACTTAGAAAGGTTCTGGGCTATTATGGTCAGAATATAGCAGCTGCATGTCTATGATGCCAAAGTGCGCTGTGTATGAATACTTAATACCCTTGTTTTTGTGGGTATAAAGTTAGTAAATAAAAGCTAGTTTCTGATAGGAATAAGGTAGTAGGCATTATATGGTGGGTTTAAATCCCCATGGGAAATGGCCCCACTTTGAGACAAGGAAGGCTAGGGGAGGCCTTCATGGCATACTGAGAATAAATAAAATCTAGGCGTGACTACCCATATAACCTCAGCATGTGGGACCCAACATTTTAGGAAACAAAACATGTATTCTTTTTTAAAAAAAAGATTTATTTATTTATTTATAAAAGAGGGGGGAGAAAGAGCACATGCCAGCACGTGGGGGCAGGGGGGTGGGGCAGAGGGAGAAGAAGAGAGAAACTCAAGCAGACTCTGCACTGAGCATGGATATACCAATGTATGTTAACACCACTCTCTCAGTAACTGATAGAACACAGAGAAATATCTGTAAAGAAAGAGAAATCTTGAACAACACTATCAACTAACTTAACACAATTGACATTTCTATAGAACACTCAATAACAATAGGAAACACATACTTTCCAAGCACACAGGGAAGATTTACCAAGAGACTATATTCTGGGCCATAAAACAAATCTCAATAAATTTAAAAGGATTCAAATCGTATGAAGCATAGTCTCTGAATTAAATTAGGAATCAATAAAAAAGAATCTAGAAAATACCATAAACTTGGAAATTAAATAACATACTTCTAAATAACCCTAGATCAAAGGAAAAATCAAAACAGAAATGAGAGTGTTTTGCCCGAAATGAAAATGAAAACACAACATACCAAAATTTGTGGGGTACAGCTAAATCAGTATTTCTAAGGAAATTTATATCATGAAATTCTTGTATTATATAAGAAGTACCTGATATCAAAGTGTGGCCACCAGACCAGCAACACGAGCATTACCTGGGAATTTAGAAACTCAAGTCCTCAGACCCTACTCCAGACCTACCAAATCAGAAATTAGTGGTGAGGTCCCAGTGACTCTGATGCACATTCAACTTTTGAGAAACACTGTTGTATACTATTTGAGTGTCGTTTTTATGGTGTTAGGGTTTCTTTCTTCAATAAGGAATCTACACAGTTTAAACTGCTCTGAAATTCATGTCATTAAAAACAATCTTTTTTGAATAGTCTGTTAATTTTGTATCATTTAGAAAATTTCCCAGGCCCTGAGTTGCACAAGTGATTAACCCTACAAATAATGCTTCACTTGGTAAAAAGGTCCAAATTTCAGAAGCCATAGTTACAATTTTTCTTGAAATCTGAAGGGGGTTAAAGGAAAAACACTCATGGGGAATACAATCCCACCGAATAATTGCTATTGCTTATAGCCAGAATTCCCTCCATGTGGAAACCAAGAGTAGTCAAATCCCAATCATGTTCAGTGATGAAAAGAAACAAGACACATTATTTTTTTAAAGATTTTATTTATTGAGAGAGAGAAAGCCAGAGACAGAGCATGAGCGGAGGGGGAGGGGGAGAGGATGGGCAGAGGGAGAGGGAGAAGCAGGCTCCCCATTGAGCAAGGAGCCCATTGTGGGGCTCAATTCCAGGACCCTGGGATCATGACCTGAGCCGAAGAAAGATGCTTAACCGACTAAGCCACCCAGCTGCCCCGAAACAAGACACATTAAATCTAAATGGCTGATAATATAAAAATAATTTACTAGCAACATGGTTTTATACCTGCACTTGAATATGAACTTGTCTGATGTTCTAGATAGTTACTTCCCGGTATTAAAACCCTAACATAAGTACCAACTCAGAAGCACTGACTGACTCCTGTAGTGGTAGACATCACCTTTCCAACTAATTCAATACATCAATCTAAGCCAAATCTGGTCTCTATCTAAAGTTTCTGCTCACATTTTTCCTAGGACACTGAGTTAAAGATTTGGGCTTTACTGGGCTTCAGTTACAGCTTCTGCTAATCAAGAATAAACAAATTCCAAATTGTAACAAAATACTTAACTGATGGGTAATAAATGATAATTCCAATAAGAACATGAAAGCAACATTTGTCATGGAAGAATTGTAATATGGGTAATCTATCAATTAATCTCAGTTTTCATAATTATGACAGTTTTCAAAAATAAAGGGAGATAGGTTGGAGCTAAGATGGTGGCATACTAGAAGGACCCAAGGCTCATCTCATCCCTCAAACAGAACTATATAACTAACAAATCACTCTAAATGCCCCAAAAATCAACCTGAAGACTGACAGAACAAATTCCACACCTAAAGGGAGAGACGAAACCACATCGAAGAAGATAGGAAGTGCAGAGATGTGGTTGAGGGAAGAAACAGATCAAGGGTACAGGTTAGGAGCTGTGGTTGTGGAGAGAGATGAAAGAGAGAGGAACACACAGGGGAATGCACAAGGAGAACATTTCCCCAAAGCCACTGGCTGGGAAAACAAGAAGGGCTGATTTTCATGAGTTCTTGCAACCAGATAGGCTTAAAGACTAGCGATTTGAAGGTCAGCAGGCAGGGCTGGGATAGAACCCTAAAGGCACTGCCTACACCTGGAGAGAAGGTAAGCTAAAAAAAACCGAGGGCCAGATGGCATGGAAATAATGATCTGAAGAACTCTTGGGGCACATTGGGGGAGATTATTTGGCTCTTCTTGGAGTGAGTCCCTGAGAGGCAGAGTTCCAGGGAGATGATTCTCTTAGTGACAAAAGAGTTGCCCAGAGCCATTCCCATCCCTAGGCCCTCAGCATAAACACAGAGCCACCTGCATAAAGCAACACTGGTAGCCTAACTTGCTTACACCAGGTCCCAAATCCCTGTGCTCTGGCAGTACTGCCCTTCTTGGTGAAGCCTGCCTCAGTCCCAGGGTGGTGGGCCCCTTCCCCAGAAGACCAGCATAGAACCCTGCAACACTACATCTGCTGACCAGAGAGGTCTTCAGTTCTAGTGGAAGTAGTATCAGGTTTCATTTAACAAGCATACCAGAGTAAACCTAGTTAAAACTCACCACATATTGGCCAAGGACCAAACACTGTCCACTGCAGGCAAGGAGAACCTCTGCAGACGACTGACCTGAAGGATAGAGCAGCCAAAACAAAGAGCAGAGTATATGCAGCACACATCAGAGATACTCCCTGAAGCACCAGTCCCTGGACACTATATGACCTCTTTTTCATAAAGCCATTCCTCTCAAGAACAGGAAACGTAACTGGCTTTCTTAACACACAGAAGTTAGAGACATGGACAAAACGCCAAGAAGGAGGAATTCATTCCAAATGAAAGAACAAGATAAGGTCACAGCCAGAGATCTAAGCAGAACAGATATAAGTAACATGCCTGTTGGAAAATTTTGAACAATAAGGGTATTTGCTGGGCTTGAGAAAAGAATGGGCCTAACCTTACACCTAAAGGAACTACGAAAAGAACAAAAAACGTGATGGACTCTGAAAAACAAACTGAGGGTTCTAGAGGGGAGGGGGGTGGGGGGATGGGTTAGCCTGGTGATGGGTATTGAGGAGGGCACGTTCTGCATGGAGCACTGGGTGTTATGAACAAACAATGAATCATGGAACACTGCATCAAAAACTAATGATGTAATATATGGTGATTAACATAACAATAAAAAAATTTAAAAAAAAAAAAAAAAGAACAAAAAACGAAGCCTAAAGCCAGCAGAAGGAGGGAAATAATAGATTAAATGGAAAGAAATGATATAGACACACAGACCAATGGAACAGAGTAGAGACTCCAGAAATGGACCCTCAAATCTATGGTCAACTAATCTTTGACAAATCAGGAAAAAAATATCCAATGGAAAAAAGACAGTCTCTTCAATACGTGGTGCTGGGAAAATTGGACAGCTACATATAGAAGAATAAAACTGGACCATTCCCTTACACCATACACAAAGATAAACTAAAAATGGATGAAAGACCTCAATGTGAGACAGGAATCCATCAAAATCCTAGAGGAGAACATAGGCTGTAACCTCTTCGACATCGGCCACAGTAACTTCTTTCAAGACATGTCTCCAAAGGCAAGTGAAACAAAAGCAAAAATGAACTTTTGGGACTTCATCAAGATAAAAAGCTTCTGCACAGCAAAGAAAACAGTCAACAAAACAAAGAGGCAACCCACGGAATGGGAGAAGGTATTTGCAAATGACATTACAGATAAAGGGCTGATATCCAAGACCAATAAAGAACTTCTCAAACTCAACACTCAAAAAACTAATAACCCAGTCAAAAAATGGGCAGAAGACATGAACAGACACTTCTCCAAAAAAGACATACAAATGGCTAACAGACACATGAAAAAAATGCTCAACATCACTAGCCATCAGGGAAATACAAATCAAAACCACAATGAGATACTACCTTACACCAGTTAGAATGGCAAAAATTAACAAGACAGGAAACAAGAAGTGTTGGCGAGAATGCGGAGAAAGGGGAACCCTCTTACACTGTTGGTGGGAATGCAAGCTGGTACAGCCACTTTGGAAAACAGTATGGAGGTTCCTCAAGAAGTTAAAAATAGAGCTACCCTATGACCCAGCAATTGAACTACTGGCTATTTACCCCAAAGATACAGACATAGTGAAAAGAAGGGGCACGTGAACCCCAACGTTCATAGCAGCAATGTCGACAATAGCCAAAATGTGGAAGGAGCCGAGATGCCCTTCAACAGCTGAATGGATAAAGAAGATGTGGTACATATACACAGTGGAATATTATTCAGCATTCAGAAACGATTAATACCCACCATTTGCATCGACATGGATGGGACTGGAGGAGATTATGTTAAGTGAAGTAAGTCAAGCAGAGAAAGACAATTATGGTATGGTTTCACTCATATGTGGAACATAAGCAATAGCACGGAGGACCATAGGGGAAGGGAGGGAAATCAAAAGGGGGAGAAATCAAAGAGGGAGATGAACCATGAGACACTATGGACGCTGAGAAACAATCTGGGGGTTTCAGAGGGGAGGAGAATGGGGAGAGGGGGTAATAGGGTGATGGGTATTGAGGAGGGCACATGCTGTGATGAGCACTGGGTGTTAATACTTAACTGATGAATCATTGAACACTACATCAAAGACTATGTACTATACAGTGGCTAACTGAACATAATTAAATAAATAAATAATAAAATAAATAAATAAATAGCAAGAGAAAAAAATTTTAAAAAATGATATAGAAACTAAAAAACAATAGAACGGATCAATGCAACCAGGAGCTGTTTCTTAAAAAAAAATAATAATAATAAAACTGACAAACCCCTAGCAGACTTAGCAAAAAGAAAAGTGAAAGGACCCAAACTAATAAAATCACAAATAAGAGAGGAGATACCACAGAAGTACAAACAATTCTAACAGAATGTTATGAAAAAATATATGGCAAAAAAATTGGACAACCTGGACAAAATAAATTCCTAGAAACATAGAAACAACCAAAACTGAAACAGGAAGAAACAGAAAACTTGAAAAGACGGATAACAAGCAAAGAAATTGAGTCAGCAATCAAAAAATTCCCAACAACCAAGAGTCCAGGGCCAGACGACTTCCCAGGAGAAATCTACTAAACATTTAAAGAAAAGTTAATATGTATTCTACAATTTCAAAAAATAGAATTGGAAGGAAAACTTCCAAATTCATTCTATGAGGCCAGCATTACCCCAATACCAAAACCAGATAAAGACTCCACTAAAAAAGAGAATTACAGGCCAATGTCCCCAGTGAACATGGATGCAAATATTCTCCATAAAATACTAGGAAATCGAGGAGCACCTGGATGGCTCAGTCGTTTAAGCGGTTGCCTTCAGCTCAGGTCATGATCTCGGGGTCCTGCACTTAAGCTCCATGTAGGGCTCCCTGCTCAGCGGGGAGTCTGCTTCTCCCTCTTCCTCTGCCCCTCCCTCCTGCTTGTGCACACACACTCTCTCTCTCAAATAAATAAATAAAATCTTTTAGGAAACAAACACTAGGAAATCAAACCCAACTGCACATTAAAAGAGTCATTCACCACAATCAAGTGGAGTTTATTCCTGGGTTGCAAGGTTGGTTCAATATTCCCAAATCAATCAAGATGACATACCATACTAATAAAAGAAAGGATAAGAATCATATGATCCTCTCAGTACATGCAGAAAAATCACTTGACAAAGTACAGTGTCCATTTTTGATAAAAACCCTCAACAAAGTAGGGACTGAGGGAACATAACTCAACATCATAAAGACCATATACAAAGAAACCCAGAGCTAATATCATCCTCAATGGGGAAAAACTGAGAGCTTTTCCTCTTTGGTCAGGAACAAGACAGGGATGTCCACTCTCACCACTTTTATTTAACATAGTGCTGGAAGTTCTAGCCTCAGCAAACAGACAAGAAAAGGAAATAAAAGGCATCCAAATCAGCAAAGAAGAAGTCAAACTTGCACTATTTGCAGATGACATGATACTCTATGTAGAAAATCCAAAAGATTCCACAAAAAATTTGCTAGAATTAATACATGAATTCAGTCAAGTCTCAGGATCCAAAATCAACATATAGAAATCTGTTGCATTTCTTTTTTTTTTTTAAGATTTTATTTATTTATTTATTTGTCAGAGAGAGAGAGAAAAAGAGAGCAGCACATGCAGGGAAAGCGGGGCAGGCAGAGCGGGCAGAGCAGGCAGGGGGAGAAGCAGGCTCGCCTCTGAGAAAGAAGCCCAATTCAGGACTTGATCCCAGGATCCTGGGATCATGACCTGAACTTAAGGCAGATGCTTAACCGACTGAGCCACCCAGGCATCCCTAAATCTGTTGCATTTCTATACACAAATAATGAAGCAGCAGAAAGAGAAATCAAGGAATCCCCATTTACAACTGCAGAAAAAAGCATAAGATACCTGGGAGTAAACCTAACCAAAGAGGTAAAATCTGTATCAAGTATAAAACACTGATGAAAGAAATCAAAGATGCCACAAAGAAATGGAAAGACATTCCATGCTCATGGAACAGAACAAATACTGTTGAAATGTCTATACTACCCAAAGCAATCTACACATTTAATGCAATCCCTATCAAAATAACACCAGCATTTTTTACAGAGCTAGAACAAACAATCCTGAAATTTGTATGGAACCAGAAAAGAGCCCAAACAGCCAAAGCAACCTTGAAAAAGAAAAGCAAAGCTGGCGGCACCACAATTCCAGACTTCAAGCTGTATTACAAAGCTGTAATTATCAAGACAGTACAGTACTGGCACAAAAACAGACACATAGATCAATGGAACAGAACAGAAAACCCAGAAATGTACCCACAACTATAGGGCAACTAATCTTCAATAAAGCAGGAAAAGAATATCCAATGGAAAAAAGATAGTCTTAGTAGTTATGTCTCCCGAGGCAAGGAAAACAAAAGCAAAAATAAACTATTGGGACTTTATAAAAATAAAAAGCTTTTCTGCACAGAGAAGGAAACAATCAACAAAACTAAACAGCAACATTACGAATGGGAGAAGATATTTGCAAGTGACATATCTGATAAAGGGTTAATATCCAAAATGTATAAAGAACTTATCAGTCTCAACTCCCAAAAAACAAATAATCCAGTCAAGAAATGGGCAGAAGATATGAATAGACGTTTTTCCAAAGAAGAACTGCAGATGGCCAACAGACCCATGAAAAGATGCTCAACATCACTGATCATCAGGAAAATACCAATCAAAACTACAATATCACTTCACACCTGTCAGGATGGCTAAAATCAGCAACACAGGAAACAACAGGTGTTGGAGAGGATGTGGAGGAAGGGAAATCCTACTGCACTGGTGGTGAGAATGCAGACTGGTGCCAACACTCTGGAAAACAGTATGAAGGTTCCTCAAAAAGTTAAAACTAGAACTACCCTATGACCCAGCAACTGCACCCCTAGGTATTTACCCAAAGGATACAAAAATACAGATTTGAAGGGATACCTTGATGTTTATAGCATCATTATCAACAATAACCAAATTATGGAAAGCGCCCCAATGCCCATCGACTGATGAATGGATAAAGAAGTTGTGGTGTATATATATATATAAAGATAAATATAATAATATATATATAATGGAATTAGTCATAAAAATAATGAAATCTTGCCATTTGAAATGATGTGGATGGAGCTAGAGAGTATTATGCTAAGCGAAATAAGTCAGTCAGAGAAAGACAAATACCATATGATTTCACTCATATGTGGAATTTAAGAAACAAAACAAATGATAAGGGAAAACAAAGCGAGGCAAACCAGGAAACAGACTCTTATTTTTAGGAAACAGACTCTTAGAGAACAAACCGATGGTTACCAGAGGGGACATGGGGTGGGCGGATGGGTTAAATAGGCAATGGGGATTAAGGAGGGCACTTGTGATGAGCACTGGGTGTTGAATCCCAAAATTCTACAATTGAAACTAATAACACACTGTATGTTAAGTAACATACAGTGAATTTAAATAAAAACTAAAAAAAATTTTAAAATAAAGGGAAAGTACAGTAAAGTCTTTCTAGGATTCCTAGGCTCTATAGGGAAAATGCATTCCATTGTACACCAGCTTTTCCTTCCTCTCCCCTAATCTTTGCTGACTTTCATCAGCTTTGGTTCTAAGATACTGCCTGCTGCTTTTTCTGGATTTTTTGGACCAGAGGCCCACAACAGCTGCCTATGGGGCTGTGAGAGTATAATTATTCAAGCCATCAGCCAGAACCACTGTTAAAATATTTAATATCAATGCAAAATGAGATCAGGGTTTCACAAGCAAGTTTCAGAACACAAACATTGATTTCTATAGCAGTTTATCTTCCTTTCAGGGGTCTAAATAGGAACACACATAAATCTTAAGGATTTAAAAAATATCATGGTATTTTTAACTTTAATACATCTATAGGTGACAAGTACATGAAAGAACTCATTTCCAAATTGAATGGAATATCCAAATTTAAAATGTAGCAATTTAATGTACTCATGGGCCATGAAACTCAGCAAGAAACCGTTCTTTCTGTTCTTTCCCCCCATACCTCAGAAAAAACACAGATTCCTCTCTAGGGCATCGATGGCATTAACAGTACTCAGCCTTGTCAGCATCCACATATCCCTGGTTCAATCTAACTACGTAAATTATTGTTACAGTTCCGTTGTTGGAAATGCTCACCAGCTTCTTCACTGCAGTATACTTGGCAAGGCACCTACCAACAATGCACAGGGTGGGAAGTGAGCCATGAAGAACATAATGGCTTGACTAAAGAGCTAGCCATATATCCTGGGTCTGCTAACTGAGTGAGGATATTAATGGAAATGTAAAATTTCAGGACACATTCTTTTTTCACCCTCCCCAAGTTACTGGCATGTACAGTACTAGAAAGTAAAGAGTAGAAGAAGGTGCCAACAACCATATATACGAACTCTCCCTAGAACTAAAAGCAAACTAAACAAAATGTAAACTACAGTGGGCCAAAGACCAGACTCCCATTTGGGCTTTATTTGTGGCTGCAAACAACATCCAAACTGAGAGGTTCAAAAATCAGCAAACAGTTTTGGGGTGCCTTGGGTGGCTCAGTCGGTCAAGCATCTGACTCTTGATCTCAGCGCAGGTCTTGATCTCAGGGTCATGAGTTCAAGCCCCGCACTAGGCTCCATGCTGGGTGTGGAGCCTAAAAAGATATTAGGTAGCAGTTTCAGTGCACCAAGGGATCATCGACTTGCAGAAGATTATTAAAATATTTTCTAAGAGTTGTGTGTGCTTCCCTGTTGAATTTGGTGCCGACAGTTAAGAAATAATCAAATAAACTAAATAAATCTCAAATATTTCCTTTTTACTATACCCACTTTGAAGTTACAAAACGTAATTTCCTCTGCCATTCCTCAAGTGAATTAGTAAAACAAGTAGAAACTCAGAACATTAACTGTAATAGTACACAAGATCATTAATTTTCCTTTGGTAACTCAGTCTGTCCCAAAGTATTTCTGTCCAAAATGTGTAGGTGCGACAGGATGAACTTCAGTAGTTAAAATTGTGATCTCTGGAAACTCCTGAATGATTGATTTGGCACCTTCAAAAAATAAAAGGAGAATTGCTGTTATGGCATGACTTTTTGGTAATGTTAGCTGGAATTCAGAAATTTTATAGTCATTGGGTATAATACAGACAGAAGACAGAAAGCAATGACCTTTAAATACCTAGTCAGACTGGATTACTCTCCGAGTTTATATGTCTGATATCTGAAAAGCTTTGACAATCATCACACTATGCCTTTACTCATTCACTAATAAATTCTTAGAATCAAATTGTTATATATCCAAGACTTTAAAAATACATTCAGTTACAGCAACTTCCTCCCTGAAGAGTCTTTGTTTTGTTTCATTTCAAAGGCAGCTGGAACAGAGAGACTACAGTCCCTTCCAGAAATAGGATCATATATAAGATGATGGCTTCTCAACTGGAACACTGTGAAACAAGTGTAAAAACTCCTTTGGATGTCAGAGTGAGCTAGCTTTTAGAAGTTAGGACTCTAGCTTTGGGGGTTGCAGGGAAAGGGATGAGCTAGGACCCTCGCCAAACTAAAAAACCATAGCAATGCTGCCACAAAAGATTTGTTCATCTACAATGTCAAAGAATAGTACACCATTCTAATGTACACTCTTAGAACTAATAGTTAACTTTTCTACTTCCAAAGGCAGGAAACCCAATAATTATTTGGTTATCTCAATGTTTATAGTGCCACCTCTGCTATATATAAACAGATGACCAAGCAAATTACCTTTGTCACTATCAACATTTGAAATGCAGGCGAATTTTTATTATGAAACAACGAAAGAAACAACGAAATAAACAACAGCCTAGGAAAGCAGCCCTTCCAACTGGATACACCGTAGCCCCTTCAAGGTTGGCTGAGACTGGGAACCTTTGGAAATGAGGAAACACCCTAACCAGAAGCCACATATTTCTCTTTCTTTTCAATTAGGAAACAAATACAAATTCATTGTCAAACATTTGGGAAATACAAAAAAAAAAGCTTAAAAAAATAAAATGAATTGCTTAGAGTCCCAGCATCCTATGATAGCCACCATTAATATAGTATGTATTTTAAAATGAAAATTGAAATAGTATTGTGCATCTGTCTAATCCCTCATACTAAGGAAAGACTTTATTAGGTTCTATGTTAAATCCAAGTCTGATTTTGGTAGTCATAATAGTCATAATTTGCATTAGTCGCCTCTAAAGTTGGTGATAACATTTTACTTTATTTTAATGCTGTTATTTTTTAACATGCTTTTTTATGTTTACATGTAGATTTTTCGATGTTATTAAATATTTTTCAAAAACATGATTTAACAGTTACATAATATTACATCCTTTGAATGTATATTTATTCAACCATTTCTTTGTTGTAAGTCATTTATATACTTTCAAATCTTTTCTTACACTACAAATAACTCTGCAGTGAATACCCTAAGGGCTAAATTTCTACATGCATGTATGATTATTTTCTTAGGATACTTTCACAATTGTCCTAGATTGTATAGCTAAAAACTGGAGCCTTACATTAGGTTTACCTTCCCAAGGAAATGGAGAACTCACAGTTCTACCCTTTATACCCTCTGAGCAGAGGCAGAACTTAGAAAACAACCACTCTTTGCTTCATGCTGCAAAGTTTATGCAGCAAGACCACAGGGCTAACCAGAGCCTCAAGTTTCTTGCTGTTTGGGAGCAGTTCTCAGGCTCAGGTGAGAAGTCAGGAGAAACAGGGACATTTTAGCCATGTACAGGCTCTACCCAAACAGGGATACCAGGAAAACAATTACATTCCCCTTCAAAGAGGTTAGTTCATACTTTTCCATTTGAATTTGCACATGAGAATGGTATAAAAATACTTTATCACTAAGCTTAGAGATGATAAACTACCAAAATTCGATTTAGATTTAATGTGGAAGAAGCAATGCTCTTCACAATGAGAGTCTGGACAGATACACACTTACCCAACCATGATCATCTGGAGCCCCAGTCATGCTGAACTCACCATGAGGAGTAGAGAACAGACTGAGTAGGATGATAACACTGGGTTGAACTCCATGTTCTATAAGAACCTTTACAGCTTCAATTACAGTATTTCCAGTGCCTGAAATCAAATGACAACCAAATGCATTAGAAACTTTAACATTTATCTCAAAACGGCTTTGAAGTTTCTTTGAAGTAAAGGCAGTTTGACACTAGGCAAAGCTCCATTTGAAGGTGCCTGTTCTTTATCAATGACGTTCTCTTTTCTTTTTTTAAGAGATTTTATTTATTTGTTTATTTATCTCTTTACTTATCTGAGAGAGAGAGAGAGAGAAAGAGAGAGAGACAGGAGCCTGATGCTGGGCTTGATCTCACGACTGTGAGATCATGATCTGAGCCGAAACAAAGAGCTGGACACTTAACCGACTGAGCCATCCAGGCGCCCCATCCATGATATTATTTTCCAATAATGGACATGACACATACACTTTTCAGTTTTCAAATGCACATCAAACCCCAAATTCATTAGTATTTGAGATATCAAATTTGACACCCACCCTCCACCACAAACCCTGGGAGACAATACCGTGTGGGATCCGAATAAGCTTAAAACACAGAATAGAAAAAAATATCACTTTCAGAGAGGATAAATCCTTGAGAAATTCACTGCTACATTAATTGGGCTAGAGAAGGGACATATTTCAATATATTTTCTTTTCTTTTTTTAAAGATTTTATTTATTTATTTGACAGAGAGAGACACAGTGAGAGAGGGAACACAAGCAGGGGGAGTGGGAGAGGGAGAAGCAGGCTTCCCATGGAGCAGGGAGCCCAATGCGGGGCTCAATCCCAGGACCCTGGGATCATGACCTGAGCCGAAGGCAGATGCTTAACGACTGAGCCACCCAGGCGCCCCTCAATATATTTTCTGTGTTCTATATATTTTGCCTCATTAGATCCTTTGCTTCAGTGTTTTCATTCATTTTAAAACAAAAGCTCTTTGGAGATAATAAAGTTTATTTAGACAATGTATACTCTCTTATTACACAATAAAAATGCCCCAGTGAGCTGCCCAGGGCAACTCCAAATCCAACTGAGAAAAACACATTGAGAAATGGTTTTGCCTTTATATAAGGGGTACCTAAAAGGCAGTCACTAAGTTGAACTGATTTAAACCCTAAGCAAAGTATACAAATTAAACTCCAGCCACTCACTGAGAATTGGATACATCAGAAGGACTTTTCTGCGGTAAATGTCTGGGGGGAACTTGGCATAATATACTTTGGCTCTTTGTGTCTCTTCATCACTCTGAATCAGGATCTTTCCAATTCGTATGGATCGACAGCAGTCTCGTAAACCTTGTTCCATTGCCTCACCTCGAAGAAGGAAAATTTTCAAAAGGAAAAAAAAAGGGTTGGGGGAGATAGAATTAAAGTCCAAAAATAGGCCAAAGCAGAGTGTGTGACTACTATTAATACAAGAAGGATACTGTCAAGACGGGAGCAATTCTTCCTAAGCTAAGAGCTTTTATTTCTGATATGCTCTTATTTTATACTTAGTGCAGGTCAATTAAACCAGATTAAGGGCCGGTCAATGAAAGTAGGATAAACTAGTTTTATTGCTGGCTTTCAAGTTTTAGAGATGTCACGCTTCCATGAAATACAAAAAATAAGGTGTTTTGTTGGGCTGCTCCCTGAGCCTTTCCAGTATCAGGACCATTTTACTCCTATTATTTTAAGGAAGGCTTTAAACCACCTCAACCTGTTATTTTCATCTGAAAAAAAAAAAATACAGAAGATTTATGGAAGAATCGGGTTACAGACCAAAGTGGCATCAGGAGATATCACTACACCCCAGCAATGCCTCTAATGGCAGAAGTTTGCTGGACACCAGTGAAAAAGTATATTGTTCCTTCCCTCCCCTCCTCCAAGAACCATAACCAACACTACTACTACCCCCTTGGTTTCTGAACACAGGTATTTTCTTGGTCTAAATTCCTTTAAGGAAGGGTTTCCCAAAAGGGAATCATTCTCGTACCATCTTCCAGATTTTAGGCTAGATCAGAATTCTATCTATACTGTTATTTACTTAACATTTTTCTTTAACTGTTTTCACTTGCATTTATTTTAAGAGGAAAGTTTCCATCACTGGTGTAAACATAAAAACAGTTTCTAATACATGTGAAAATCAACCAATAGCTAACAAGGTTAAAAAACAACGCTGTCTATGCATTACCCAAGGTCATCTGCTATAGACTAGAGGTGTGAGGATGCTGCTACCTTTCGGGCAGGAACTGGACTAAACTAAAAGAAAAAATGCCCTAAAAGCCCATCTCCATTGTCTTCACCAGTTTTAAAAGGTTAAGTAACATTGTCCTGAAAATCCTTTCATTGCTTAAAAGCTACCTTCTATTTAAAAAAAAGGGAGCTTAAAGCTCCTATTCTACTTGAGGTTTTCAATTGCTCACAAACAGAAATTCACAGCCAGAGAAAAGGCAATGCTTATATGGGAAAAATAAATCCATTTATCTCCAGTGCAAGCAAGTGAAGCTTCCACCAAACCTTGGATCTTGTGTAAAAATTTATTTATTTACTTAGTTGCCAAATAGAAGTAATCATCCCCATGGAACAAGTAGATATTCTAATTACAGGCATGTGATTTTGTTGCACAAAGATGGGTTTAAAAGAGTAATCAGTTGGACTCAAACACAAATACAACATTTATAAGACCAGCAACTGGAAATACCTAGAGTTAGAACAGTTAAGTGCTTTTGCCATATGGTCACATACACATCAAATATAAAACTAAAAACACTAAATAAGTCATTCAGTCCAGCTCCCGATAGGGTAGGACAATTCCCTACAAAAGAAATTTTAAAAATATATATTTCTCCAGTCAGGTATTCAAAGTTCCGTGGGCCTGAATTTGTGCCATATTCCATCAGTCTTCAAGCCGCCCTTTTCTCCCCAAGAGAGCACCATCTCATCCTCCTATCCTACCCTGAATCTCTCCGAAGGCTGGCTTGCCGGGGGCGGGGGGGAGGCCACTAGAGTAGACGCTCTGCAGTTAAAATTAGTCAAACTTAGCAACACACAGGCCATGATCCAAGGCACCGTGAGGATAGACAACACAGGTGGTAAGATTTAAGTCAAAGCAGGCTGCAATTATGACAGACAAGCTCACCTCTCTCCTGGAAAAATAATTGTTTCTCTGCGTGCAAAGAGACAAAAATCACACATATGCAAACCTACCGCTTCTCATTATGCTGACCCCACAATTTCCCTTCTCAAATTTCACTCCTTCATACTTGTACCCTGTTGGGGAATAAAATCAAAGAATTTATCTCTTATTACCAGAGCAATCCACTTCTTTTTAAAGTGCCTATAATTTAAAGCCAATGGGCACAGAGCAACCCTTGTCTAGACAGTCTGTATAACCTCTTATGTTCCCTGTGAAAGTAATGAGAAGTCATGATTTTTCCGTTCTTTCTTAATTCTTCATAAGAGACCTGCGGGGATAATTGGCAGACACGGGCTTCGTCAAGTAGGAACAGGACTTATGATAGCATGATATTCACACACACATTCCTCAAATTGAATTCAGAGGGAAATCATCGCACTCTGAGGGCTATAAAACCCATCCGTTCAAACTGGGACCTCACTGTGACCTCACTGTGAGGCACAACAGAGAGCCTCCTTCATTCCAGCCCTTTTTATGAGCTTCCATTCTGCCTTAAAAAGCAGAAGACAAAGGCTGAAGTCGTTACATATTCAGCCCTTGGTGTCATCCTGAATTTGGATCAATTATGATGCAACAAGCTCAGCCCCTAATTTTCATAAAGTCAACCTTTGAATAGAACAGCTTCCATTATTTACTAGAGAACATTTGGTTCTCTCGGAATTTCAAATCCCTGAAATAGGGATGTTCAGCTGTGTTCTATTAGAGTAAAACAAAGTACTCTCACCGGATCTCATCATTTTTAGTTTTCTTTGTCTTTTTTACTTCTCATTAATTTACCTGGAGTTTCAATGCCAAACCAACCCACCCATTTATTAATACCAGCAGCTTCCCCACAGAGGTGAAGATAAGCTGCCAGCAATTCTTAACTCTGGTCCCAATGGGCTGTCATCAAAGGCAACACTTGCATGCTAAAGAATATTTACTAACCTTGAACTTGAACTGACAAGCAAGCCATTAACAAAAAGTCATCCACATAAATTTCTTTACTAAATGTCTCTGAGTTTATTAAGTTGTTGAAAAGAACAGCTCCACCTAGACTCCTCATTTTGCATACTGATTTGCTCAGACTGCTTTTTTTTAAGGAAACAATTTGAAGTATTTATTTATTTATTTAAAGATTTTTATATTTATTTGACAGAGAGATAGTGAGAGCAGGAACACAATCAGGGGGAGTGGGAGAGGGAGAAGGAGGCTCCCCACCGAGCAGGAAGCCTGACGTGGAGCTCGATCCCAGGACCCTGGGATCATGACCTGAGCCGAAGGCAGACGCTTAATGACTGAGCCACCCAGGTGCCCCTGAAGCATTTATCGAAAACAAAAGTTAATACTCCTCAGACATACATACATACATACAAAAAGCTCTATAAATTAAGAACCAGGATAAAACTTAACAAGAGAACTGAAAATTAAGAAGAAGAAGAAAAAGGAGAAGAGAAGGAAGAAGAAAAAGTATTCTCAACCTCATGGTAGATAAATCACAGTAAAATGACTGCTTTTTTTTTTTCCCATTTTCCCCCTAATTCTCAGAATTTTCAGGACGAGGATCCGAGAGTAACAGCCCTGGTTACCTGTTGGGGTGGTCACCATGCATTCTTTATATGGCAGCTGATTCAATCCCTCTTCCACAACAAGTCTGATCTAAAGAGTCAAAAGAAGAAGAAGTAGTTGAGTACCTGCTAGGTCTAGTGTTAGCTGGTTGCTTCAGGAGCTGAACACTAGGCACAAAGTCAGTAACACAATGGGAGAGGGTTTAGCTTGTGGAGGTAGGAAGGGGGCCCCCTATCACGGGTTAGATGCAGAAATAGATCCAAACGCTAGGCTGCCTGCTGCTAGGTATCCAACCTCGGGTAGGCACATGATTGCCACCAAAAGGCTCAAGTATGCCTTCTGACTTTCATTCAGTTAGTCCAGCTGATATTATGAGAGGTATGAAACTACAAGTGGCAAGAGTCATCCTTGGAAGTAAAACACTTCTGGTAACTCTGAAAATAGTGCCCACTGGGAACTGCTCTGCCTTGTTCGGTACTTTGAAATTAAGTTGGATTGTTTTTAACAAAGGCTCACCATAATGCAAATAAAACCTGTAACTTCTCAGGAGGAAATAAATGAATGGATGGGGCTGAATCGATTTCCTGAGCTTGAAGTAGGTGCCAGTAGAATGCACTGGGGCTTCTTGGCTTAAAAAAAAAAAAAAAAAAAGGCTCCTAATGATCTTAATGTGTGGTACAGAGGAAGGAATCTATCAGAGCTATTAGGAACAGCCTCCAAAACCCAGATATGATATTCCTATGAGCACCCAGAGCCTACTACAATTAAGGCAGTGCTGAGTCTGCAATGCACATTTTCTCTAATCAATATTACATTATTGATTAAGAATTAGGAAAAGCAGGGAGAAATACCATGTTCTGTCATCACAACACCACACCTTGCTGCCATTAAAATGATCAATGCTAAATGGGCCAGCACTTTGTCAGCCTGAAGTACCAGAGGGCCCAGGGACCTGACGAATACTGTGTATGTATGCACACTCATCCCTAGCCACCACCTTCGGTGGAGGGGAATGTTTTTTTTTTTCAAGATTTTATTTATTTATTTGACAGAGAAAGACACAGCAAGAGAGGGAACACAAGCAGGGGGAGTGGGAGAGGGAGAAGCAGGCTTCCCGCGGAGCAGGGAGCCCGATGCGGGGCTCGATCCCAGGACCCTGGGATCATGACCTGAGCCGAAGGCAGACACTTAACGACTGAGCCACCCAGGCGCCCTGAGGTGAATGTTTCTTAGGAGCAAGTTGAAGGGAAGAAAAGGATCCTTTTCTTTGGATAGCCTAGATCTCCTAGTAACACCCGTCTTTTTTTTTTTTTTTTAAGATTTATATATTTATTTGAGAGAGAGAGCATGGGTGGGGGGAGTAAGTGGGCAAAGGGAGAGGGAAAGTCTCATGCAGACTCCACGCTGAGTATGGAGCTCAACATAGGACTCTATCTCACGACCCTGAGATCACGACCTGAGCCAAAATCAAGAGTCAGGCACTTAATGGACTGAGCTACCTGTAACACTCTTTCTAGACAGTCTTACCTCCTGCCCATCTCCTGCAACTCTGGGACAGAAATTAGTATGTCCAAGCCTTATAGGAGAACATAAAACCAGCAGAAGGGTGACTAAATAGAAAGAACTCAAGATCTGAGTGCCAGGGAAGCCAATCCTGACAAATCCAGGATAGAATTAATGTCACCTATAATGGGACCCAACAGACAGTGTGCTAGAAATCCTCAATACCAGAAACCTAAATAGCTCCAGTCCCCACCACAACCACAAAAGACCCTCCACACACTCTCCCAGTATCAGAACCTTCAAAGCCAACTGCAGAGAATAGAGAGGTCCAAATTACCATTCCCTCATGTCAATTGTCATGGGTCCTTACTATTTGATTTGATTAAGATATAATGCCTGCCCTTTCAAGCAAGCATTTTACAATAACCATGAACTTAACTCCTACTGCCTATAGACAAAAGGCAAAGAAAGCAAAAGAAAGAGGAACCATTTTCTACTAATGAACACCAACACTTCTGTTTTCTCCACAGCAGCCAATGACACAGGTTCCTTCCTCCTTGAACCCGTTCCTTTGGTTTGATAAAAGCATAAAGACAGAGGCGCCCGGGTGGCTCAGTGGGTTAAGTGTCTGCCTTCGGCTCAGGTCATGATCTCAGGGTCCTGGGATCAAGTCCTGCGTCGGGCTCCCTGCTCAGCGAGGAGCCTGCTTCTCCCTCTGCCTCTGCCTGCTGCTCTCCCTGCTTGTGCTCTCAAATAATAAAATAAAATAAAATCTTAAGAAAAAAAGCATAAAGACAGAATGACCTATCACTCCAGGAGTGCCAAATACACTGACCTTGATGCCATCCAAGGGTTATTACTGCCCCCGGAAGCTCAAATGATTGCAAAGAGAAGTGGCCTCTGAACCAGAAATACTTAAAGCTAAAAGCACAACAGGAGCTGCCTACACTCCTTTGGAATTAGTATTTTCCCCAGGGAAAATCTAAATGAAAAGTTTCACGCCTTTTTCCCCCTCGCGCTCCCTTTAATAATCTATCCTCTATTCTCTGATTACACCTGTGAGGATAACAAGCCACTTTTCTTTCTTTCCCACACTAAATACTGCCAACAGCATTTCGATTGTAAACTCCATGAGATCAGGGACAATGTCTGTATTCTGTACTGCTGAATCTCCTCCCCCTGCAACACCGCCTAGCCCAGGGCCTGACTCGAGTTCAGTATATACTTCATCAACAGATGAATACTAATAGCACAGCAGAAGATGTGTCAACCTTATTTCAAGCACTGAGCACACTTAGATGGAAACACAAGAAGGAAATAGAGTGCTTTACCTGAAAACAACCCAATTCAGCCTGAGATCCTCTCAGACCTCACTAGCTAAACTGAATTGGGCTTATCAAAAAGGATGAACACTGACCATTGACATGGATGTGGATGGAACTGGAGAGTATTATGCTGAGCGAAGTAAGTCAAACAGAGAAAGACATGTATCATATGCTTTCACTCCTATGTGTGGAATATAAGAAACAGCGCAGAGGATCATAGGGGAAGGGAGGGAAAACTGAATGGGAAGAAATCAGAGAAGGAGACAAACGATGAGAGGCTCTGGACTCCAGGAAACAAACTGAGGGTTGCTGGAGGGGAGGTGGGTGGGGGGATGGGGTAACTGGGTGATGGGCATTAAGGAGGGCACGTGATGTGATGGCCACTGGGTGTTATATGCAACTGATGAATTGCTGAACTCTCCATCTAAAACTAATGATGTACTATATGTTGGCTAATTGAATTTAAATTTTAAAATTTTTTTTAAATTTACAAAAAAGGTCTCCTTTGCAAATTTAAAAATAGATAAATAAACTGAACTGGGCTTGGCCAATCCTTAACAGGAAGTCCCTGAGGGAAGCATACACAGCCCAACTTAGTATTTCACATGTGAGGATAGTACAGAAAAGTACAGTAAAATAAGTAACCCTCCAGGTAAACTACAAGAGGGGGTATTAGTGTTTCTGTATTAAATGAATACCACAAGGGTAACTACTAGGTCTCCTTACATCTTTGGTTTTCTTTTAATGTACTTCACTTCACTGCCCTAAGATGACATCTTTAAGGGTTGCCAAGATCCACTTGAGAGGTAGAAGTGCCTCAGAATTACAGAGAACGAGTTCATGGGCAATGCTTTGAGGTGAAAGGGATTGAGGCACAGCTTTAATGAACGAGTAGAAACAATACTTCAGAAGCCTGCCAGGATGATGATTACTTGGCACGATCTCTCACCCCCCAGGATTCTCTAGAACAAAAAAGTCACTTGGCCTACTATGATTATATCACTAGGAACAATGAAACAAAAATGGAAAGCCTCCACCTACCAAACGATCCGCAGAAAACATGAAGTCCCCTCTACTGGCTGTCCTAGAAAGAAAGTAGTATAAATTTTAGTCCAGATTAGAGCTTTATGGGAAAATATTACATAATACATATAGTAACAATGCTATTAAGACCTATTACATACTAAAAGCCTAAAAGCTTACATGTACAAACTATCACTGAAGCAAGATATTTTTTCACTAGGATACAGGAACTTAAATGGAATGACTTGATAAATATTATTGAAAATGCTTACTTGATATCAACACTAGAGACAGCAATTGAAAAGATCATGCAGTCTCCCACTGAGCTGCCCAAGTCTATATTATCCAAGCGGGAGCCGAATGAAGCTCCCCTGCAAGATGGCAGCAAGCCCACAGCTCAAGTTAAGAGAAAAACTTCCACAGTATGAAAACCAGCTTCTTCCCATTCTCCCTCTCCATTCACCTTGATCTAAAACCCACATCACCAATATAAGTAACCCATCTACTTTGTCTCTAATCCTTTTTGGAATGAGAATGATACAAATAAATCCTCTACTTTTGCCACTGTTTTCAAGAATACATAACCTAACTTCCAAGACCTCTTTCTCAAATTATTGATAATTTGTTCCTTTGGCCTGTTTTTTTGTTTTTTTCAATCAAATACTTTATCCCCTAGATCTTTCTGCCATTTTCCTGTACATATCCTGCTGGTCAACACTTTCATATCCTGAGGTGCCCAAGTAATAATAATGCAAGGTTGCACCTACCCACCTAACGGACCCAAAAGGGGATGTTAAAAGGCTGACATTTTTTTTCTGTACATAAAAATCTAGTATTGTTCCACTCCCTTCTCCCATATAAGGGAAATGATTTGACTGAACAGACTGATTTACAGTTTATGTACTTAAAATTCCCCATCTGCCTATCCATAGCATACCTATAATATTCCCCCAACACAGCATCAAAATGGCAATATGCAAGCGTGTATTATCTCAGTATACCATTAATCACTACACCTTTTTTCCCCAAGCTGCATTTACTTTTTCTGACAGGAAAAAGCAATGAAATATCCCTGACACAAACAACATTTGGTTTCTCAGAGTAACCACAGTTCTATCATATTACAGATATTAACTCTCTAAAATATGAACCATAACTGAGCAAGAATATAGGTTTGTATTCTTTATATATAAATATTCCCTAAACTCAGAAAACTATACACACACACACACACACACACACACACACACACACACACACACGCACGCACACAGCCCATTTAAAACAGGCTGTGTTTAAAGAACAAACTACTGGTTGCCAGAGGGGAGGGGGATAGGGGATGGGCAAAATGGGTGAAGGTGAGTGGGAGATACAGGCTTCCAGTTACGGAATGAGTAAATCAGGGGAATAAAAGGCACAGCATAAGGAATATAGTCCATGATATTGTAATAGTGCTGG
This sequence comes from Callorhinus ursinus, assembly GCF_003265705.2. NCBI lineage: Eukaryota > Metazoa > Chordata > Mammalia > Carnivora > Otariidae > Callorhinus > Callorhinus ursinus. Next base: position 1,725,543 of record NW_027397102.1, on the reverse strand, counting down.
ATGGTGACAGATGGTAGCTCCATTGTGGGGAGCGCGGCGTAACGTGTAAACTTGTGGTTCCACGTATATATACTAACAGAACACTGTGTGTCAACTATACTCAAAAAACAGTAAATTAAATAAATAAAACAGACTATTTCATGTACTGTGGTTTTCAAATAAAACTACACTATTACACTAGCACCTTTCATTTCTGGAATTCATCTTCACAATCTGCTTGTCAAGGAAATAAAAGCTAGTGAACTACAAAAAATACTGAAGCATACTTTCTGTTTGCTAGACCTATACAAACAATCTAGACAGCCAGAACAGTTTTTCAATAGGGAGGAAAAATCTGGATTTGCCTCAGAATTTTCAGTACTATTTCTTGGGAACACATCTGAAATATTTGTTTTTAATGTCTGAACAGTTTCACACAAGCTTATTACATAGAAAAGCCACATTAGGTTAAGTGATCAGAGTTGTGCAAGTCTATTATTTTACCTGAAAATCAGACATTTTCACACCTTTCATATTCTCCCCCAAAATATCAGCCTCAGCAGATAGCTTTTCCATAATCATCACCTCCTCTACATTCCAAACAAGTACATGCCAGAACTGTCATCTCTTGATAGCTATTTGACTTCCAATTAAAGCATTTACTGCTCCAAGTCATCCCACTACAAACAATAATTACCAACCCGTCTCCTGTCGTTTTAGACCCACACTGTTCAAGACCCATACTGTGTACTTTAAATCAATTTAGAAATTAAACTACAGTTAGAACATTGTAAGTTGACTGCATTTTTTGAAAACTACAGTGGTCTTCATTATTCACATCTAAATCCTTAACACTGTTAACACTAGAGTTTCATAAAACGGATATATACTTGTCAGATCAACAAGTTGCACATATTCTCTGAGCCCCTACTTTCGGCCCAACACTGCACTGAAGTGTTTGTTAAGAAAGGAGTTTCAATGTAAACCCAGGTCCTATTCACTCCATACACTGTGTTTCAAGTTGTAACTCTATTCACTTGTCTCAAAATCATTTTTTTAAAAAACTCTCATACTAAAAACAAGGTTCTGAAAGTCACTTTAATCATTTTCTATCTAATAACAGTCTGAAATAAAATTGAATGCAAAATTGTCACAAAGCAACAAAAACTGATACATATTCCTGGAATATTCGAAAATATAGCCAAATGATCAAATATTAAATATTTAAACAGCAATATCCAGACACTCTTAATTCAGAACATGGAAATCTAATTAGTGTTAAACTGAGCATTTTTTTTTTTAATTGTACAACCTCCAGGGGCACCTGGGTGGCTCAGTCGTTAAGCACCTGCCTTCGGCTCAGGTCGTGATCCTGGGGCCCTGGGATCGAGCCCCGCATCAGGCTCCCTGCTTGGCGGGAAGCCTGCTTCTCCCTCCCCCACCCCCCCTGCTTGTGTTCCCTCTCTCGCTGTGTCTCTCTCTGTCAAATAAATAAATACAATCTTTTAAAAATAAATATGTAAATAAATTATACAACCTCCGAACAGGATTAACAATGCAGACCTAATCATATCTGCGAATACACTTTTCTTGACACTCCCCTCCCCCAACAAATGTGTCACACATCTGTAGCAACAAAATGAAAGCCAAAGGTAGCCATTTAAAAAAAATTATCTTCACAATGAAACAACAAAAAAATGAGAATGATGCAGGAAGTCAAATCCTCGTTTTAATGTGGACTTGGTAAGCCTGACTCTTCCCTATTAATGCTGTCTATAAAACACCTTAAAATTTCTACAGAGGCAGGGCACCTGGGTGGTCCAGTTGGTTAAGCGTCTGCCTTCAGCTCAGGTCATGATCCCAGGGTCCTGGGAACCGAGTCCCACGCATGGCATCGCATTGTATCACATCACATCGGGCTCCCTGCTCAGCGGGGAGCCTGCTTCTCCTGCTCCCTCTGCTGTTTCTCCACTTGTGCTCTCTGGCTCTCTCTCTCTCTCACTCTCTGTCAAATAAATAAAACCTTTAAAAAGAAAATTCTATAGAGGCTTCAGCAATTGTGTATATTTAAAAACATGCATGTCTCATAGCAAATGCAAACCAAGATGGAACCTCTTGAATCTCACTGAACTCTATTTACTTATCACAAAACTATGACAGAGGAAGGTTTTTATAATATTAAAAAATTAAGACTTCAAGTAGAGATCCTCTCCCCTGTTCGTTCTAGTCCTTACTACTACTACGACTACTACGACTACTACTACTACTACTACTACTACTACTACTACTACTAGAGGAATTCTCTAGTGTGTTGGATGATGTCCTCCCCTGGGACAATTACAACTTCAATTTCTACAGCAGAAATTGCCATTTGATCACTCTCCGCTACTTCTCTTCATTCAGAATAGACTTGACAGCTCCCCCCCTTTTATTTAGAAGAACCATTTTAACAACTACACACACACACTAGGTGTACAAAGATGTACCTATAAAGCTTTTCTAAAAAGTTCTGAAAGTTACAGCAGGTACCTAATATATATTCATACATTACTCCCTTCTTTCCCACAGGTCACTATCTATTAAAAACTTCCTTGGTGCCAAGTATTAAGCACTTTTGGTGCATTATCTGATCTACTCCTCAAACTGAGGGTTTTAGAGGGGACGGGGGTGGGAGGATGGGGGAATCTATCTTAAGAGGTAGATTCCATTAAGTGACGAAAATAGGCTTACAGAGGTGAAGTACTTCAAGGTACTTCCCAGCCTGAAGCTCTCCAATTCCAAGCCCCTGAGTAAAGCCATTATTTATTTTGCTCTAATAAGGGAATGTTTTCTAAAGGTGACAGTTTGAGATGTATTTTAATTTCTCTCCCTGCAAATCAGACTGGCATGAACACACAATGCAAACAATGAAACAGAGTCTGGTAGGCAAATAAGAAAACATCATCAAAATGCTCCTTCTTAAGAGGGAGAAGCTGCCATTGTAACATGGCTTGTAAAAAAAAAAAGTGAACACATACAAGAACATACCCTTTTCAAAGATTTTTACATCAGAACCTCTGACCCATAACTTAAAACAACTGAACTGAAATCAAATCCCAGTAGCACTGATTTGGGTATCATTTAAGAAACAAGGCCCGAGGAGGGAGTTAAGATGGCACAGAGGTAGGGGGACCCTAGGCTTGCCTTGTCTCTAAATCACAGCTAGATAAATATTAAAACTTTCCAAACATCCGAGAGATCAATCTGAATGGTGAGAGAACAAACTAGAGAACTAGAGAGAAAAGAAGCCACATCCTGGAGGTAGGACGTGATACAGGGAGCAAAGAATTATGGGTGCTGTGGAGGGGAGGGAGCCTTAATCTCAGAGAGAGGAAAGAGAGAAACAGAGAGAAGGCAGCATGCAGGGAACTGCACCAGAGAGAGACTTACCCAGAGAGAGAGAATGGTGTTCATTCACTGGGAAAACTAGAGTGGCTGATTATTGCAAGTTTTTACGAGCATTGGAGCCCAAAATCTGAAGTTTTAGAAGTCTGGGACACTGCTGGGTGGAGCCTGGCAGGCAGAGCGGTGCTCCTGGGGGGAAGGAGGGCAGAGGCCCAGGAGCGGCCAGTGTGCTCTGAGGATCCCGTGGGTTGCACAGGGAGAAACAGTTCCCCTTCTTGTAGGGCATTTGGGGGCGGTGGAACAGCCTCTCGGGGGACAAAAAAGCTAGCGGATGCCAATGTGAGACCCCATTTATTAGCATAGGAACACAGACACCTGCTGAGGGCAGCAAACCTTGGTGCCAGCTTTTTGCTGCACTTCACCATAAACTCCAGCCACTGTGTGATTGTGCTAACGGGCACCATCCACAGTGTGGGGAGACCCTCCCTCAGAGGATCAGCATGGGTCCACATGCACCAGGTCCCTAAACATCGGAGTTTGGAGTTTTGAAACCCAGCCGTGTGCCTGAGATAAAACACAGGAGTTCTGTACCGCTTGGCATGTAGACAGCTTAGAGGCAGGGCTCTGTCAGACAACAGGGACACAAGAGGGGTGAATATTTGCTTTTCCGTGAGGGCTTCCTGAAGAGTGGTGGACAGGAACTCTCTGCTCCGGGGACAAGAGAGCAGAGCTATGCCATTGCCCATCCTCCCCACCCCATCCCCCGCCCCTCCGCCCCCCATCCCCCGCCCCTCCGCCCCCCCCGAATCAGCACGAACCTACTTCAGTGAGCAACACAGCGCCACCCAGTGGAAGTTGGAGCTACTTGCACCAAGCATCCTCCGGCTTCCCCTCCCCACGCCCTGCAGGTGCATCTCCACGGAGGCAAATCTACCAATCAGTGCATCAGGCCCCTCCCCCCTGAAGACCAGCACAAATCCCTCACATGCACCAAGTCTACTGATCATAGACTGCTGCAAAGCTTCAACTCTAGGGGAAACAGGATCTAGCTTTTTTTTTTTTTTTTTTTACCTCTTCTTAATATAGCCATTACCCTCAGGAGCAGGAATATAACAGGCTTTTCTAACAACCACACACACAAAAAACAGTGACCTACAGTAAATGACAAGGTGGAGGAATTCACCCCAAAAGAAAGAACAGGAAGAAGTCATGGCCAGGGATCTATTCAATACAGATACAAGTAAGATGTCTGAACCAGAATTCAAATCAACAATTATAAAGATACTAGTTGGGCTTGAGAAAAGCATAGAAGACACCGGAGAATCCCTTATTGCAGAGATAAAAGAACTAACATCTAGTAAGGCCAAAATTAAAAATACTACAACCAAGATGCAAACCTGAATGGTTGCCGTGACAATGAGGATAGACAAAGCAGAGGAACAAAGCAGTGATATAGAAGATAAAAGTATGGAAAATAATGAAACTGAAAAGAAGAGGGAAAGAAAAGTATTAGATCATGAATGTAGACTTAGGAAACTCAGCAACTCCATGAAGCATAGTATTTCTATAATAGAAGTCCCAGGAGAAGAGAGAGAGAAAGGAGGTTTATTTGAACAAATTATAGCTGAAAACTATCCTAATCTGGGGAAAGAAACAGACACTGAAATCCAAAAAAGCACAGAGAACTCCCATTAAATTCAACAAAAGTTGATGATCACCAAGACATATCATAGCCAAATTCACAAAATACACAGACAAGGAAAGAATCCTGAAAGCATTAAGGGAAAAAAAGTCCTTAACCTATAAGGGAAGACAGAACAGGCTCCCAACAGATATCTCCATAAATTCTTGGCTGGCCAGAAGAAAGTGCCATGATATGTTCAATACGCTGCATGGGAAAAATATGCAGCCAAGAATATTTTATCCAGCAAGGCCTTCATTCAGAACAGAAGGACAGATAAAGAGTTTCCCAGACAGACAAAACAAAAGGAGTTCATGACCACTAAACCAGCCCTGCAAGAAATATAAAAGAGGCCTCTTTAGATGGGGAAAAAAAGAAGACCAAAAGGGACAAAGATTAGGAAGGAACAGAGAACATCACCAGAAATACCAACTTTACAGTTAATACAATGGCACTAAATTCTTTTTTTTCATTCTTTTTTTTATTATTATGTTATGTTAATCACCACACATTACATCATTAGTTTTTGATGTAGTGTTTCATGATTCATTGTTTGCGTATAACACCCAGTGCTCCATTCAGTATGTGCCCTCTTTAATACCCATCACCAGGCTAACCCATCCCCCTACCCCCCTCCCCTCTAGAACCCTCAGTTTGTTTTTCAGAGTCCATCAATTCTTATCTATCAATAATCACTCTGAAAGTAAATGGACTAAATACTACAATCAAAAGACATAGGGTACTAGAATGGATAAAAAAAAAAACAACAAACCAAGATCCATCTATCTATATGCTGCTTACAAGACTCATTTTATTTTTTTTTACTGTCATTATTAAGACATATATTTCTTTTTTTTCAAATTTTTATATAAATTCTAGTTATTTAACATAAAGTACAATACTGGTTGCAGGAGCAGAATTCAGAGGTTCATGACTTACAACACCCAGTGATCATCATAACAAGTACCTTCTTTAATACCCATCACCCATCAAGCCCATCCCCCCACCCACCTCCCTCCATCAACCCTCAGTTTGTTTACTATCATTAAGAGTTACAAGAGACTCATTTTAGACCTAAAGACACCTGCAGATGGAAAATGAGGGGATGGAGAACCATCTATCATATCCATTAGTGGACATCAAAAGAAAGTCACCTTAGCCACACTTACATCAGACAAACTAGATTTTAAACCAAAGATTGTAACAAGAGATGAAGGGCACTATATCATAATTAAGGGGTCTATCCATCAAGAAGATGTAACAATTGTAAATATTTATGCCCCCAACTTAGGAGCACCCAAATATATAAATCAATTAATAACATATATAAAGAAACTTACTGATAATAATACAATAATAGCAGGGTACTTTAACACCACACTTACAGCAATGCACACACCATCTGAACAGAAAATCAAGAAGGAAACAATGGCTTTGAATGACACACTGGACCAGATGGACTTAACATACATATTCAGAACATTTTATCCTAAAGACTAGAATACACATTCTTTTCAAGTGCACATGGAACATTCTCCAGAATAGATCAAAATACAAGGTCACAAATCAGTCAGCCCTCAATGGGTACAAAAAGACTGAGTTCAGACCATGTGTATTTTCAGACCACAATGCTTTGAAACTTGAGGTCAACCACAAGAAAAAATCTGGGAAGACCACAAATACATGGAGGTTTTAAAGAACATCCAACTAAAGAATGAATGGGTTAACCAGGAAATTAAAGATGAAAAAAAATGATTGAATGATACATGGAAGCAAATGAAAATGAAAATACAACAGTCCAAAACCTTTGGGAGGTAGCAAAGCTGGTCGTAAGAGGGAAGTATAGAGCAACACAAGCCTACCTCCAGAAGGAAGAAAAGTCTCAAATACACAGCCTAACCATACACCTAAAGGAGCTAGAAAAGGAACAGCAAATAAAGCCTAAAGCCAGCAGAAGAAGGGAAATAATAAAGATGAGAGCAGAAATAAATGATATAGAAACCAAAAAAACTAGAAAAGATCAATGAAACTAAGAGCTGCATATTTGGAAGAAAAAAACTGATAAACCCCTAGCCAGACTTATCAAAAAGAAAAGAGAAAGAACCCAAATAAATAAAATCATGAATGAAAGAGGAGAGATCACAACCAACACCACAGAAATAGAAACAATTACAAGAGAATATTATGAAAAGTTATATGCCAACAAACTGGGCAATCTGAAAGAAATGGACAAATTCCTAGAAACATACGAATGACCAAAACTGAAACAGGAAGAAATAGAAAATTTGAACAAACCCATAACCAGTAAAGAAATTGAATCAGTGATCAAAAATCTCCTAACAAACAAAAGTCCAGGGCCAGATGGCTTTCTAGGGGAATTCTACCAGATATTTAAAGAAGAATTTAATATCTATTCTTCTCAAACTGTTCCAAAAAACAGAAATGGAAGAAAACTTCCAAATTCGTTCTATGAAGCCAACATTACCTTGATTACAAAACCAGACAATGACCCCACTAAAAAGAATTACAGGCCCATATCCCTGATGAACATGGATGTAAAAATTCTCAATAAAATACTAGCAAATCATATTCAACAAGACATTAGAATTATTCACCACAATCAACTGGGATGTATTCCCGGCTGCAGGGGTGGTTCAATATTCACAAATCAACCAATGTGATACACCACATTAATAAAAGAAAGGATAAGAACCATACGATCCTCTCAATCGATGCAGAAAAAGCATTTGACAAAATATAGCATCCATTCTTGATAAAAAACCCTCAACAAGGAGGAATAGAGGGAACATACTTCAACATCATAAAGGTCATATATGAAAGATCCACAACTAATATCCTACTCAATGGGGAAACCCTAAGAGCTTTTCCTCTATGGTCAGGAACAAGACAGGGATGTTCACACTCACCACTACTATTTAACATACTATTGGAAATCTTAGGATCAGCAATGAGACAACATACAAAAAAATAAAAGGCTTACAAAGCGGCAAAGAAGTCAAATTGTCACTACTTGTAGACAACATGATACTCTATATAGAAAACCGAAAGACTCCACCACAAAAGTGCTACACTTTTAATAAGTAGGAGAAAGACAAATACCATATGATTTCCACTCAAATGTGGAATTTTTTTAAAGGGACCACCTGAAAAATGAGAATTTATTATTTTTTTAAAATTTTTTAATTTTATTATGTTATGCTAGTCACCATACATCATTAGTTTTTGATGTGGTGATCCACGATCCATTGTCAAACGTGGAATTTAAGAAGCAAAAAAGATGAACATATATGAAGGGAAAAAAAGCAAAAAGAGAGAGTGAAACAAACCATAAGAGACTCTTAAGGACAGAGAACAAACTGAGGGTTAATGGAAGAGGTGGGTGGGGGATGGGCTAGATGGGTGGTGGGTATTAAGGAAGACACTTGTTATGATGAGCACTGTGTTTTATATGTAATTAATTAATTAATTCAGCAAAGTTGCAAGATATAAAATTAGTGTATAGAAATCTGTTGCGTTTCTACACACCAATAATGGAGGAGCAGAAAAAGGAATCAAGGAATCCATCCCATTTACAAATGCACCCAAAACCATAAGATACCTAGGAATAAACCTAATCAACAAGATAAAAGATCTACACTCTGAAAACTATAGAAACTTAAGAAAGAAATGGAAGATACAAAGAAATGGGAAAAAATTCCAATGCCATGGATTGGAAGAATAGGAATAAACCTAATCAACAAGATAAAAGATCTACACTCTGAAAACTATAGAAACTTAAGAAAGAAATGGAAGATACAAAGAAATGGGAAAAAATTCCAATGCCATGGATTGGAAGAACAAACATTATTAACATGTCTATACTACCCAAAGCAACGTACACATTTAATGCAATCCCTATCAAAATACCACCAGCATTTTTCATAGAGCTAGAACAAACAATCCTATAATTTGTATGAAACTACAAAAGACCCTGAACAGCCAAAGCAATTTTGAAGAAAGCAAAGCTGGAGGCATCATGATTCCGGACATCAAGCTCTATTACAAAGCTGTAATCATCAAGACAGTACGGTACTGGCACAAAAACAGACACATAGATCAATGGAACAGAACAGAGAACCCAGAAATGGACCCACAGCTATGTGGTCAACTAACCTTTGATAAAACAGGAAAGAATATCCAATGGAAAAAAAGTCTCTTCAAATAATGGTTTTGGGAAAACTGGACAGCAACATGCAGAAGAATGAAGCTGGAACTCTTTCTTACACCAAACACAAAATAAATTCAAAATGCAGAAAACCTGAATGTGAGAAAGGAGGCTATTAAAATCTATTAAACTATTAAAATCCTAGAGGGGAACAATGGCAGTAACTACTGTGACATCGGCAGTATTAACTTCCTGCTAGATACATCTCCTGAGGCAAGGGAAACAAAAGGAAAAATGAACTACTGGGACTTCATAAAAATATAAAGCTTCTGCACAGCATAGGAAACAATCAACAAAAATAAAGGGAGCCTACGGAGGAAGAAAACATATTTTCAAATGACATATCTGATAAAGGGTTAGTACCCAAAATCTATGAAGAACTTATAAAACTCAGCACTCAAAACACAAATAATCCAGTTAAAAAATGGGCAGAAGACATGAATAGGCATTTCTCCAAAGAAGACATCCAGATGGCCAACAGACACATGAAAAGATGCTCAACATCACTCATCATCAGGGAAGTGCAAATCATAAGTACAATGAGATACCACCTCACACCTGTCAGAATGGCTAAAGTCAACAACTTTGCATCCTGGCAAGGATTTGGAGAAAGGGGAACTCTCTTACACTGTGGGTGGGAATGCAAACTGGTGCAGACACTCTGGAAAACAGTATGGAGGTTCCTCAAAAAGTTAAAAATAGAGCTACCCTAGGACCCAGCAATTGCACTCCTAGGTATTTCCCCCAAAGGATTCAAAAGTATAGATTTGAAGGGGTATATGCACCTGGATGTTTATTGCAGCACTATCCACAACAGCCAAACTATGGGAAGAGCCCAAATGCCCAATGACTGATGAATGGATAAAGAAGTGATATATACATACAATGGAATATTACTCAGTCATAAAAAGAATGAATTTTTGCCATTTGCAACAAGGTGGATGGCGCTACAGTGTTTTATGCTAAGCGAAATAAGTCAGAGAAAGACAAATATCGTATGCTTTCATTCATACGTGAAATTTAAGAAGTAAAAAAGATGAACATATGTGAAGGGGAAAAAAGCAAAAAAGAGAGAGTGAAACAAACCATAAGAGACTCTTAAGGACAGAGAACAAACAGGGTTAATGGAAGAGGTGGGTGGGGGATGGGCTAGATGGGTGGTGGGTATTAAGGAGGACACTTGTTATGATGAGCACTGTATTTTATATGTAAGTGATGAATCACTAAATTCTACCCCTGAAACCAATATTACACTATATTAATTAACTAGAAATTAAATAACAATTTTTTAAAATTAATTAATTAAAAATAAGGATTATTTTCAATATTTGGGGTGGGAGAAGTTAGGGTTAACATAGGGTTGCCAGATTTAGCAAATAAAAATACAGGACACCCAGTTAAATTTGTATTTCAGAAGTATGTCCCATTCAATGTTTAGGATATACGAAAAAAAGTTCATTGTTTATCTGAATTCAAATTTAACTGGGTGTCCTGTATTTTACCTGGTAACCTAAGAAAAAAGAACTAAACAGACTCAAATTCAGTTCTATTATGGTTGTGTTTGTTTTTGATTTTGATTTTTTTAAGCAACAGGTAAAAGCAAAGTGGAACATAAAAGCTTTTCCGGCAGGTTTAAACCAAAGGAATGTTTTATTTAGAGTTAATGGTTAGTTAAAGCTCTGAAAACATAAACTCTATTTCCAGAGCTGTTTTGTTATAATGTGATCACTACAATAAAGAATAACTCCAAGGTTTGCCATGGTATGCAGATGTTTTGTAAATGATTTTCTGCCCCCTTCCTTCACCCTCAGAAACCCCCTTCCCCCAGTGAAGTACTTGGAGCAAAACTAATCTGATGTGAAAAACTAAAAATATATATATATTGCTTTTACTACCTGCCAGATACAAGTCAGCAAGGCCACAATCTCTAGCACCCTCTTAAAAAGCTATTAAAATAATGTCAATATTTACTTGCACCTCAAAGCAGAGTTTAATCTAAGTGTTCAAAATCAGGTAGAAAAAGAAGAGAAACTATCATTTTCCCTTAGAATCCTGGCTTCAGTCATTCAGAAGTTTATTTTTTTTATAATGATTGAATATTAATTCCCTTATGTGTCTGGTACTGTGCCAGGCCAGATTTTCTTTGTGCCTCCCTGGAGTACAGACTAGTTGGTGAGACGTTACTAGGACATGCCCGATAAACATTATTAACAAGAGTATGCATAGTTTAAAGAGGTGACTCCTCCTTCCTCGCCTAAAAGGCAGTTAGAAAATTCACGTGTAGGGGCGCCTGGGTGGCTCAGTCGTTAGGCGTCTGCCTTCGGCTCAGGTCATGATCCCAGAGTCCCGGGATCGAGCCCCGCATCGGGCTCCCTGCTCACCGGAAAACCTGCTTCTCCCTCTGCCTGCCACTCCTCCTGCTTGTGCTCTCTCTCTGTCAAATAAATAAAATCTTTTAAAGTTAAAAAAAAAAGAATGTGAGTTCTATGTATAGTTAAATTCCTTTTACTGTCTCCTGGCCCTTATGAATGCAATTAGAACCATGCACAAATCGAAACACAAAGGCTGGCACAGCTCTTCACAGTTTGTAACAAACGTTCAGACAGTATCTTGTTTCAGCATCCCAGGAGTTCCATGAGATATTACCACATCCTCATTTAACAAATGATAAAGCTGAAGCACAGAGATGCTAAACATCTTGCCTAAGATCACTCTGGATCCTGCTGTCTCTTTCCAAACTCAGAAAAGGAAAAAACAAAAAAAGATTTCACTTACACTCAGGTTTACTATACAACCCAGGATTTTCTGAACAATGCAGTAAAATCAAGTATTGATGCTGTCATATATGAATGCTGAACTCCATGCCCTCTCCAAATCCTACAGCAACAGTTTATCCTTACATTGTCATGAAGACCCCTTTGTGAAATGTAATGAAAGCTAACGAATCCTTATCCCATTAAAAAAAAAGGCACATATGCAAATGTTCATAGTAGCATTATTCATAATAGCTAAAGAGTGGAAACCACCCAAACATCCATTGTCTGAGGACAGATAAACAAAATGTGGTATATCATCAATACAGTGGAATATCACTCAGGTAAAAAAGGAATGGTGTACTGATACAATGTGGATGACACTTGAAAACATTATGCTAAATGAAAGAAACTAGTCACACAAAAGACCATATGTTACATGACTCCATTTATATGAAATGTCCAGAATAGGCAACTTAACAGAGACAGAAAGTATATCAGCAGTTGTCCAGATTAGTGGTTGGGTGGGTTGAGGGGCAATGGGGAGTGACTGCTCATGTGCACAGGCTTTCTTGCTGAGGTAATGAAGATGTTCTAAAATCGATTGTGGTGATGGGTGCACAGCCATGAACACACTTAAAAAACACTCAATTGTGCACTTTAAATGGTGTATTATATGGCATGCAAATTATATCTCAATAAAGATGTTATTTAAAAACAATCATTAAAATACACATAATGAAGAATATTTCCCAAATCATTTCTGATAGTTCACCAAGTCCCTGAAACCCATCCACAGGTGCGGTGGTGTCCAAGAGTCAAGGTCAGTAACTCCTGATCTACAGGAACAAGACTCATCATCCTATTTTCTTTGTTCTACAGATGAGTTTTATTTCAGCTTCCCCTACTGCAACTATCAAACCTATACCTCCTACTTTTTAAGATCACCATTTCCATCTATTAGATCACATGACCACAGTAGTTTTCAATATTGATTCATTACATCTAATAGGTGAGACAAGACTGATACACAAATAACGACATACAAAACAGAAGGTGAATCTTGTATTTAAAAAGCCAGGGAAGATCAGCAAGGAAGAACGATTAAAGGAAAGCTTCTTGACAGAAGAATGCTGGGTTTGATCTTGAAGAATAGGTAGGATATGAAAACGAAGAGGAGTAAAGGAAGGAGTAAAGAGAATTTCAGAGGAGAGCAGAATCAAGGACCTTTCAGAATAGTTCCTAGGAACCACGAAGAGAGGCCTTAATGTCAAGGTCAGGATCCTGGACTTTAACTGATAGGCTCTAAGAAGCCAAGGAAGGCTGCTGAGTAGGGTAATCAAAGCTCTATATTAAGATTGTTCAGGAATATGTGAGAGTATGCGGACGGCAGAAAAACTGAAGGCCAGGAAACAAATAGGGAGCCTATTAACAATAGTATGAAGAAAAAGTTACTACAGTATGATTTAGAGAATGACATCTTGACCCAGCAGCAATTTTAAAAGATTAAGGGACCCACTGAAAAAGGAGTGCTTCGACATGCAGCAGCTACTCATTTAAGGTGCTGCCAATATAGAAACCAGCTGTGGTTTATCATAGTACATATCTCCCTTGAAAAACCCCACCTACAACATGAGTTTTGAGATCTCAAGACAGAATTTAACATTACTTTTTTGGCTATTTGTGGGATTTTACTTGGCTGTTTGTGGGATTAGGAGGGGGCGCCAAAGATTCCTTTAGGTTCCCCTTTGCGCCATTAACTCTACAGGAAACATTTGAGGTTCTGTAACTTCACGAAAACGAATCCTGATAAGAGCTGAATGATAAGCTTCCACGTGACCAACAAAACCCAAACTCCAACACTGAAAGCCCTTAGGCAAAATGACGTATTTGCAGTAGCAAACACTAAACGGCCAGAGAACTTGTTGAGCACCACAGAATTCCCTTGAAATTGCTTTATTTCTATTTGTGAGCCCGAGGTGATTTGTGGCGTGGCATAACCTCGGCAGCAACCACTTCTGGGTGATAGACCAGCACTGGACAGATAGCGTGGGCGCGTTTACAGCCAGAACTGGCTGAGGATTAGGATTCGCTCAGAAGAGACAAAAAGGGAGCCGGGGGCTACTTAAAAGTATTCCTCCTCTTACCCGGCGATGTTAAACGCAGGGACTAGGAAAGACAGGGTTGGCGGCCTGAGTCACGTGACACCCTGCCCTGCCCCATCCGCACAAACTAGATTCCCAGAGTCCAAAACATTCCCCCTGAGCCCTTTTACTTCCAGTCCCTGTCCCCTCCTCCCCCGCCTTGAGACACCCTCCACGTCCCCTTCCCCTTCTGATCTCGGCTCACTTGTCCCGGATGATGGTCTGCAGTTCCCGGATCTGATCATTCATAGGCAGCAGTTTAAGCTGCGCCCCGATCTGCTCGGAGACTTCGCGGTCCTCTAGGAGGGATTCGCTGGTTGGTGCGTCACAGTTGCCACCGCCACCGCTGCTCTCTAAGTTGAGGCTGGCCGCGCTGCACGCCGGAGGACCCAGCTCAGCCGGTACGCTAGAAAGAGCATGCCCTGCGAGGAGAGTCGGCTTGGCCTTGAAGGCGCTGTTTCCCCCGGCCTGGTCTGAGATCAGGTCGCCAGGTCGCAGCGGCTCGGAGCTTCGGGTAGAGACAGAGTTTGCTTTCTGACTGTGACAAGGCACGGAGTCCGAACACCGTAAGTCCATGGCCGTACACCAGGCCCCGGGCTGTCCCTGCGGCTACCGACCCGGAAGGCTGCAGGAGCGCAGGGAGAAGGGGCCGATGCTCATCAGCTCTCCTGTTCGCCCTGGACGCTTCCAAACTCTTACCCGGGGTTGGCCCTCTCACCCCCCGACTTCGGTAGGTTCCCCTCGGCGCGCTGCGTCCCTGCCCCGCCCACACCGGACGTACGGCCTGCCTCGACACTATTGGCTTCTCTCCCTGTCGCTCTCCAGCGAACTGCTTGTAACCCTTTGAGTCCCCCGGCTGCCTGGGTTCCCACACGTTAGCCTGGCGGACGGGATGAGGCCAGGGTTGGCTGGTGGCAGGCTCTTCCAGGAGCCCTTAGGGGTTCTGCCTGCAAAACTCTGGGTGTGTGGTAGAGCCAGAAAAATCTAGGGGTGGAGAGTGATAAAATGATTACATATATAAGGCCCATTGGTTTTAGACTTTGTGTCTTGGCCGAGAGATTATACTTCGGTAACTGCATCTTCAGTCAGCTTGTCTGTGTCACCAAAAGGGAAGTAAAAACTGCCTGGCAGGCTGCCAAAGAGCCCGCCCTCTACTAGACTGTTCCACAAACTGCAGCTTCCCGAGTGTGCTTGACCGCTAGAGTTTTCCTTATCTTCTTTATTCGCTGGGACCTACACTGAACGGTTACCATGGGGATTCTGACAGCATTTCAGATCCACGACCACTTTGTTTATTTTAAGTACTTGGAAGAACACTTTTTTGATTCTTTTGGGAAAGAATGTCAAGGCAGCAGTACTTTTCAACACCAGTGTGGTGTTAGAACAACCGGAGATCTTGTTAAAATGCAGGTTCTCATGGCCTACCTTTGAGCTATAACGTGAACATCAGAAACCTGGTAATTCTGCTAAAAAAAAATGTTGAGTGGCATTTAACAAGTCCCTTTCCCTCTCTGGACTTGCCTTTCCCCATCTATCAGTGAGATGCGTTAGCTATTTGACTCCTAAATGTTCTTCCAATTTTGACATTCTATAATTCTATTTTGCCTTCCAAAAAAAAAAAAACAATTCTTAAAATTTTCTTTTCCACAGAGGCACATAAGCAACACATGAGAGATTGAAAGTAACATGAGTAACAGATAAGAGGAATATCCCGGCCTCTGGCGGGACTTGAGCCTTGATCTGGCTCTCTGTTTTCAATTTTTTGTTTGTTTGTTGTTTTGGTATTTGTATTCATGGTATTTTTATCCCTTTGTTTCACTCCCATTTTCTCTGCTTTGTTCCTAACCCTCTAGGTCAGTACACTATTATCTGTAATTATAGAGTTTAAATTTGATTGGATGATAAGAATTGCAGCCTAGAACTGTAATCCCAGTCACTTTTGAAAGCTTGTGCATTTTTCCACCTAGCACTGAATGTAGTTCAAAGGGTCTCTGGGTTTAAAAGACAAATCTGGCTACTTTGCCAATGGATGCTCTACAGGAAAACACTGCAGTACAGTATTGTTTCGTTATCAGTAATTTAAATGAAGTAATGACTTTAAAATGGTATCTTGAGATATTACACGACTAACACTGTACTGTAGTCATTTTTGTCTAGTTTCTCATCAGGCAAATGGCTTCGTTCTCAATGCCACAGAATATGAGTTAGGGCAGTACAATTGCTAGTGTGTCTTGTATTTTCACTCATAGGAAATACCCATACATACACTTACCTATATTAACCAATAATCATTAGCAAATCTATGTATCTAGTTATTTAAGATGCTATTAAAGCACAATTCACTAATGAGTATTCATAATAACACCTAAAATTTGGTGTTTGTAATTTACAAAACGCTTCTACACATTCTCTCATTTAATTTTCAAAAAAAGCTTGAGGTTTACTAAGCCCCCTTTAGAGAACTTATCTGTGTGATTCTTTTTCCTAAAGTGACTTGTCCAAGGTCACACATCCAAAAAGCAGAACCAAGACAGAAACCCCAGTGTTTTGACTTCAAGTGCAGCCTTCTTCACACATACCGACAGAACCATGAAATCATTCAGTTAAGAAATGCTAGTTGAGCCCTTACTATTTGCCAGGCATGTTGCTATGTGCTAGAACAGATACAAAGAAAAATGAGTGAAAATCTTGAAATTCTCCATGGTGGTAGAGGTCATGGATAGTATGGAACTTTGAAAACCAAAGGACAATATTAAGCAGCATGGAAACCGAAACCAAAAATGCTAATAACAGAATTGACAAATTTGAATTTAGCTCTCTTGCTCACATTTTTATGGAGGCATGAAGCCAGATAAAGCAAAAGCTGGAAAATTCTCCTGTAGTAATTGAGATAACTGTAAACTTCATTTTAGGTTGTGAGCTCTAAATTTGATATAATCCCTAAAAATTATGGGAAGCAACAAACCAATTGCTTGTATCAATAGAAATCCTTCGCATACATCTACATAGTACCTTTAGAAAGCACTTATATATAGGTTATCTCATTCAACCTTATGGAGTAGTGAGGCTAAGTATTATAATTCCTATTTTACAGGTGAGAAAATTGAGACTTAGGGAACTAATTTAGAGTTACATTCTGAATAGTAGAGTTGGGAGAAGGCAAAAGAGAATTCATATTAATATAAACTCTATTTTCTATGCAGTATGCTTTAGTTATCTCGTTTAAGTCTTTCAACAACCTTAGGAGGTAGGCTGTATTTGTTATCTATTATCTGTTATTTTACTGATAACAAAACAAATGTAATGAGATTAACTTGACACTGTCACACAGATAGTAAGTGAAGGAGCAGAGATTTTTTTTTAAAAGATTTCATTTATTTGTCAGAGAGAGAGAGAGCACAAGCAGGGGGAGTGGCAGGCAGAGGGAGAAGCAGGCCCCCTGCAGAGCAAGGAGTTGATTCGGGACCAATCCCAATTGTGACCTGAGCCGAAGGCAGATGCTTAACCAACTGAGCCACCCAGGCGTCCCAGGAGCAGAGATTTGAACTGAAGTATGATCAGGTCAATTTGACTGTTCCTATAACCCAGGTCCTCAGATTTGTCCAAGTTATATTCCCCTGCTGTAGACCACACTTCATGTTTGTGCTGGAGAGTATCTCACCTGAAATACCAGATTTAACCTATGAACCAAAAATTGTGCTATATGACTGAGCTGGGGGATCCTGATATAATTGTTAATACATAGTTCTCAGATGAACTCCTTGACAATCCCTTTGTGCCCTAAGCTCTAAGAATTCTTTAATTCAAGTTGACTCTGGTGATGCTTAAGCCATTGCATTGTTATTTTAAACGTCTTATGAACAAAAATTTTAATTAAAAGAATAGCCAATGATCTGAACAAATACTGTGATTTGTTTCTTTCCAAACGAATAGCTACACCAACTTTTAGATGTATGCCTTAGTTCTATGGCTTCAGATAATCTCAAAATTTCTATTTGCATATCTTTTCAAGTGTATACCTTATTTTTTTGCCATTTACTCATCCTGCTTTCAAAATTTCTGAATCACTTTTGAACTACATATTTCCAGCCTTTTGAAGTTAGTTTACTTGTAAGTACAAAGAGCCTCCTGTAGATCTTAAACAATTTCTGGTAGGGTGTATGGGGCAGGACAGGCAGATCATTTATAAAGGATTATTCCTTGTTCTAAGAAAGAAAATACCTTGTATAAGAGGTATAAAATAGAACCTGTTAATATGACATATTAATAACTGAGGTGTCTTTTTTAAAAAGATTTTATTTATTTGAGAGAAAGAGAAGGAGAGGGAGCATGAGCAGGGGGAGGGGCAGAGGGAGAAGCAGGCTCCCCACTGAGCAAGGAGCCTGATGCGGGACCCCATCCCAGGACCCTGGGATCATGACCTGAGCCAAAGGCAGATGCTTAACTGACTGAGCAACCCAGGCACCCCCTGAGGTGTCTTTTTTTGTGTTTTGTTGATTTTTTGTATCATATGCTTTGAAACATTTATATTTTTCTTTTGTGTAAATTCCAAAGGTATTTTTTTCTGGTTACCTTGGGACTTACATAAGATATTTTGTAACAGTATAGTTTAAGTTGATAACAACTTAAGTTCAATCCCACAAAAACTCTACACTTTAACTTCTCCTGCCCCACTTTAACTTATTGTCACAGTTTACATTTATTCCTATTATGTATCATTAAACATATTTTACTTATAGTTATTTGTAATAATTTTCTTTTTTTAAGTACATTCTATGCCCAGCGTGGGGCTTGAACTCACGATCCTGAGATCAAGAGTCACATGCTCTACTGACTGAGCCAGCCAGGCACCCCTATAATAATTTTCTTTTAACTTTTATATTTGAATTTAAATTTGTTTACTCACCACCATTATACTAATGCAGTGTTCTTTCATTTGTCTATATATTTACCTTGACCAATGAGTTTCATATTTTATTAGTATTGAGTTGCTGCTTAGTGTCCCCTTTGTTTCACCTTGAAGAACTCCCTTCAGCATTTCTTAAAAGGCAGGTCTGGTGGTGATGGAGTCCCTCAGATTTTGTTTGGACAGTCTTTATCTCTCTTTCATTTTTCTTCTCCCAAGTTTATATTTAAATTCCAATTAGTTAACATACAGTGTGATGTTAGTTTCAGGTGTAGGAGTCATTGATGCATCACTTACATACAACACCCATTGCTCATCACAAATGCCCTCCTGAATAGCCATCACCCTATTAACACATCTCCCCACCAATCTCCCCTCCGGCAACACTCAGTTTGTTCTCTATACCTAAGAGTCCGTTTATGCTTTCCTCTCTCGTTTTTCCCCATGTTCATCTGTTTTGTTTCTTAACTTCCACATATGAGTGAAATCATATGATATTAGTCTTACTATGACTGACTGATTTTGCTTGGCATAATACTCTCTAGATCTATCAACGTTGTTATAAATGGCAAGATTTCATTCCATTTTATGGCTGAGTAATATTCCGTTGC
Source organism: Callorhinus ursinus (assembly GCF_003265705.2). NCBI lineage: Eukaryota > Metazoa > Chordata > Mammalia > Carnivora > Otariidae > Callorhinus > Callorhinus ursinus. The sequence goes on along the minus strand of NW_027397102.1, from coordinate 1,705,860 downwards.
ATGTATATGCCACAGCTTCTTTATCCATTCATCACTCGATGGGCACTGGGGCTCTTTCCATAACTTGGCTATTGTAGACCTATTCTTCATAAAGCCATTGCTTTCAGGAGAAAAAACTATAACAGACTTTCTTGACATACAGGGAAAGACAGAGACCTAGACAAAATGTCAAGATGGAGGAATTCATCACAAAAGAAAGAACAAGAAAAGGTCATGTTCAGGGATCTAATCAAAACAGAGATACATAATATGCCTGAGCCAGAATTTAAAGCAACAATCATAAGGATACTAGTTGGACTTGAGAAAAGCATAGAAGTCATCAGGGAGAGCCTTACCATAAAGATAAAAGAGCTACAAACAAATCAGGCCAAAAGGAAAAATGCAGTAACAGAGATATGAAACTGACTGGATGTAATGACTTCAAGGATGGAAGAAACAGAGGAAAGAATAAGTGATACAGATGATGCAATTATGGAAAATAATGAAACCAAAAAGAGGAGGGAAAGAAAAATCTTGAATCCTGAAAGCAGACTTAGGCAACAGAGTGACTCATGAAACATAATAACATAACATAATAACATTCTTATCATATCCCCAGCGGAAGAAGAGAGAAAGGGGAGAAGAAGGTTTATTTGAGGAAATTATAGCTGAAAAATTACCTAATCTGGGGAAGGAAATAGACTTCCAAATCCAGAAAGCAGAGAGAAATCCCATCAAAATCAACAAAAACAGGCCAACACTAAGATGTACTGCAGTTAAATTTGCAATATATAGAGATAAAGAAAAAAAATCATAAAAGCAGCAAGACAAAAGAAGTCCCTTAAAAGGGAAGATGTATAAGATTATCAGCAGATCTCTCCACAAAAATTTGGCAGGCCAGAAGAGAGTGGCATGTTATATTCAATGTGCTGAATGGGAAAAATATGCAGTCAAGAAAACTCTATCCAGCAAGGCTGTCATTCAGAATAGAAGGAGAGATAAAGAGTTTCCCAGACAAACAAACACTAAAGGAGTTTGTGACCACTGAACTAGCCCTGCAAGAACTATCAAAGGGAACTTTTTGAGTGGGAAAGAAAGACCAAAAGTGACAAAGACTAGAAAGGAACAGAGAAACTCTCCAGAAACAATGACAAAACAAGTAATAAAATGGCACTAAATTCATCTATAACAATGATTACTCTGAATGCAAATAGACTAAATGCTTCAATCAAAAGACATAAGGGTGTCAGAAGGGATAAAAACAAGACCCATCTATATGCTGCCTACAAGAGACTCATTTTAGACCTAAAGATACCGGCAGGTTGAAAGTAAGGGATAGAGAAATATTTATCATGCAAATGCGTGTCAAAAGAAAGCCAGAGTAGCAATACTTCTATCCCACAAACTAATTTTAATCCAAAGACTGTAATAATAGATGAAGAAGGGCACTATATCATAAAAAAAGTTTCCATCCAACAAGATCTAATAATTGTCAATGTCTATGCACCCCAAAGAGGAGCACCCTTAATAACAAACAAAAGGAACACATAATAACAAACATATTATTAATAATGATACAATAATAGGGGACTTTAACACCCCACTTACAGCTATGGACAGACCATCTAAGCAGAAAATTAACAGGGAAACAATGGCTTTGAATGACTTACTTGACCAGATGGACTTAACAGAATTATGCAGAACATTTCATCCTAAAGGAGCAAAATACACATTCTTTTCAAGTGCACGTGGGACATTCTCCAGGACAGAGCCCATACTAGGTCACAAATCAGGCCTCAACAAGTACAAAAAATTGAGTTTATACCATGCATCTTTTCCAACTACAATGGTATGAAACTTGGTCGACCACAAGAAAAACATCTGGAAAGACCACAAATACATGGAGGTTAAACAACATACTACTACACAATGAAGGGGTTAACCAGGAAATCAAAGAGGAAATAAAAGAAATACATGGAGACAAATGAAAATGAAAACACGATGACCCAAAACTTTTGGGATACAGCAAAAGCAGTCCCAAGGGGGAAGTATATAGCAAAACAGGCCTACCTCAAGAAGCAAGAAAAGTCTCAAATAAAAAAATCTAACCTTACTCCAAATGGAGTTAGAAAAATAACAACAAATGAAGTCTAAAGCCAGCAAAAGAAGGGAGATAATAAAGATTAGAGCAGAAATAAATGATACAGAAACCAAAAAATATATATATATATGCAAAAATCCAATAGAACAGATCAATGACCAGGTGGTAGTTTTTTGAGAACATTAATAAAATTGATAAACCTCTAGTCAGACTTATAAAAAGAGAAATGAAAGAACCCAAATAAATAAAATCGCAAATGGGAGAGACGAAAGAACAACCAACACCACAGAAATGCAAACAAGTATAAGAGAATATTATGAAAAATTATATGCCAACAAACTGGGCAATCTGGAAGAAATGGATAAATTCCTAGAAACATATAACAACCAAAACTGAAATAGGAAGAAAAAGAAAACTTGATCAGACACAAAACCAGCAAAGAAACTGAATCAGTAATGAAAAAATCTCCCAACAAACAAAATCCAGAGCTAGATAGCCTCCCAGGGGAATTCTACCAAACATTTAGAGAAGAGTTAATACCTATTCTTCTTAAACTAGTACAAAAATTAGAAATGGAAGTAAAACTTCCAAACTCATTCTACAAGGCCAGCATTTCCCTCATTCCAAAACCAGATAAAGACTCCACTAAAAAAGAGAATTGCAGGCCAATATGAACATGGATGCAAAAATTCTCAACAAAATAATAGCAAATCAAATACAACAGTCCATTAAAAGAATCATTCACCACTGTAAAGTGGGATTTGTTCTTGGGTTGCAAGGGTGGTTCAGTATTCCCAAATCAATCAATATGATACACCACATTAATAAAGAAAGGATAAGAACCACATTATCCTTTCAATAGATGCAGAAAAAGCATTTGACAAAGTACAATACCCATTGTTTAAGAGATTTATTTATTTATTTGAGAGAGAGAGAGAGAGAGAGAGAGGGGAGGGGTATGGGGGAGAGGTACAAAGGGAGGGAGAGGGACAAGCAGACTCTGTGCTGAGTGCCAAGCTTGATGTGGGGTTCGATCTCATGACCCTGAGATCATGACCTGAGCTGAAAACAGAGTTGGACACTTAACCAACTGTACCACCCAGGCACCCCTACAACATCCATTCTTGATGAAAACTCTCAACAAAGTGGGTATAGAAGTAACATACCTCAACATCATAAAGACCATATACCAAAAACCTGTGGCTAGTATCACCCTCAGTGGGGAACAATGGAGAGCTTTTCCTCTATGGTCAGAAACAAGATAGGGATATCCACTCTCACCACTGTTATTTAACATAGTACTAGAAGTCCTCGCCACAGTAATCAGACAACAAGAAGAATTAAAAGGCATCCAAATCAGAAAGGAGGAAGTCAAACTCTCATTATTTGCAGATGACTTGATACTCTATATACAAACCCCAAAAGACTCCACCAAAAAATTGCTAGAACTGATCCATGAATTCAGTCAAGTTATAGGATAAAAAATCAACATGAAAAAATTTGTTGCATTTCTATATACTTATAACGAAGCAGCAGAAAGAGAAATCAAGAATCAGTCCCATTTACAATTGCACCAAAAACCATAAGATACCAAGGAATAAACCTAACAAAAGAGATAAAAGATCTGTACTCTGAGAACTAGAAAACACTGATGAAATAAATTAAAGATGACAAAAAAGGGGGAAAACTTTCCATGCTCATGGATTGGAAGAACAAATGCTGTTAAATGTCTATACTACCCAAAGCCATCTACACATTCAAGCAATCCCTATCAAAGTGCCACCAGCATTTTTCACAGAGCTAGAACAAACAATCCTAAATGTGTATGGAACCTCAAGAAACTCCAAATAGCCAAAGTAATCTTGAAGAACAAAAGCAAGGCTGGACGCATCACAATTCCAGACTTCAAATTATATTACAAAGGTGTAGTGATCAAGACAGTATGATACTGTCACAAAAATAGATGCATAGATAAATAAAACAGAATAGAATACTCAGAAATGGACCCACAACTATGTGGTCAACTGATCTTCGACAAAGCAAGAAAGAATATCCAGTGATAAAAGGCAGTCTCTTCAACTAATGGTATTGGGAAAACTGGACAGCAACATGCAAAAGAATGAAACTACCACTTTCTTACACCATACACAAAAATGAATTCAAAATGAATGAAAGACATCAATATGAGACAGGAGGCCATCAAAATCCTATGCAGTAACCTCTTTGACATCAGCCATAGCAACTTCTTACTAGATATGTCTCCTGAGGCAAGGGAAACAAAAGCAAAAAATAAAGTATTGGGACTTCATCAAGATACAAAGCTTTTGCACAGTGAAGGAAATGATCAACAAAACTAAAAGGCAACCTATGGAATGGGAGAAGATAGGTGCAAATGACATAGGTGATAAAGGGTTAGTACCCAAAATCTATAAAGAACTTACAAAAGTCAACACATAAAAAAAATAAGTAATCCAGTTAAAAAATGGGCAGAAGACATGAATAGACATTTTTCCAAAGACATCCAGATATCCAACAGACACATGAAAAGATGCTCAACATCACTCATCATCAGGGAAATACAAATCAAAACTACAATGAGCTATTACCTCACACCTGTCAGAATGGCTAAAATTAACAACACAGGAAACAACAGGTGTTGGTGAAGATGTGGAGAAAGGGGAACCCTCTTACACTGTTGGTGGGAATGCAAACTGGTGCAGGCACTGTGGAGAACAGTATGGAGGTTCCTCAAAAAGTTAAAAATAGAACTACCATATGATCCAGCAATTGCACTCCTAGGTATTGACCCAAAAGATACAAAAATACTGATTCAAAGTGATACATGCACCTCATTGTTTATAGCAGCGTTATCAACAGTAGCCAAATTATGGCAAGAGCCTCAATGTCCATCCAGTGAGGAGTGGATAACGAAGAAGTGGTATATATATACAATGGAATATTACTCAGCCATAGAAAAGAATGAAATCTTGCCATTTGAAATGATGTGGATGGAGCTAGAGAGTATTATGCTAAGCAAAATCAGTCAGTCAGAGTAAGACAAATTCCATATGATTTCATTCATATGTGGAATTTAAGCAATAGAACAGATAAACATGGGGGGAAAGAGAGGCAACGCATAAAACAGAGTCTTAAGTAAGGAGAACAAACAGTGTTGCTGGAGGGGAGCTGGATTGGGGGATGGGTTAAATAGGTGATGGGTATTAACGAGGGCACTTGTGATGAGCACTGGATGTTGTATGTAAGTGATGAATGACTAAATTCTACAGCTGAAACTAATATTACAGTGTGTTAACTGGAGTTTAAATAAAAACCTGGAGAGCAGTTTTAGGGTCCCAGCAAAATTGAGCAGAAGATAAAGAGATTTCCCATATATCCCCTGCCCTCACACAGCACAATCTCTCCCACTATCAAAATCACACACCAGAGTGGTACATTTATTACAATCAATAAACCTACATTGACACATCATTATTTTCCAAATTTCATAGTTTACATTAAAACTCTCTTGGTTTATACATTTTACGTTTTTTGACAGATGTGTAATGATGTGTGTCCACCATTGTAGTATCATACAGAATAACTTCACTGCCCTAAGTATCCTCTGTGCTCTGCCTATTCATCCCTTGCTCTTCTTGAATCCCTGGCAACCACTGATCTTTCACTGTGTCCATAGTTTTGCCTTTTCCAGGATGTCATATACTTGGAATTATGCCATGCATGGTCTTTTCAGATTGCCTTCTTTTACTTAGAAATATATATTTGAGATTCCTCCAAGTCTTTTCATGACTTGTTAGCTCATTTCTTTTGAGCACTGAATAATATTCCACTGTCTGGGTGTACCACAGTTTGTTTATTGATTTACCTAAATGAAAAACATCTTTGTTGCTTCCAAGTTTTGACAACTATGAATAAACCTGGTATAAACATTCATGTGCAGGTTTTTACGTGGACATACGTTTTCAACTCATCTGGGTAAATACTAAGGAGCACAGTTACTGGATCATGTAGTAAGAGTATGTTTAGCTTTGTAAAACTGCCAAACTGTGTTCCAAAGGTTGTATCATTTTGCATTCCCACCAGCAATGAATGAGAGTTCCTGTAGCTTCACATCTATGCCAGCATGTGATTTAGTGCTTTGGATTTTAGCCTTTCTAAAAGGTGTGTAGTGGTATCTTATTGCTTTTTAATTTGAAATTCCCTAATGACATAGTGTTGAGCATCTTTTCATATATTTATTTGCTATCTGTATATCTTCTTTGGTGAGGTATCTGTTCAAATTTTTTACCCATTTTTTAATTGGGCTGTTTGTTTTCTTATTGCTGAAATTTGAGAGTTCCTTATATATTTTGGATAACAGTTTTTCAACAAATCTCTGTTTTGCAAATATTTTCTCTGTTGTTACTTTTCTCATTCTCTCTCTTTTTAAACAATATTTTATTTATTTGAGAGAGAGAGAAACAGCATGAGAGGGGAGAGGGTCAGAGGGAGAAGCAGGCTTCCCGCTGAGCCAGGAGCCCAATGTGGGACTCGATCCCAGGACTCCGGGATCATGACCCGAGCCGAAGGCAGTTGCTTAACCAACTGAGCCACCCAGGCACCCTTTTTCTCATTCTCTTGACAGTGTCTTTCACAGAGCAGAAAATTTTTATTTTAATGAAGTCCAGCTTATTAATTCTTTCTTTTATGATTGTGCCTTTGTTGTTGTTTCTAAAAAGTCATTGCCATACCCCACGTCATTTAGGTTTTCTCTCATGTTGCCTTCTACAAATTTTATAGATTTGCATTTTACATTTAGGCCTGTGATCTATCTTGAGTTAATTTTCGTGAAGGATTTTAGGTCTTTGTCTAGAGTCCTTTTTTTTTTTTTTTTTGCACGTTGATGTCCAGTTGCTCCAGCACCATTTGTTGAAAAAGACTATCTTTGTTCCATTGTTCTTTTGCCAAAAATCAGTTGACTATATTTATGTGGGTTTATTTCTGGGCTCTCTATTCTGGTCCACTGATCTATTTCTCTATTCTTTTTGCCATGCCACATTGTCTTAAATACAGTAGCTTTATAGCTAGTCTTGAAGTCGAGTAGTGTCAGTCCTCCAAGTTTGTCCTCCGTTAATATTGTTTTGGCTATTCTGGATCCTGCCTCTCCATATAAACTTTGGAATCAGTTTGTTGATATTCACAAAATAACTTGGTGGAATTTTGATTGGGATTGCACTGAGTCTATAGATCACATTGGGAAGAACTAATATCTTTTTTTTGTATTTATTATTATAGTTGACGTACAATGTTATATTAGTTTCAAGTATACAACACAGTGACTCAATAAATATAGTCATCATACAACATCATTATAATATTATTGACTATATTCACTATGCTGTTCTTTTCATCTCCATGACATTTATTTTGTTTTGTTTTGTTTTTGTTTTCTTTTTTTTAATTTTGTTGTGTTATGTTAGTCACCATACAATACATCATTAGTTTTTGATGTGGTGATCCACGATCCATCGTTTTCGTATAACACCCAGTGCTCCATGCAGTACGTGCCCTCCTTAATATCCATCACTGGGCTAACCAATTCCCCATCCCTCCTCCCCTCTAAAACCCTGTTCGTTTCTCAGAGTCCATAGTCTCTCATGGTTCATCTCTCCCTCCAATTTCCCCCCCTCTTTTTTCCCTTCCTTCTCCTAATGTCCTCCATGCTATTCCTTATGTTCCACAAATAAGTGAAACCATATGGTAATTGACTTTCTCTGCTTGACTTATTTCACTTAGCATAATCTCCTCCAGTCCCATCCATGTTGATGTAAAAGTTGGGTATTCATCCTTTCTGATGGCTGAGTAATATTCCATTGTGTATATAGACCACATCTTCTTTACTCATTCATCTGTTGAAGGGCATCTTGGCTCTTTCCACAGTTTGGCAATTGTGGACATTGCTGCTATGAACATTGGGGTGCATATGACCCTTCTTTTCACTACATCCGTGTCTTTGGGGTAAATACCCAGTAGTGCAATTGCTGGGTCATAGGGTAGCTCTATTTTTAAAATTTTGAGGCACCTACACACTGTTTTCCAAAGTGACTGTACCAACTTGCATTCTCACCAACAGTGTAAGAGGATTCCCCTTTCTCCACATCCTCTCCAACGTTTGTTGTTTCTTGCCCTATCCATTTTTGCCATTCCAACTGGTGTAAGGTATCTCAATGTGGTTTTGATTTGAATTTCCCTAATGGCTAATGATGATGAACATTTTTTCATGTGTCTGTTGGCCATTTGTATGTCTTCTTCAGAGAAGTGTCTTCATATCCTCTGCCCATTTTTTGACTTGATTATTTGTTTTTTGGGTGTTGAGTTTGAGAAGTTCTTTATAGATCTCGGATACCAGCCCTTTATCTGTAGTGTCATTTGCAAATATCTTCTCCCATTCTGTGGGTTGCCTCTGTTTTGTTGACTGTTTCCTTTGCTGTGCAGAAGCTTTTTATCTTGATGAAGTCCCAAAAGTTCATTTTTGCTTTCGTTTCACTAGCTTTTGGAAATGTATCTTGAAAGAAGTTGCTGTGGCCAATGTCAAAGAGGTTACTGCCCATGTTCTCCTCTAGGATTTTGATGGATTCTTGTCTCACATTGAGGTCTTTCATCCATTTTGAGTTTATCTTTGTGTACAGTGTTAGAGAATGGTCGAGTTTCATTCTTCTGCGTGTGGCTGGCCATGACATTTATTTTTTAACTGGGAGTTTGTACCTCTTAATTCCCATCACTTATTTTACCCATCTCCTCACCCCCCTCCCACAGTTTCTTTTCTGTATTTGTTTATTTTTTATTATGTTCAATTAGCCAACATATAGTACATCATTAGATTTTTGATGTAGTGTTCAATGATTCATTAGTTGCATATAACACCCAGTGGGTTAACCAGGTGATGGGTATTAAGGAGGGCACATGATGTGATGGTTGTTTTGTTTTTGTTTTTAAGTTTTTATTTTTACTTATTTCTTTATTTATTTTCTTAAGTAGACTCCATGGAGCCCAACATGGGACTTGAACTCATGACCCTGAGATCAAGACCTGAGCTGAGATCAAGAGTTGGAAGCTTAACCGACTGAGCCACCCAGGACTCTTAAGTTTTTATTTAAATTCCAGTTAGTTAACATTACATGTAGTATTAGTTTCAGGTGTACGATAGAGTAATTCATCACTTTCACTGTTAGTTCCAAATCCACATTCAAATAACAATACAGTACTTCATGGGTAGTGTTGAGTCCCTTCTAATAACAAAATAATCCTAATTACTCCCTCCCATCCCATATATGATTGTTGTTACTCATTTCACCTACATATGTGTATGGTGTACATTCTATCATACATATGGAATACTTTTTTTGCTATGATAATTTTAAACAAACTGCTATCTGTTAAATCAATTAAGAATAAGAAAAATACAATTTTCTATTTTACCTCCATTTATTCCTTCTCAATTCTCTCCCTTTCTTTATGTAGATCTGACTTTGTGGCCTACATTATTTTCTTTATTTCTGAAAATTTTCTTTTAATATTTCTTGCATGGCAGATCTACTGCAAACAAAGTTCCTCAGTTTTGATTGTTTGAGAAAATCTTTATTTCCTCTTCACTTTTGAAAGATAATTTCAGAAGGCACAGAATTCTAGAATGGTGGGGTTTTCTTTCTCTCAACACTTTAAGTATTTCACTCCACTCTTTTGTTTGCATGGTTCTAAGGAGAAGTTGGATACAGTTCTTATCTGTGCTCCTGTATAGGTAAGGTGCTTTTTTACTCTGGTGTCTTTCAAGATTTTTTCCTTTATCTTTATTTTTCTGCAATTTTCTTTCTTTTTCTTCTTTTATTATTATGTTTAATTAGCCAACATATAGTACACCATTAATTTTTGATGTAGTGTTCAATGATTCATTAGTTGTGTATAACACCCAGTTCTCATCACAACACATGCCCTCCTTAATACCCATCAGCCAACTACCCCATCCCCCCTCCCTTCTGTAAACCTCAGTTTGTTTCCTGGAGTCCAGAGTCTTTCATGGTTTGTCTCCCTCTCTGATTTCTTCTCATTCAGTTTTCCCTCTCTTCCCCTATGATTCTCTGTGCTATTCCTTATGTTCCACATATGAGTGAAACCATATGATAATTGTTTTTCTCTTCTTGACTTATTTCACTTAGCATAATCCCCTCTAGTTCTATCCATGTCGATGCAAATGGCAAGTATTCATCCTTTCTGATGGCTAATATTCCATTGTATATATGAACCACACCTTCTTTATCCATTCATCTGTTGTAGAACATCTTGGCTCCTTCCACAGTTTGGCTATTGTGGATATTGCTGCTATGAACATTGAGGTGCATGTGCCCCTTCTTTTCACTACATCTGTATCTTTGGGGTAAATACCTAGTAGTGCAATTGCTGAGTCATAGGGTAGCTCTATTTTTAACATCTTGAGGAATGTCCATACTGTTTTCCTGAGTGGCTGCACCAGTTTGCATTCCCACCAACAGTGTAAGAGGGTTCCCTTCTCTACATCCTTGCCAACGCTTGTTGTTTCCTGCCTTGTTAATTTTTGCCATTCCAACAGATGTAAGGTGGTATCTCATTGTGGTTTTGATTTGTATTTCCTTGATGGCTAGTGATGTTGAACATTTTTTCCTGTGTCTGTTAGCCATTTGTATGTCTTCTTTGGAGAAATGTCTGTTCATGTCTTCTGCCCATTTCTTGACTGGATTATTTGTCCTTTGGGTGTTGAGTTTGAGAAGTTCTTTATAGATCCTGGATATCAACCCTATATCTGTAATGTCATTTGCAAAGATCTTCTCCAATCCTTGAGTTGCCTCTTAATTTTGTTGACTGTTTCCTTTGCTGTGCAGAAGCTTTTTATCTTGATGAAGTCCCAAAAGTTTGTTTTCTGTAATTCTAATAAGACATGCCTAGGAATAATTCTTTTGCTATTTATCCTGCTTAGAGTTCTCTCCTCTTCCTGGAACTGTGGTTTGGTGTCTGATATTAATTTGGGGAAATTCTCAATTATTATGGTTTCAAACATTTCTTCCATTCCTTTCTCTTTTTCTTCTCCTTCTAGTATTCCTATTATGTGCATGTTACCTTTTAAGTGTCCCACAGTTCTTGGGTATTCTGTTTTACTTTTTCAGTATTTTTTTTCTTTTTAGATTTGAGAGTCTCTACTGATATATCTTCAAAGTCAGAAATTCTCTCCTCAGCCATGTTCAGGCCACTAATGTGGCCATCAAAGGGGTCCTTCATTTCTGTCATAGTGTTTTTTATTTCTAGCAATTCTTTTTGGTTCTTTCATACAATGTCCATGTTTTTGCTTACATTGCCATATTCTTGCATACTGTCTACTTCACGTATTAAAGCTCTTAGCATACTAATCAGTTGTTTTAAATTTCTGGTGTGGCAATTCCAACATCCCTGCCAATCTGAGTCTGAGTTTGACAATTTGCTCTGTCTCTTCAAACTGTGTTTTTTGCCTTTAGTATGCCTTGTAATTTTTTCTTGATAGTGGACATGATGTAGTGGGTAAAAGAAACTGCAATAAATAAACCTTTCGTACTGTGGTATGAGATGTGGGGAAAGGAGAAGCATTTATAGTCCTAAAATAGTAATTTGAAAAGTTATATGCACCCCTATGTTTATTGCAGCATTATTTACAATAGCCAAATTATGGAAGCACCCCATGTGTCCATCCATAGATGAATGGATAGAGAGGATGTTACACACACACACACACACACACACACACACACACACACACACACCCTGGAATATTACTCAGACATAAAAAGAATAAAATCTTACCATTTGCAACAGCATGGATGGATTTAGAGAGTATAATGCTAAATGAAATAAGTCAGTCAGAGAAAGACAAATACCATATGATTTCACTCATATGTGGAATTCAAGAAAGGGAACAAATAAACAATGAAAAACAAAGAGAAAACAAAAAACGGACTCAACTACAGAGAACAAACTGATGGTTACCAGAAGGGAGATGGATGGGAAGATGGGTGAAATAGGTGCTGGGGTTTAAAGAGTACACTTATCATGATGAGCACTGAGTAATGTATGTAATTGTTGAATCACTATATTGTACACCTAAAACTAATACAGCACTGTATGTTAACTATAATGGAATAAAAAAATTTAACCCAAAACTCAAAGTTAAACACTGAAGTGATGTCTTGGTTGGACTATCTTCCCCTTTTTCTCTTTTTCTCCAACCTGGCTTCTATATGAAGTTCTTCAGCATATACAACATATGCCACAAACTCAAGTATTTAATGATTTTTACCCAATGTGTTCAATAAGAATTTGAGCTTGAGCACCTACTGTTTTGCTGGGTTTGTTACCATTGTCACAGTCTACACAATGTCAGAGCATAAAAGGATTTTAGCTATGACCAAATCTAACTTATTCCTTTTACAGATTTTGCATGTTGGGTCCTCTAACCCTGTGTGCTGTGTGTGCTTGTTTTTCTCAACTCTTAGTCTTTTTTAAATCCATGTTTTACTACTGTGGGAGAGAATAAGTATAAACAGCTTTAATTAAATCATATTTATAAAAATATTTTCTTACACCCCACTTTGTACTTTTGGTATTATTGATCTTTGAAAATTAAATGATCTTTGATAATAGATCTATTTTGTGTTGCTTTATTAAGACCAAATACTCCTGTCATGCCGTTCTTTATTTTTTCCTTTTATGAAATTTTTATCTTTAATTAAAACTGTTTTAAACATTTAAAAAGTACAGATTAGATTACAAATTATAAAGAAAAAGATTTTAAAGAAATGAGTAGATTAGAGGAACTAAGAAAGCCATTTATACAATATTTCATAGCACATTAGAAGCAGAATAATGATTAGAGTTTAAGTTTCCTGACACTTGAGTGAACATTAATCCCACAGTTTGTGGTTGTTTTTCTGATTCTTTTTATACAGTCCATAAGTTAACCCAAGAACCTTTGTGAGAAGAGCAAAACAACCTATAATTAGTCTCTAACAGCAGGCTGGCTGCCCAGGGCAATGTACAGCTGATGGTAAGATTTCGACAGATGGTTTTTTCAATTCCTTTTCGAACTCCAGCTAGATGATAAATGAATCATGTTTTTCTCACTACACTGATAGGATTGCTGCTGTTTCTGCTGGCCTCCCTGTGCTCAGTCTAGGATTATTACTGGAAAGAAAAAGGAACACTTAGAGATTTGGGCCTGGGACTTGGCTTCTTAACTTGTTTCCAGGTCAGAGGAAAACAGAACACATTCTGGTTAAGAAGAGCTCTCTGATATACAGGTTTCTTTATAAACAAACCATATCCTGAGGCCTGTAGTTGTTGTGAGAAAAGGCAAGGAAGGACAAACTCTGGTCAGTCTTAAGGCACCAAATTCAATTTAATTCAATTCAAAACAGTCTCTTCAATGTTCAGGGACTATGATACTTCCTAGGATACAATAATCGATAATCAAAGCTTTCTCTCTCTCTCAAATTAATAAATAAAAATCTTTAAAAAAAGATACTCTGGAAGTGGAATAGAGGGAATAGGCAAATTACTTTAGTGTTGCTGGTGAAGAAGATGAAGGAGCCAAGGAATTTCATTTGTATGACTAGAGTGATGATTATTTAGAGTAGGAAATAAGGAAACAGTAAATAAATAAAGTAGGAAATGAGAAGAAGCAGGTTTGAGATGTGGGGAGATGATAGAAATTTTGAATTTGTGGTACCTATGGTATATGCAGGTGGAAATTATTTGGTTAGCTGATAGACATAGGAGTCTGAAGGTCAGAAGAGAAACATACACTGAAAGTCAAGATTTGAGAATCATTAAAACATGACAGCTGAGGTCATTTTATGACATCAGTTACAAAAAGGATACAGTGAGAAAAAGAAGAGAACCAAGAGTGTAATCTTCAATAACGCCCTAATTGTCCAAAATTAGGATCTGGACTTCACCTTCTATTATATGCAGAAATATGTGTAAATTAATGTGAAAGAATTTTTACGTTTCCTTTCCACAGTTCTTTACTCCCTAAATGTTTCGCTTTTGCCACAAGCATTACATACTCTTAAAAAGGAAAAAAAGAAAGAAAAAAGAATTATATTAAAGAAATACACTATACAATTTTTGAAAAGAAAAAAATTCTGTATCTCCATTAATATAACAAAGCTATTTTTATTTCTCAATGTTTCTTTCCAGTCTCTATTCATATTTATAAAAACATGCTTACACGGCTGTAATTGAAGTTCATGTACTACTTTTGCCCTTTATTAAAATTTAGTTTTCCATTTTATTTTATTTAAGTTTTATCTAAATTCCAGTTTGTTAATATATAGTGTTATATTAGTTTCAGGTGTACAATACAGTGATTCAAGAATTCCATACATTACCCTGTGCTCATCACTTCAAGTGCACTCTTTAATCCTCAACACCTGTTTAACCCATCCCCTCTCCCACCTCCCTTCTGGTAACCATCAGTTTGTTGTCTTTAGTTAAGAGTCTGTTTTTTGCTTTGCCTCTTTTTTCTCCCCTTTGTACATTTGTTTTGTTTCTTAAATTCCACATATGAGTGAAATCATATGGTATTTGTCTTTCTCTGAGTGACTTATTTTGCTTAGCGTTATACTCTCTAGCTCCATATCATTGCAAATGGCAAGATTTCATTCTTTTTTATGGCTGAATAATATTCCATTGTGTGTGTGTATGTGTGTGTGTGTGTGTGTGTGTACATATATATATCACTTTTTTATCCATTCATCAATTGATGGACACGTGGGCTGCTTCCATAATTTGGCTATAGTAAATAATGCTGCTATAAACATAGGGGTGCATGTGTCCCTTTGAATTACCATTTTTGTATTCTTTGGGTAATACCCAATAATGTGATTCCTGGATCATTTAACTTTTTGAGAAACCTCTATACTGTTTTCCACTGTGGCTGCATGAGTTTGCATTTTCACCAACAGTGCAAGAGGGTTCTTTTTTCTCCACACCCTTGCCAAAACCTGTTGTTTCTTGTGTTGTTGATTTGAGCCATTCTGATAGGTGTGAGGTAATAATCTTATTATAGTTTTGATTTGGATTTCCCTGATGGTAAGTGATGATGAGCATCTTTTCATTTGTGTGTTGGCCACCTGTATATGTTCTTTGGAGAAATGTCTATTCATATCTTCTGCCCATTTTTTGATTGGATTATTCATTTCTTGGATGTTGAGTTTTATTTCTTTACATATTTTGAATGCTAATCCTTTATCATATATGTCATTTGCAAATATCTTCTCCCATTCTATAGGTTTGCTTTTTTTTTACCTTAACCTAATTAATAATCTGTCTCCAGAATCACACTATAGAATGATTTATTTCATGAACTTTCCATGATATGTGAATATTTTCTCATCTTTATATGTACTAGATTCATTATTTAAAAAGCAGAAAACAATATTAGAGAACTATTATACTTTTAATAATAGACTAATCAAAAAATTGACCAATCAGCTGTTTCCATTTTTAAAAATTTTTCTCCACATAAATGTACTGTATCTACTATTTTTTAATTTAGCCTTTCCCTTTAGTATTATAGTCAAAGCATTTTAACATGTCACTGACATGTCTGTGAACCTTTACCTTTTTGATTTCATCTGCTGCTTCAAACCTTAGAGAATTATAATCCCTGCAGATTCTTTTTAGTTTCAATCAAATAAAATGTCTCTTCCAGTTTCTGATCTCCTATCATCCTTGACCTTTGCTTTAAGCATTGCCTGGTGTAGATAAACCTCAAGGCAGATCTTACTTTTAAGCCTGGGGTCTATGTTTATCTCCCAAATATAAAAGGATCAGATGAGGGGCAATAATATTTAATTTATGAGGATTTCTGAGAGAAGATTACAGAAATTGAAACTGAATTAGCTTTTTGGGTGAGAAGTTTTAGGAATTTTAAATAAAAGACTTCAAATAGATGAAAGGAAAGATAGGATTGAGAAACTGTTCTCCATTTCTGTTGAGAGTGAAAAGAAATGTATTAGAGAATTTAGGTTTGGAAATATAGAATTGATATCCAGCTATCAGAATAAATAGAGAGAGTATTATTTTTTCAAGTATTTTATTTATTTATTTGAGAGAAAGAAAGAGCAAGAGAGTAGTGGGAGGGGGAGAGGAAGAGGGAGAGAGAATCCCAAGCAGACTCTGAGCCCAGCACAGAGCCCAATGCAGGGCTCAATCCCATGACCCTGAGACCATGACCCAAGCAAAAACCAAGAGTTGGCAGCTTAATGGACTGAGCCACCCAGGTGCCCCTAGAGTGCTATTATAAAGAGAGACTGAAAAAAATTATTAAGTTGATCTTGACTTCGTTGCAAAGTTGCAGACTACATAATAATTGTTTTAAAATGTGGATACCATTTTGCAGTTTACAAAACAATTCCCCCTAATTATTTCATTTGATCCTCACAGCAACCTTATGAAGTAGGCATTATATGCACTTAAAGGTGAGGAAATTGAGACTGAGTTACTGAATTTCAAAGAATTTAGCAAACGCTACAGTTTGATCTTTGCGTTATTGAGATATCATTCATATACCATAAAATTATCCTATTTAAGGTGTACAATTCAAGGCATTTTGGTTTATTTATAGAGTTGTGCAACCCTAATCAATTTTAGAACATTTTATCACCCCAGTAAGAGAAACCCTAATCTCATTAACAGCCACTCCACCATTTACCCTTAAACATCCCAGTTTTATGCAAAATCTGCATTTTGTCTCTATGAATGTCCTTATTCTGTGCATATGATATAAATAGAACAATAATGTATGTTCTTTTGGATTTTTTTCATTTAGAATAATGTTTTCAAGGTCCGTACATATTGTGACATGTATCAATACTTCATCCCTTTTAGTAGAAAAATAATATTCCATTGTATGGATATGGATATTTTGTTTATCCTGTCATCAGTTCATGGACATTTGGTTGACACTCATGGACTATCTTAGCTATTATGAATATATTAAAATCTAATAAATGCTGTAAATGCTGCTATTAACACTCATATACGTGCTTTTGAGTGGACAGGTGTTCATTCACAATTTAGCCTTGAACTAATTTTTTTAAATTTTATTTTATTATGTTATGTTAATCACCTTACATTACATCATTAGTTTTTGATGTGGTGTTCCATGATTCATTGTTTGCGTAAAACACCCAGTGCTCCATTCAGTATGTGTCCTTTTTAATACCCATCACCAGGCTAACCCATCACCCCACCCCCCTCCCCTCTAGAACTCTCAGTTTGTTTCTCAGAGTCCATAGTCTCTCATGGTTCATCTCCCCCTCCAATTTCCCCTCCTTCATTTTTCCCTTCCTGCTATCATCTGCTTCTTCTTCTTCTTCTTCTTTTTTTTTTTACATATAATGTATTATTTGTTTCAGAGGTACAGGTCTGTGATTCAACAGCCTTACACAATTCACAGCTCTCACCATAGCACATACACTCCCCAATGTCTATCACCCAGCCACCCCATCCCTCCCACCCCCCACCACTCCAGCAGCCCTCAGTTTGTTTCCTGAGATTAAGAATTCCTCATATCATTGAGATCATATGATACATGTCTTTCTCTGATTGACTTATTTCTCTCAGCATAATACCCTCCAGTTCCATCCATGTCATTGCAAATGGCAAGATTTCCATCCTTTTGATGGCTACATAATATTCCATTGTATATATATACGACTTCTTCTTTATCCATTCATCTGTCGATGGACATCTTGGCTCTTTCCATAGTTTGGCTATTGTGGACATTGCTAATATAAACATCGGGGTGCACATACCCCTTCGGATCCCTACATTTGTATCTTTGGGGTAAATATGCAGTAGTGCAATTGCTGGGTCATATGGTAGCTCTATTTTCAACTTTTTGAGGAACCTCCATACTGTTTTCCAGAGTGGCTGCACCAGCTTGCATTCCCACCAACAGTGTAAGAGGGTTCCCCTTTCTCCACAACCTCTCCAACATTTGTTGTTTCTTGCCCTGTCCATTTTTGCCATTCTGACTGGTGTAAGGT
This sequence comes from Callorhinus ursinus, assembly GCF_003265705.2. Classification (NCBI taxonomy): domain Eukaryota; kingdom Metazoa; phylum Chordata; class Mammalia; order Carnivora; family Otariidae; genus Callorhinus; species Callorhinus ursinus. The sequence goes on along the minus strand of NW_027397102.1, from coordinate 1,687,671 downwards.
GGTATCTCAATGTGGTTTTGATTTGAATTTCCCTAATGGCTAATGATGATGAACATTTTTTCATGTGTGTGTTAGCCATTTGTATGTCTTCTTCAGAGAAGTGTCTTTTCATATCTTCTGTCCACTTTTTGACTTGATTATTTGTTTTTTGGGTGTTGTTTGAGAAGTTCTTTACATGGAATCAGAAAAGACCCCAAATCACCAAGGAAATATTGAAAAAGAAAAACAAAGCTGGGAGCATCACGTTGCCCAATTTCAATCTATATTACAAAGTTGTGATCACCAAGACAGCATGGGACTGGCACAAAAACAGACATATAGACTAATGGAACAGAATAGAGAACCCAGATATGGACCCTCAACTCTATGGTCAAATAATCTTTGACAAAGCAGGAAAAAACATGCAATGGGAAAAAGACAGTCTCTTCAAAAAATGGTGCTGAGATAATTGGACAGCCACATGCAGAAGAATGAAACTCGACCATTCTCTAACACCATACACAAAGATAAACTTAAAGTGGATGAAAGACCTCAATGTGAGACAGGAATCCATCAAAATCCTAGAGGAGAACATAGGCAGTAACCGCTTTGACATTGGCCACAGCAACTCCTTTCAAGATACATCTCCAAAAGCTAGTGAAACAAAAACAAAAATGAACTTTTGGGACTTCATTAAGATAAAAAGCTTCTGCACAGCAAAGGAAACAGTCAACAAAACAAAGAGACAACCCACAGAATGGGAGAAGATATTTGCAAATGACACTACAGATAAAGGGCTGGTATCCAAGATCTATAAGGATCTTCTGCCCATTTCTTGATTGGATCATTTGTTCTTTGGGTGTTGAGTTTGATAAGTTCTATATAGATTTTGGATACTAGCCCTTTATCTGATATGTCATTTGCAAATATCTTCTCCCATTCTGTTTGTTGTCTTTTGGTTTTGTTGACTGTTTTCTTTGCTGTGCAAAACCTTTTTATCTTGATGAAGTCCCAATAGTTCATTTTTGCCCTTGCTTCCTTTGCCTTTGGTGATGTTTCTAGGAAGAAGTTGCTGCGCTGAGGTCGAAGAGGTGGCTGCCTGTGTTCTCCTTTAGGATTTTGATGGACTCCTGTCTCACATTGAGGTCTTGCAACCATTTTGAGTCTATTTTTGTGTGTGGTGTAAGGAAATGGTCCAGTTTCATTCTTCTGCATGTGGCTGTCCAATTTTCCCAACACCATTTGTTGAAGAGGTTGTCATTTTCCACTGGACATTCTTTCCTGCTTGTCGAAGATTAGTTAACCATAGACTTGAGGGTCCATTTCTGGGCTCTCTATTCTAATCCATTGATCTATATGTCTGTTTTTGTGCCAGTAGCATACTTTCTTGATGATTACAGCTTTGTAATAGAGCTTGAAGTCAGGAATTGTGATGCCACCAGCTTTGCTTTTCTTTTTCAACATTCCTCTGGCTATTCGGGGTCTCTTCTGGTTCCATACAAATTTTAGGATTATTTGTTCCATTTCCTTGAAAAAAGTTGATGGTATTTTGATAGGGATTGCATTAAATGTACAGATTGCTCTAGGTGGCATTGACATTTTCACAATATTTGTTCTTCCAATCCATGAGCATGGAATGTTTTTCCATTTCTTTGTGTCTTCCTCAATTTCTTTATGGGTATTTTATAGTTTTTTGAGTACAGATACATTGCCTCTTTGGTTAGATTTATTCCTAGGTATCTTATGGTTTTGGGTGCAATTGTAAATGGGTTCAACTCCTTAATTTCTCTTTCTTCTGTCTTGTTGTTTGTATATAGGAATGCCACTGATATCTGTGCATTGATTTTATATCCTGCCACTTTACTGAATTCCTGTGTGAGTTCTAGCAGTTTTGGGGTGAAGTCTTTTGGGTTTTCCACCTAAAGTATCATATCATTTGCAAAGAGTGAGAGTTTGACTTCTTCTTTGCCAATTTGGATGCCTTTTATTTCTTTTTGTTGTCTGATTGTTGAGGTTAGGAATTCTACTACTATGTTGAATAGCAGTGGTGACAGTGGACATTCCTGCCATGTTCCTGACCTTAGGGGGGAAATTGAGAGCTTTTCCCCATTGAGAATGATATTCGCTGTGGGTTTTTCATAGATGGCTTTTATGATATTGAGATACGTACCCTCTATCCCTATTTTCTGAAGAGTTTTGATCAAGAAAGGATGCTGTACTTTGTCACATGCTCTTTCTCCATCTATTGAGAGGATCATATGGTCTTGTTCTTTCTTGTAGTAATGTATTGTATCACATTGATTGATTTGCAGATGTTGAACCAAACTTACAGCTGGGGAATAAATCCCACTTGGTCGTGGTGAATAATCCTTTTATGTACTGTCGGATACTATTGGCTAGTATTCTGGTGAGAATTTTTGCATCCATGTTCATCAAGGGTATTGGTCTGTAATTTTCCTTTTTGATGGGGTCTTTGTCTGGGTTTGGAATCAAGCTAATAGTGGCCTCATAAAATGAGTTTGGAAATTTTCCTTCCATTTCTATTTTTTGGAACAGTTTCAGGAGAATAGGTATTAATTCTTCTTTAAATGTTTGGTAGAATTCCCCTGGGAAGCCATCTGGCCCTGGGCTTTTGTTTTTTGGGAGATTTTTGATGACTGCTTCAATTTCCTTACTGGTTATAGGTGTGTTCGAGTTTTCTATTTGTTCCTGGTTCAGTTTTGGTAGTTGATACATCTCTAAGAATGCATCCATTTCTTCCAGATTATCTTATTTGCTGGCATAGAGTTGCTCATAATATGTTCTTATAATTGTTTGTATTTCTTTGGTGTTGGTTGTGATCTCTCCTCTTTCATTCATGATTTTATTTATTTGGGTCATTTGTCTTTTTGATAACTCTGGCCAAGGGTTTATCAATCTTGTTAATAATTTCAAAGAACCAGCTCCTAGTTTTTTTGATCTGTTCTACTGTTCTTTTGGTTTCTATTTCATTGATTTCTTCTCTGATCTTTATTATTTCTCTTCTCCTGCTGCGTTTAGACTTTATTCACTGTTTTTTCTCCAGCTCCTTTAGGTGTAGGGTTAGGTTGTGGATTTGAGACCTCTCTTGTTTCTTGAGAAAGGCTTGTATTGCTATATACTTTCCTCTTAGGACTGCCTTTGCTGCATCTCAAAGATTTTGAACAGTTGTGTTTTCATTTTCATTTGTTTCCATGAGTTTTTTAAATTCTTTAATTTCCTGGTTGACCCATTCATTCTTTAGTAGGATGCTCTTTAGCCTCGATGTATTTGAGTTCTTTCTGTCTTCCCTCTTGTGATTGAGTTCTAGTTTCAAAGTATTGTGGTCTGAAAATATGCAGGGAATGATCCCAATCTCTGGGTACCGGTTGAGACCTGATTTGTGACCTAGGATGTGATCTATTCTGGAGAATGTTCCATGTGCACTAGAGAAGAATGTGTATTCTGTTGCTTTGGGATGGAATGTTCTGAATATGTCTGTGATGTCCATTTGGTCCAGTGTGTCATTTAAACTCTTTATTTCCTTGTTGATCTTTTGCTTAGATGATCTGTCCATTTCAGTCAGGGGGGTGTTAAAGTCCCCCACTATTATTGTATTGTTGTCAATGTGTTTATTTGCTTCTGTTATTAATTGCCTTTTATAATTGGCTGCTCCCATGTTAGGGGCATAGATATTTACAATTGTTAGATCTTCTTGTTGGATAGACCCTTTAAGTACGATATAGTGTCCTTCCTCATCTCTTACTAGAGTCTTTGGTTTAAAATCTAATTTGTCTGATATAAGGATTGCCACCCCAACTTTCTTTTGGTGTTCATTAGCATGGTAAATGGTTTTCCACCCCCTCACTTTCAATCTGGGGGTGTCTTTGGGTCTAAAATGAGTCTCTTGTAGATAGCATATCGATGGGTCTTGTTTTTTTATCCAATCTGATAACCTGTGTCTTTGATTGTGGGTTTTAGCCCATTTTCATTCAGGGTAACTTTTGAAAGATATGAATTGAGTGCCATTTTATTGCCTGTAATGTGACTGTTACTGTATATTGTCTGTGTTCCTTTCTGGTCTATGTTACTTTTAGTCTCTCTCTTTGCTTAGATGACCCCTTTCAATATTTCTTGTAGGGCTGTTTCCGTGTTTGCAAATTCTTTGTTTTTATTTGTCCTTGAAGCTTTTTATCTCTCCTTCTATTTTCAATGACAGCCTAGCTGGATATAGTCTTCTTGACTGCATATTTTTCTCATTTAGTGCTCTGAATATATCATGCCAGTCGTTTCTGGCCTGCCAGGTCTCTGTGGATAGGTCTGTTGCCAATCTAAAGTTTCTTTTATTGTAGGTTACAGATCTCTTCTCCCGAGCTGCTTTCAGTATTTTCTCTTTGTCTCTGAGACTCGTAAGTTTTACTATTAGATGTTGGGGTGTTGACCTATTTTTATTGATTTTGAGGAGGTTTCTTTGTGCCTCCTTGATTTTGATGCCTGTTTCCTTCCCCAAATTAGAGAAGTTCTCTGCTATAATTTGCTCCAATATACCTTCTGCCCCTCTCTCTCTTTCTTCTGGGATCCCAATTATTTTAATATTGTTTCATCTTATGGTATCACTTATCTCTCGAATTCTGCCCTCGTGATCCAGCAGTTGTTTATCTCTCTTTTTCTCAGCTTCTTTATTTTCCCTCATTTGGTCTTCTATATCACTAATTCTCTCTTCTGCCTCATTTATCCTAGCAGTTAGAGCCTCCATTTTTTATTGAACCTCATTAATAGCCTTTTTGATTTCGACTGGTTAGATTTCAATTCCTTTATTTCTTCAGAAAGGGTTTCTCTAATATCTTCCATGCTTTTTTCAAGCCCAGCTGGTATCCTTAAAATTGTCATTCTGAACTCTGGTTCTGACATCTTACTAATGTCCGTATATATTAGGTCCCTAGCAGTTGGTACTGCCTCTTGTTCTTTTTTTTTTTTTTTTGAGGTGATTTTTTCTGTCTTGTCATTTTGTCCAGAGGAGAATACATAAATGAGAGAACAAAATGCTAATAAGGTAGCAACGACCCCAGAAAAATATACACTAAACAAATCAGAAGAGACCTGAATCCAGGGAAAAAGAAAGGGAAAGAAAAATAAAAGAAAAAGGAAAAAAAAGATTAAAAAAACAGCATATGATCAAATATGATCAGGCTGGTGCATAGATCAGTGTCGCACACTACAGTTTGGGCTTATTTTGGTCTGTTAGAAGAAAGTGCCTCCCAAAATCTTAAAGAAAGAAAAACTTATATATGTACCAAAATAAGGGTAAATACAATGAAGGGGTGGAATATGACTGTAAAGATGAAAATTATAAAAGATTTTATAAAAGGAATTGATAAGATAAGAAGTTGTTTGAAAAAAGAAAGAAGAGGATTTAAAAAAAAAAAGGAAAAAAAAAGGAGAGAATGTGATCAGGCAGGGGACTAGAACAAAACCATACACTAGAGATTTAGGGTATATTTTGGTCTTTAGAAGATACTGTATCCCAAAATTCTAAAGAGAGAACAACTTATATATATATACCAAAAATAAGGTTAACTACTATGAAGGGATAGAATATGACTCTAAAAATGAAAAATAAAAAAGATTTTTTACAAAAAAGGGATTGATAAGATGTTGGTTGAAAAAGGGAAAAATAAAAATTCAAAAAAAAAGAAAAAGAAAAAGTGAAAATTAAAAAAATTAACTTCGAAAGACTAAAAATAAGAGGGAAAAAAGCCATGAATTCTATGTGCTGTATTGCCCTAGCGCTGGCGTTCTGCCATTCTCATTGATGGGTAAACTTGGTCTTGGCTGGCTGTTCTTGCTGATCTTCTGGGGGAGGGTCCTGTTCCCATGGTTCCCAAATGTCTTTGCTGGAGGCGGAATTGCCCCACCCTTGCCGGGTCCAGGCTAAGTCATTTGCTCCGGTTTGCTCTCGGGAGCTTTTGTTCCCTGCAAGCTTTCCATACAGCTTTGGAGGACAGGAGTGAAAATGGCAGCCTCCCAATCTCCGCCCCGGAGGAGCTGAGAACTGGGGGCCCCACTCCTCAGTGAGCCCCCAGAGAAAAGCAGTCAATCACTCCTGTCTCCCTGGTCTCCGGCAGCAGTCGGTGCTTACCCGGCCTGTGACCGAGCATTTCTATCTCTGGCACCCTACCCCGTGTGGAGTCTCCAAACCCAGCAGATCCTTGCAGTGCGCTCCCATGCTGCTCTTCCTGGGGGAGGAAGGGGAGTCTCCCCGGATATACCACTTGTTGGGTCCCAACTGTGCTGCAGATCACCATTTATGGCAACCCTGAGCTGTGAGTCCACTCCTTGGCTCCGTCTCTGCAGCCGGTTTCCCTGCTCCAATACCTGGGAGCTCTGCCACACTAAGGCACCCCCAGTCTTTCTGTGACCCTGAGGGCCCTGTGACCACACTGTGCCAGCGAGGGTTGCACTCCCCACTTAGCCACTGGAGTGACGTCCTTCAGCAGAGCTGACTTCTAAAATTTCTGATTTTGTGCTCCACTGCTCTATCACTTGCTGGTAGTGGCTGACGGGGCCCCCCTCCCTGCCGTCTATCTTCCCGAATATCGCCTTGGATTCACTTCTCTGCACGTTCTACCTTCCAGAAAGTGGTCGCTTTTCTGTTCAGAGAGTTGCTGCTATTTTCTTCCATCTCCTGTTGAGTTCATAGGTGTTCAGAATGGTTTGATCCTTATCTAGCTGAATTCCTGGGAGCAGATGAAATTTAGGTCACCTACTCCTCCGACATCTTGCTCCTCCCCCTTGAACCTATTTTTTATCAGAGGCAAAATTCTAAGATGGTCCTCAAGATTCCTATCCCATACATTATATACCCTATATAATCACTTCCCCTTGAGTGTGGCAGAATTTGTGAATATAATAGGATATCATTCTCTTGATTTAGAAAGGTTATATGGCAAAGGTGAAGGAAATTGCAAATGTATTAAGGTCCTTAATCAATTAACTTTAAATTAATCAAAAGGGAGATTATTCTAAGTGGGCCTCACATAACCAAGCAAACCCTTTATAAGAGGATCGAGGTGTTTCCTAAAAGAAGGATTCAAGGTAAAATGATGACCAAGGGTACAAGCCCTGCAAGAAATATTAAAGGGGACTATTTGAATGGAAAGGAAAGACCAAAATTGACAAAGACTAGAAAGGAACAGAGAAAATCTCCAGAAACAATGACAAAACAAGTAATAAATGGCACTAAATTCATATATAACAATTTTTACTCTGAATGCAAATGGACTAAATGCTTCAATCAAAAGACATAAGGGTGTCAGAATGGATCAAAACAAGATCCATCTATATGCTGCCTACAAGAGACTCATTTTAGACCTAATTACACTTGCAGATTGAAAGTGAGGGGCTGGAAGAATGTTTACCATGCATATGGAAGTCAAAAGAAAGCCAGAGTATCAATACTGCTATCACACAAACTAGATTTCAGTCCAAAGACTGTACCAAGAGATGAAGAAGGGCACTATGTCATAAAAGGGGTCCATCCAACAAAAAGATCTAATAATTGTCAATGTTTATGCACCCCAAAGGGGAGCACCCTTAGTAACACTTAATAACAAACATGAACACATAATAACAAACATATTATTGATAATAATACAATAATATTAGGGGATTTTTACACCCCACTTACAGCTATGGACAGACCATCTAAGCAGAAAATTAACAAGGAAATAATGGCTTTGAATGACATACTGGATCAGATGGACTTAACAGAAATATGCAGAACATTTCATCCTAAAGGAGCAGAATACACATTCTTTTCAAGTGCACATGAGACATTCTTCAGGACAGAGCCATACTAGGTCACAAACCAGGTCTCAACAAGTACAAAAAGATTGAGATTATACCATGCATCTTTTCCAACTACAGTGGCATGAAACTTGAAGTCAAGCACAAGAAAAAATCTGGACAGACCACAAATACATGGAGGTTAAACAACATACTACCACACAATGAATGGGTCAACCAGGACATCAAAGAGGAAATAAAAAAATACATGGGGACAAATGAAAACACGATGACCCAAAACTTTTGGGACAGAGCAAAAGCAGTCCCAAGAGAGAAGTATATAGCAAAACAGGCCTACCTCAAGAAGCAAGAAAAGTCTAAAAAAATCTAACCTTACTCTAAAAGGAGTTAGAAAAATAACAAAAAATGAAGTCTAAAGCCAGTGAAAGAAGGGAGATAATAAAGATTAGAGCAGAAATAAATGATACAGAAACCAAAAAAATAAATAAACAAAAAACCAATAGAACAGATCAATGACCAGGTGGTAGTTCTTTGAGAACATTAATGAAATTGATAAACCTCTAGCCAGACTTATCAAAAAGAAAAATGACCCAAATAAATAAAATCAGAATTGAAGGAGATCACAACCAACACCACAGAAATGTAAACAAGTATAAGAGAATATTATGGAAAATTATATGCCAACAAACTGGGCAACCTGGAAGAAATGGATAAATTCCTAGAAACATATAAATTACCAAAACTAAAACAGAAAGAAATAGAACTTGAACAGACCCATAATCAACAAAGAAATTGAATCAGTAATCAAAAAATCTCCATCAAAATTTCATGTTCAGATGACTTCAAAGGGAAATTTTACCAAATATTTACAGAAGAGTTAAAACCTATTCTTAAACTACTCCCAAAAATAGAAAAAGAAGGGAAACTTCCAAACTCATTCTATTAGGCCCCCATTACCCTGATTCCAAAACCAGACAATGACTCTACTAAAAAAGAGGACTACAGGCCAATATCCCTGATGAACATGGATGTAAAAATTCTCAATAAAATACTAGCGAATCAAATCCAACAATACATTAAAAGAATCATTCACCACGATCAAGTGGGATTTATTCCTGGGCTGCAGGATTGGTTAAATATTCACAAATCAATCACCATGATACACCACATTAATAAAAGAAAGGAAAAGAACCACATTATCTTTCCAATAGATGCAGAAAAAGCATTTGACAAAGTACAACGTCCTTTCATGATAAAAAAAAAACCCTCTACAAAATAGGATTATGGGAAAATACCTCAACATCATGAAGGCCATATTCAAAAGACCCACAGCTAATATCATCCTCAATGGGGAAAAACCGAGAGCTTCTCCTCTATGGTCAGGAACAAGACAGGGATGTCGACTTTCACCACTTTTATTTAACATAGTGCTGGAAATCCTAGCCTTAGCAATTGGACAACAAAATGAAATAAAAACACCCAAATCTGCAAGGAAGAAGTCAAACTTTCACTATTTGCATATGACATCATACTTTATGTAGAAAACCCAAAAGACTCCACCAAAAAATTCCTAGAACTGATACATGAATTCAGTAGTCACAGAATACAAAATCAATGTAGAGAAATCTATTGCATTTCTCTACACCAATACTGAGGCAACATAAAGAGAAATCAAGTAATCAATCCCATTTATAATTGCAGCAAAACCCATAAGATACCTAGGAATAAACCTAACCAAAGAGATAAAAGATTTGTATTCTGAAAACTAGAAAACACTGATAAAATAAATTGAAGATGACACAAAGAAAGGGAAAAACAATTCAAGCTCATGGATTGTAAGAAAAAATACTGTTAAAATGTCTATACTACCCAGGGTGCCTGGGTGGCTCAGATGGTTAAGCGTCTGCCTTCGGCTCAGGTCATGATCCCAGGGTCCTGGGATCAAGTCCCGCATTGGGCTCCCTGCTCCTTGGGAGCCTGCTTCTCCCTCTGCCTCTCTCTCTCTCTCTCTCTCTCTCTCTGTCTCTTATGAATAAATAAATAAAATCTTTAAAAAAAATGTCTATACTACCCAAAGCCATCTACACATTCAATACAATCCCTATCAAAGTACCACCAGCATTTTTCACAGAGCTAGAACAAACAATACTAAAATTTGTATGGAACCACAAAAGATCCCAAATAGCCAAAACAATCTTGAAAAAGAAAAGGAGAGCTAGAGGCATCACAATTCTGGACTTCAAGCTATATTACAGAGCTGTAGTCATCAAGACAGTATGGTACTGGCACAAAAACAGACACATAGATAAATAGAACAGAATAGAAAACCCAGAAATGGACCCTCAACTCTATGGTCAAATAATCTTCGCCAAGCCAGAAACAATTTCCAATGGTTAAAGACAGTTTCTTCAACTAATGGTGTTGGGAAAACTGGATAGCAACATGGAAAAGAATGAAACTGGATCACTTTATTATACCATACACAAAAATAAATTCAAAATGGATGAAAGACCTAAATGTGAGACAGGAAACCATCAAAATCCTAGAGGAGATCACAGGCAGTAACCTGTTTGTCATTGGCTGTAGCAACTTCTTAGTAGTTAATGTCTCCCAAGGCAAGGAAAACAAAAGCAAAAATAAAGTATTGGGACTTTATAAAAATAAATACTTTTCTGCACAGAGAAGGAAACAATCAACAAAACTAAACGGCAACACTAGGAATGGGAAAAGATATTTGCAAATGATATATCTGATAAAAGGTTAGTATCCAAAATATATAAAGAAACTATAAAACTCAACACCCCAAAACAAATAATCCAGTTACAAAATGGTCAGAAGCCATGAATAGACATTTTTCCAAAGAAGACATCCAGATGGCTAACAGACACATGAGAAGATGCTCGACATCACTCATCATCTGGGAAATACAAATCAAAACCACAATGAGATATTACCTCACACCAATTAGAATGGTTAAATTTAACAACATAAGGAACAACAGGTGTTGGTGAGGATGTGGAGAATGGGGAACACTTTTATACTGTTGGTGGGAATGCAAACTGGTGCAGCCACTGTGGAGACCATTATGGAGTTTCCTCAAAAAGTTAAGTATATAACTTCCCTATGATCCAGCAATTGCATTCCTAGGTGTTCACTAAAAGGATACAAAAATACTGATGTGAAGAGATATGTGCACCCTGATGTTTATAGAAGCATTATCAACTATAGCCCAAGTATGGAATGAGCCCCAATATCCACTGATTGATGAATGGATAAAGAAGTAGTAGTTTATATACACAATGGAATATCACTGAGCCATCAAAAGAATGAAATCTTGCCACTTGAAACAACGTGGATGGAGCTAGAGAGTATAATGCTAAGTGAAACCAGTCAGTCAGAGTAAGACAAATACCATATAATTTCACTCATGTGTGCAATTTAAGAAATAAAACAAATGAACATAGGGAAAAAGAGAGAGGCAAAGCACAAAGCAGACTTAAGTATAGAGAAAAATCTGATATTGCTGGAAGGGTCATGAGCATGGAGATGGGTTCAGTAGGTGATGGGTATGGAAGAGGGCAGTTGTGATGACCACTGGGTGTTGTATGTAAGTGATGAATCACTAAATTCTACACCTGATACTAATATTACACTGTATGTTAACTAACTGGAATTTAAATAAAAATTTGGGGAAAAATAACTAATCCCTTACATGAGTTAAAACATTTAAATAGATAACTATAATTAAAACACTCTATGGTATACTTAAAACACTCTATGGTATAGTAATAAGGAGCATGGGGTTTTGGGTGAGACCCTCTGGATTTGGCTATAAGCTCTACCACTTCCAAGCTATGTATCATTGGGCAACCCCTAAGCTTCCTTTTCCTCATTTGAAAAGTAAGTGTTATATTAGAACCTGCTCTGTATGGGCTTTTGAGAGTACAAAATTAGATGATATGAGTTAAAGCACCCAGTTCAGTGCTTAGAAAAAAATAAATGTTCAATAAATGTTCCCCCCCAAAAAGGGGGAAGAGTGATAAACATAACTTTATTATGTCAACTATTTATTTTATACTGTATTCTTTTGAAATTGTAATAGTGATAAATGTGGATATGTGTGAGTGTGTGTATACATACATATAAAGAAACTATAAAACTGTAAAACATTATTGATAATTTTTTGTTTGAATGCAAATGCTGGAGCATCTTTTCATGTGTCTGTTAGCCATCTGGATGTCTTCTTTGGAAAAATGAGTATTCATGTCTTCTGCCTATTTTGTAACTGGGTTATTTGTTTTTTGGGTGTTGAGTTTTATATTTTCAATTATACTGTTGGTGGGAATGCAAACTGGTGCAGCCACTATGAAGAACATTATGGAGGTTCCTCAAAAAGTTAAATATAGCACTACCTTATGATACAGCAATTTTTATTTGAAAAAAATCATCATTTATACTCCAAATACATTGACAAGTTGGATAAAAATTACAACAACAACAACAACAACAAATTACAACAACACCCTTCCCGCACAGTTTTGAAATTGCATAGTTGAGTTTGAAGTCAAACAAAGAAACTCTCTAGGGGTCCTAAACAAAGAGGAAACTCAAAGCCAGAACAATAAACAGTATTGAAACCACATGACCAATAGAGGAATCAGATAATAGAGGTAAGACAAAATCTGGGGTATTTTTTTCTTTTTTTAAAAAAAGATTTTATTTATTTGAGAGAGAGAAAGAGGGAGCAAGAGAGTGATCAAGAGGGGTGGCAGAGGAGTAGGGAGAGGGACAAGCAGACTCTGTGCTGAGCATGGAGCCCAACACAGGGCTTGATCTCAAAACCCTGAGATCATGACCTCAGCCGAAATCAAGTTGGAGGCTTAACTGGCTGTGCCACCCAGGTGCCCCTTTTTCTTTTCTTTTTAAAATTAAGATATATATATATATATTAAGATTTTATTTATTTATTTGACAGAGATAGAAAGAGAGCACAAGTAGGCAGAGAGGCAGGTAGAGGGAGAGGCAGAAGCAGGCTCTCTGCTGAGCAGGGAGCCTGATGTGGGACTTGATTCCGGGACCCTGGGATCATGACCTGAGCTGAAGGCAGCCGCTTAACCAACTGAGCCACCCAGGCGCCCTAAGATCTAAAGCAAATACAATAAAATGTTAAGATATGACTAAGCTGGGTTGCAGGTACATGGGTGTCCATTATCTTTTCCTTCATAATTTTTAGTTATGATGAAATATTTCTTAATGTTAAAAATGCACAAAAAATGAAGTTAATTTCAGGAAGTTATATGTGCTCTAAAAGTACTTCTCAAATTTTAATGTGCACATGAATAACCTAGGGAATTCTTATTAAAATGCAGATACTGAATCATTAGGTCTGGAGTGGGGCCTGAGATTCTGCATTTCTAATTAGCTCCCAAGTGATGTCAATGCTGGTGGTCCATGGACCACTCTTTGAGTAGCAAGATTTTAATGGAAATTAAACAAGGCATTGTGATAGCAGCAGGGACAGGAAATAGTTTCTTTAAAGAAGGTACTCTTGAAAAGCTTCTCTAAACAATGATATTTGAGTCATTAAAAAGTCTCAAAGAAGGGAGGATGTTCCAAGTAGAGGAAAAAGCAAGTGCAAAAGCATTCAGGTGGGAATAACGTCTGACATTTTCTAGAAACAGAAGAGGCCACTGTGGCCTTCTTAAAGGACTTAAGTGTTTCTTCCACATTTCAGGTGTAATTAAGTGAAAATATCACAGTATTCGGAGTCATAAAACCTAGGTTTGGTTTTCATCCCATTAGCTCTGGGACCTCTGTCAAGCCACATAAATATGTATGTTTCCTCATAAATATGTGAATATATTTTTAAAGATTTTATTTATTTATTCGACAGAGAGAGAGAGAGAAGGAGCACAAGCATGGGGAGTGGGAGAGGGAGAAGCAGACTCCCCACTGATTAGGGAGCCTGATGCAGGCTGGGATCCTGGGATTACAACCTGAGCTGAAGGCAGATGCCTAACCAACCGAGCCACCCAGGCACCCCTAAATATGTGAATATTAATGAATAATGCCTATTCTCTGGTGTTGATGTGGGTATTAAATAAGATATTAAAAAGCACTTTGTAAATTACAAAATACTATACACATGTAAGTATAATTATTGCATAATTAAAGTGCTGTCATGTGATCTGAGTCTCCAACAGCTATTTATAGTGCTTTTATTGTGTGCTCCCATGTCTCTTTAATTATTTTAGACACTTATGTGTCAAGTTGCTGTAGGCCAACTTGGCCTGTCTGTTGCTGCAGTTCTCTAACAGCGCACAACTTTCACTATGCTTCATGTTCTATTTCTGGGTACACTGAAAATTTTCTTTGACTCATTTGGCTCATGTTTGACCCACTTTAGCTCCTTACAGAGTAAATACTTGGATATTTCTTTTTTTTTTACTTGGATATTCCAATGCTAGTCATATTTCTTAATCAGAAGAGTTGACTTTCAGTGAATACTACTTCAGTAAAAATATGTTGACTCCATTCAAAGACCTCATAACTGGTGATCCATGCCAATAATGCCTTTAGATAATTCTAATGAAACTTCTCAAGAATCCTGAGAAATCATCTGTAGGGTTAGGTGTTTCAGAATTCTGAGGTCTTAGCTCATTTAAAATCTTATGATTCTATATGGTCCCTAGAGACTTTCAATTAAGCCTTGTCTTTGAGTATAGACAACATCTTTAGTGTAAAGAACAGCGTAATACCAGCCAGAATACCTCTGTTCTAATTCTGACTCTAATACCACATGGCCCTGGTCTTCCTTATCTACTAGGAATGAGGAATACCCCCAAAAAACTATTGTTAAGAATGAGCAAAATAATCTGTATGAGTGTTTCTGCAAGTATAAAAATTCAAAATATTTTGCCACCTTCTATCTAACAATCTCTCACAAGATATAATAGTACATAGATTACTACATATATATATTTTTAGATTTTATTTATTTATTTGCTAGAGAGAGCACAGGCGAGAGAGAGTGAGCGAGAGTTCAAGCAGGGGGAGCTGCAGGCAGAGGGAAAAGCAGGCTCCCTGCTGAGCAAGGAGACCAATGCGGGATGTGGGACTTGATCCCAGGACCCTGGGATCATGACCTGAGCTGAAGGCAGCCACTTAACCGACTGAGCCACCCAGGCGTCCCTAGATTACTATATTTTACAAAAATTAGAGCATTATTGGACAATGCTTTACCTGGGTAGAAAGATTCAGTGGCAACATAATTATTTGCCTGTCTTGTGTAAAAAGTTTGAGAACGCAGCAGTGAATATAAAATTGCAACTGCATCACTGCCTACAGGATTTTAGGCAACGCTGACACTTGGAGATGCAGTTTTCCAGAAAACTGTAAATATATTTAAATATTTTGTTTGATGATAGTGGTGAGTGATGTAAGAAAAGACATTAGGGTTTGAAGCCAACGGCCAAGAAAGAATTCTAGAAATGTCTTTGGTGCAAGAAGGGCGGTTTTATTAAAGCACAGGGACAAGACCCAGGGGCAGAAAGAGCTGCAATGGGTCATTAGGAGTGGCCCATTATATACTTTCAAGTTGGGGGGGGTTTGGGGATAGCATAAGTCTCTAAGGAATCCTGAGGGGGCTAGCTATTGTTAGGAAAGGTCATTTATTACTGTTGAGTAAAAACTCAGTCATGAGACTCTTCAGATGTGTATCTGTGGGTAATATGCTTGGAGGGTGATTGCCAACATGTACCTGGGGTGATGGGGGTAGAGATAAAGGAAGTTTTCAAAGGAATTTTTATATGTTAAAGTAGACTTACAGGATTCTGGGGGTGGGGAGCTAAGGTGCCTTTTGCCCTTAGCAAAGTATTAACACGGACGTAGCTGAGTTCCTAGAGGAATGTCACTCTGCCTGTTTCAAGGATTTGTCAATGGGTTGTAGATAGTAAGGAAATTTAGTAATTTTTCTTCTGCCTTTGTTTCCCACATCAGTGAGAAAAGAATATAAACATGTCTTTAAACATGGGCTTCTCTACATACATTTGCAGAAACCAAATGGAAGAACTAGAAAGCGAAGCAAATTAGCAAAGGTGTGTGTGTGTTTGTGTGTGTGTAAAACTATCCCAAGAGCAACAGACCAAAGGAAAACTGCCCCAAGGTTTGCTCAAAAGTGAACAATCAGCCCGACACTCAACCATCAGCCTTCAGGGGTTTCAACCCAGTGTATCTCATGGTTCATGAAGTCTCCTCCCTGGGGAAGTTAGTATCCGTAGTTTAATCTACCCTAAGAGTTAGTGCTCCGGAGAGTGAAGATAAGAATATGAAGAGGGAAAATGGAGTGAAGCGTCGCACTGAGTTGGAGGCTGTAAGAGAAAAGTGGAATGCTTGGACAAGACAGGGTTGGCAGATCTAGCAAAACGCTGTATTTGAGACATAACTATACTAAAAAAAATGACTGGTTTATCTCAATTTAACTGCGCAGCCTGTATTTTATGTGGCAAATCTAGGAAAACAGAGAAAAACAACGTTATTCTGATATTACCCGCTGTGTATTTTCCCCTGGAAATAAAAACGGTTGAGCCCAAGCGTCTGACCGGACTCTTCCCTGAGAAGCTATTTCCGGTCTGGGGCCCTGAGAAAATGAGGGGGAGGGGAGCGAAGGTTAAGGTAGCTGGGTTGGGTCCGCCAGCGTCCCACAATCCTTTGCTCTCGGTTCCTCTTTCCTCGCTCAAGATGGCGCTGCTCGCGATACCTTCTTCACGCTGGGCAGTCGCAGCGGCTGCTTTCGAAAAGCGCCGGCGTGTCGTGTTTCTGATCCGGCCTCTAGTCTCTGTCCGTGGCGCAGGTTCTCAGTGGAGATCACGTCAGTGCGGCGCTTCAGGAACCGCTCGAATTTCGCAGGTGAGATGCCGTTCACATGGTGGAGTAGGGTGAAGGACAAAGGGACCTATAGGGAAAAGTTTGCCCTCGTGTCCTTGGGTCAGAGAGAACGCCAAGAAGAAAGGTGGTCAGGGCTAACTCGAAACATCAGTAAGTGAAGGAAATTGGGGTAATTTGAGGAAGGGATAAAGAAAACCTTCGTGGTATAGCACAGGGGAATGGGACGGAAGGTTTCGGGCAGAGGGCACCTAAGCGCTAGTGACTCTTGCAGGATTTACATGTTTTTTTTCTTCTTCTGAGTTTAAGAGATGGGGTAGACAGGATTCCCAGATTGCTTATCCTTATAAATGCAAGGAAAACTGGGCTACTTTCCAAAGTTAGTAATGGAATTTGGGACCAATATGTCCATGGTTCAGATTTTACTCAGTTGGAAGTAGCAGTGAGGGGGGCACTGTAAGATGATGGCAAACCTACCTGTAAACAAGAGGCAAATTGAGTTGGCACCAGTTAACTCTCTGCTGACAGTGCTTCTTGATAGGCCAAAACCTTAATTGTCTTTCTCTCCAAAACACTGACCGCCCTAAATTCATATGTAAACACGATTGTCCTTTGATCTGAAAATAGTGTTCTTCTGTGCATACAGGTCACTTTGGAAACCATAAAGCTAGTTTTCTTCAGTTAATGAATGTAGTTTTTGTTACAGTGCCACTTAATATTTGTGTCCATTGTTATCCCTCACTCAGCGGTTTAAAAAAAATTATTTGTACTTGTACTTTAGTACATCTTTTATTTCCTATATATTGACAAAAAGTTTAATTCCCACCACTTCTTCATCAGTATCACTGAAGTATTGTCAGTTTTGTATGAGAAGCACCCTCATAAATTTTGATTCTGCGTGAACAGATGTTTAATATCTACTATGTACTTAGGGCTATGCTCAATAATGGGGGTACCAAGAGAAACATATATTAATGCCTTCAAGATTGATCAATTTAGTTAAGGAGATTGAATCTATCCATTACAAGAATAACTAAAAGACAAGGTAGGTTAAATATCAAATGAATAGTATAAGCAATAAAGACAGTAACCATCTAGAGGAAATGGTGATAATTAAGGACCAGATTACAGAGAGGATCTCTTGCTGGTGATAGAACTGGGGAGAACATTTTAAGCAGGGAGAATATGGAATGACACTAGGCTTGTGGAGTTCTGGAGAAATTATATCCATTTGTTCATCCAATAATTACTGAACACCTTTACAGCAGTGAACAGAATAAAATATAGGCCTATCCTTAAAGAGTTTAAAATCTAGTAAGGGAAAATGGCAAGTAAACAGGCAGATATAATACAGTAGTGCAATGACGGGGAGGGTACAAAGTACACATATACAGAGTATACGTGAAGGGCATCAAGTCTCATTTTGAGGTGGGGTAAAATGCCTTGAGTAACTGATATCTAAGCTAAGCCAAGACCTTAAAAATTAAGAGAAATTAGCTAAAGAGGGAATAGTGTGTGCAGAGGCCCGCAGGTAAGAGAGAACATGGACCTTTTGTAGAACTACATATAATTTTAGGTTTCTGAGGGATTTAAGATAGAAGTGGCAGATTAGGCTAGGGGAACAAATCCAGATCATTTTATTAAGGTTTTAAAAACACTTTATAGTTGAAAGTTGTAACACATCATTTCTTGGGAGCCGTTCTTGTTCTGTAGTCCTCTAAAAAGTGATGAAGTTAAGATAAAATTTGTAGGACTTTGTCAGGCTGGGAGGTTGAGGGGGATGGAGAAGTCATTGGGAGTTTCAGAGGAAGTGATGGAAATAAAAAATTAGCTTTCTCTCTTTTCATGAACACTGTCCCCACAACTTTCTTCCTCCACTGTCTTCTGTATATCCTACCATTCCTTTTGGTTACCATTTCCAAAGTGTGAAAAACAAGGGAAAGATGTTACTTTTGTTTTCTACTTCTTAAAGGCATGCAACTCTTGCCATAATTAAAAAAAAGCGTAGATTTAACAGAGAGATGAAGGAATGTTTATAAGGCTTTTAGTAGAATCTGATATAGCCTGAGGCACCTTCAAATAGTGACTTGTGATTAAGATTACAAAATAGGGGCTCCTGGGTGGTGCAGTCGGTTCAGCGTCTGACTCTTGGTTTCAGCTCAGGTCATGATCTCAGGGTTGGGAGATTGAGCCCTCCATTGGGCTCTGTGTGGAGTCTGCTTGGGTTTCTCTCTCCTTCTCCCTCTACCCTTCCCCCCTCCAATAAATAAATCTTTAAAGAAAGATTACAAAATAAATATTTTTAGGACAGTCATTATTATATAGCATAATATTTTAGAGCTGAAAAGAACCTTAGTGCAGTGTTAGGAAATCATGTTAATAGGTTGGATCAGCACTTTTTTTTATATGAAATTCAGTAGAATAAGAAAGATAATATCAGTGCTTTATACATATTAGGGGAAGTAATGCCTTATGTACTATTGTTTTTATGTGTGTATATATACACACCCCCACATGTATGTGATTACTGGGATGCATTGTACAATGTGTTTCTCACACAGGATTATACCCTAGAACTATGCTGGCAATATGGTAGTCGCTGGCTTCATTTGGCTGTTTAAATTTAAATTAAAAATGTAATTCCATTAGCTGCATTTCAAGGGCTAAAAAGCACATAGGTATGGAACATTTCCATCATTGCAGAAAGTTCTGTTCAAACGGTGCTACTTTAGAGAAGATCATATCCAGCCTTCTAATTTTACAGATGAGGTAACTAAATCCTAGTATAGGTAAATGACAGCCTTTAAGGCCACTCATTCATTTGTTGCCTTCTGTGTGTCAGGTATTGATATGAAGGTAAATAAGATTCTGGCAGACATTAAGCATACAATAAATGTTGAATTGTAAAGATATTTCCTTTTTTAAAGATTTTATTTATTTGAGAGAGAGAGGAGAGAGTGAGAGAGAGCACGAGAGGAAGGAGGGTCAGAGGGAGAAGCAGACTCCCGCTGAGCCAGGAGCCCATCACCGGGCTGGATCTTGGGACTCCGGGATCATAACCTGAGCTGAAGGCAGACGCTTAACAGACTGAGCCACCCAAGTGCCCTCTAAAGATACTTGTACTAGAGCACTGTTAATAGAGGAAAACACCTTAAACAAAGTTTTTAATTAAAATTGTTGGTATGGTAAGATTTAAATTGTAATGATCTATTATACAGTTGCCTGTCTACCACATTAGTTAATATTAAAAAGATGAATTTTGAGTGATAGAATTTTTTTCATCAATAATTATATGGTAGAAACTGAGGTATCATACAGTTAGTCCACAGCACTTTTTATCTAAGTTTAAAAAGTTCTTAATTCTTGATCCGGACACTGATCATATACTTTTCTTCATTTGTTTTTTAAAAACATCTTTTTTGAGATTAATTCACATACTATATAATTCACCCATTTAAAGTGTGCAATTCGGTGGATTTTAGTATATTTAATGATCTGTACCACTGTTACCGTAGCCAATTTTACATTTTTATTACCTCAGAAACATACTTGCTATCCTTTTGGCTATCACCCCCCATCTCCCTCCCTCACCAGCCCTACGAAACCACCAATCGATGTTCAGTTTCTATAATTTGTCCATTGTGGACTTTTCACATAGATGGAATCATATAATATGTAATCTTTTGAGACTGGCTTCTTTCTTTTTTTTTTTTTTTTAAAGATTTTATTTATTTATATGAGAGAGAATGAGAGATAGAGAGCATGAGAGGGAGAAGGGTCAGAGGGAGAAGCAGGCTCCCCGCCAAGCAGGGAGCCCGATGTGGGACTCGATCCCGGGACTCCAGGATCATGACCTGAGCCGAAGGCAGTCGCTCAACCAACTGAGCCACCCAGGCGCCCGAGACTGGCTTCTTTCAGTTAGTATTAGGTTTTCAAGGCACATCCATGTTATGGCATGTATTAAGTATTTCACTTGTTTTTATGGCTCAATAATATTCATTGTGGATATGCAATATTGTCTTTATGCATTCATCCGTTGGTGGGCGTTAAGGTTTTTTTCCCCATCTTTTGGCTGTTACGAATAAGGCTGCTGTCAACATTCATGTACAAGTTTTATATGTACATAAGTTTTCATTTCTCTTGGGTGTATATCTAGGAGTAGAATTGCTGGACCATATGGTAACTATGTTTATTTCTATAGGGAACTGCCAGACTGGTTTTCAAAGGACTACACCATTTTACATTACCATCAGAAGTACAGGAGGGTTCCAATTTCTCCATATCCTCACCAATAGTTATTCTTGTCTTACTTTTTTAGTTTAGCTATACTAGTGAGTGTGAAGTGTTCTCTCATTTTGGTTTTGATTTGTATTTCCCTGATGACAAAAGACACTGAACATCTATCCATGTGCTTATTGGCCATTTAAGTATCTTTTTTTGAGGAATGTCTAGTCAGGTCTTTTGCCCATTTTTTAATTGGGTTACCAGTCTTGTTATTGTTGAGATGTCAGAGTTCTTTATAAATTATAGATTCAGGTCCTTTATCAGATACATGATTTGCAAATATTTTCTCCCATTCTGTGAGTTATCTTTTGACTTTCTTGATAATGGCCTTTGAAGCACAAAAGCTATTCATTTTGATAAAGTCAAATTTACCTATTTTTTCTTTTGTTGGTCATATTTTTTGTGTTATAGCTAAGAATCCATTGCCAAATCTGAGGTCATGAAGATTTACCATGTTTTCTTCTAAGAATTTTATAATGTAATCCTAGTGAGATATAGAAACATTACTCTTGTATATTCTAGTTCTGTTTCCCCACTTTGTTGTTTTATTTTCATAAATATTACATTTATAAATGCTACAATCCTAACAATACATTGTCATAATTATTACTTTATATAATTTATGATTTTAAAAGAAGCTGAGAGAAGAAAGGAAGTAAATATTTATTTCATTATACTAGCCATTGTATTTATCATTTCTAATTCTCTTCATTTCTTCTCTTGTGTTTGATTTACCATCTGGAGTCATTTCCTTATCCCACTATAGCTGTGCTCCCACCCATCTCCTATGTGATATTATTGGCAAATATGTTGCATCTCTATATGTCATAGGCTCAACAATTAATTTTATCCATATTATTTTATACAGTTGCTTTTTAAATTGGTTCAAAGAAGAAGGTAGGGATGCCTGGGTGGCTCAGTCAGTTAGGCGGCTGCCTTCGGCCCGGGTCATGATCCCAGGGTCCTGGGATCGAGTCCCGCATCGGGCTCCTTGCTCATCGGGGAGCCTGCTTCTCCCTCTCTCTCCCTCTGCTTGTGCTCCCTCTGTCAAAATAAATAAAATCTTTAAAAAAAAAAAGGTAAAAAAAAGTGTGCATTTATACATTCTGGTGCTCTTTGTTTTGTGTGTGTGTGTGTGTGTGTGTGTGTGTGTGTGTGTGTGTGTTATTTGGATTACAGTCTGGGGTCACTTGTTTTCCGCCTACAGAACTTCCTTTAGTATTTCTTATAAGGTGATTCTGTTAGCACATTTACCCAGTTTTTGTTTATTTGGGAATGTCTTTATTTTGTCTTCATTTTTGAACAGTATATTTTCTGGATATAGGATTCTTGCTTGACAGTTTTTTTTGTTTTTTTTTTTAGTGCTTTGAATATTATCCTACTGCCTTCCAGCCTACACATTGTTTTTGCTAAGAAATCAGCTGTTAATCTTACTGGGGTCCCCTTGTTAGTAAGGAGTCTTTTTCCTCTTGCTACTTTCAAGATGTTCCCCTTGTTTTGGCTTTTAATGTTTTTACTATAATGTGTCTGTGGATCTCTTTGTATGCTTCCTCCTTGGAGTTTGTTGCAGTTCCTGGATGCGTAAATTACATTTTAATAAGTAAGTACTTTTTAATAAGCTTTGGAAATTTTCAGCCATTATTTCATCAAGTAGTTTTTCTTTTCCTTTATCATTCTCCTTTTCTTCTGGTACACTCATTGTGCATATGTTGGTGTGCTTAATAATGGCCCTCATTTCTCTGAAGCTCTGTTCATTTTTCTTCACTCTTTTATCTTTGTTCTTCATATTGGATAATCCCTGTTGTTCTGTCTTCAAGTTTACTAATTATTTCTTCTGCCAATTCACATCTGCTGTCAGTCCCCTCTAGTGAATTTTTCATTTTAGTTACTGTAATTTTCAACTCTAGAATTTCCATTTAGTTCTTTTTAAATAATTCCTATCTGTTTATTGATATTCTCCATGTAATGTTACATTGTCATCACACCTTCTTTCATTTCTTTAACATGATTTCTTTTAGTCTTTGGACATATTTATAATGACTTTTTCTTTTTCTTTTCAGTTTGACATTTGGTCAAAACCACAGGCAATTTGTCTTGCCTGCTTTTTCCCAGTGTATAGGTTATACTTTCCTGTTTCTTTGCATGTCTTGCAATTTTTTGGAAACTGGACATTTTAGATAATGTAGTAACTTGGGGTACTGGTCCCCTCCTTCCCAGGGTTTGTTGTTGTTATTTACTTGCTTGTTTATTTGGTTAAAGACTGGCTGGATTATTTTAGTGATGTCTTTCTTCACTCTCCCGCCTACTTCCTATTTCACAGTGGTAATGCCTCTGATGTTGCTCCTTAAGGGGCATAGCCTTGGGTATGTCCATAGTTACCTTGGGATGACAGTAGTTTTGCTGAGGATTTCTGTCTCTTTCCCAGTTATGGTCCATTAGTTGTTGGCAGATTGCACTGCTGTTTTCAACAGTGCCCTGGGGCAGAAATTGTTCCACAGACTAAAGCAATCAAATTGGTGTTGCTTTGAAGTGATAGTTCCTGAGGACAACATTTGAGATTTGTTCTGATCCCAGGCAGGCTCCTCTGAGCTGCCTCCCTTCTTGGTTTTCTGGTTCTCTGGGGCAAACCAGCTGACTCACAGTTTAGCTTCTATGTCCGATGATTCCATCAGTTTTCTCCCACTTGGCCTTTCATGAGAACCTCCATGTTTTTGAGAGCAACCTGAGGCTTGAACTTCGCATTAAGTCGATTCCTGTGGGAAGAGATTAGGAGCTATCTGTTTTAGGGTCTTCTCCTCCCAGGCAAAAATCTACCAGCCACAGGTCTGAAGCTGGGGGTGGGGACAGTGGTGGCCACTCTGAGTGATACCCCCACTTTAGGTGTTGAGTGCTAGTAGGGAGTAAGAGGAGTTCTTTTTGGCATGCTTCTCCTGGTATGGAACCAGCCTCTTAGGAGTCAGGGTTAGGGTGATTGGGCCTTCAACAATCAAGTATTCTCAGTGGCAGCACACCCAAGGTCAGCCTCTGTCCCTTCTGTGGGGGTGTATGGAAGAAGGGAGCCCCTACTTCTTGACCACGTTAGCCCACTGGGGGAAAGATGAGAGAAATGCTGATGTCCTGTCTTTCCCAGGAAGATAGTCTTCTGACTAGGAGCTCATGAAAGGGAAGGGGGGGTGATGTACTGTGCTCGGCTATACCAGTCTCAAGTGGAGTTTCCATATTGCCAAACTGGGAGTGGGGAGGCAGGGAGTATGTCCTGGTTCAAACACCACAGACTTGCTATTCTTACTGAGCTCTAGTAGCTTTCCTTGAGTAAATGTTATTTCATTTGCTGTATGCCCCAGGACTATTTCTAGGGACTTTAAATGGTGGTCCTCTTATAACTTTTACCAGTTTTGCTGGGGAGTGGGTCTAAGGAGATCTTATTTTGTCATGCCAGAAGTGGAACTCTTCATTTGATTTTGACTGGCTTGTCTTCCTTGGTTTATACTGCATGCAACAAAATGGTCTGTCCTTTCTCTTTGGTTTGTAGTAGGTATTTCCATTGAGGTCTGTCTGGCATACCTTTTATTTTAGTGTATTTACCTTGTATATTCTATTTAGTAGTTCTTTTGGATAGGTACTGTTTTGTTTTCATTTGTTGGTTCACATTTCATTTGTTTTCATCATGGACAATGGATGAGAGCTTTACTATCTCCCGGTAGTAAATTCCCCCTTCCTGTGCTCCCACTGCTGACTGGATGCTGTTAAGAGACTTCACTTCTGGCCTTCATATTAATTGAAGTAGAATATAATTACACTAGTGAAACAATCCTCCTGCTTTGCTTTTTAGAGATCCTAGTTTTAAGATACAGGTTTTATATTTTAAGATGCATATCAAGAAATGACAGTGATTACTGAGAAGACATAAAATGTAATAAGAAAATTTAGAACAGAATTTAAGAGGGAAAAACTAAGGGTATTTTTAAGTGGATTTTGCATGGACCTTAAAGAAGGTGAGAGGTGATTCAGTGACATTTAAAGTACCTGCAGGGCATTTTTTTTTTTTTAATTAAAGGCTATCCTTCAATAGTAGTTTAGTGATACCTGAACTTACTTGGAACATTAGTTTATAAAAAGAGACATAGACTTCAGTTGTAGGAAGAGGGATTTAATATGCATATAAAAAAGAATTTCTTAAATTAATAGTCTTTTTATTAGGAGAGCAAGGAAGACTTTAAATAACCTAAGGGGCAGAATAAATAACCATTAATTAAAATTTAAATAGGTATCTTGAAGGTAGAACTGACTTAAATTTATATCATTCAGGATCAAAACTCACTTTAAAAGGGGTGATTTGGCAGAAAGAATATTGGTAAACAGAAGAGTTGGATTCTAGTCTTGGCTTTGGTGTTAGGAGACACTAGAACAAATCATTAAACAATAATTTGCAATCATTAGAAGAATATAAGTTATTAAGAAGCAGTGACTTAGTTTTGAGGAAAGCAAGACATACCAAACCAATTCAGTTCTTCATATGAGAGAGTTATAGGGTACTTAGAAGTGTAGTCTATGTTGATTTCAGTAAGGCTTTCAGTTATTTTCCCTTGTATCATTCTCACTCAACAAGCCAGGAAGAAATGATGTTGTATACTGTTAAGGGGTCTTGAGGTAGTAGTAAGTAAATCTTACTGGAGAAAATACAGATAATTTGAAAGATTTTGATTTATAAGTATTAAAGAGGATAAACAGCTGGCGTACAAAGGACATAGCATGGTATAGTGGAATGAACATTGTCATCAGGACACCTGACTACCTGAGCTCTGTTTCTACTCTTGATTATCTTGGACAGATCACTTGTTCCTTTGGACTTGGTTTCTCTAAAATAAGATTCAACTACTTGATCTCTAAAGTTTCTTCAAGTCTTTAGTTTCTTGACTCTGATCTTTTGGGAGTTGTCCTTTGTAGAAATAGAGACTCTACTTTGTGAACCTAGTTTATTACTGTTAGTAGTTTTCCAGGAACAACATAGGCTACATTTAAATTGATGTTAAGTTTTTAATGGGGCAAATTTATATGGTTCTGCCTCTTACAGTACTTGTTGATCTAAGAACAGGAGTAAAAAAAATGAGATTGGTAATGAGTTCAGTATTTGCTAGTGTTGGGGAGATAGAATTAGAGTGGGGGAAGAGTAAGCTATAGGTTCTAAAATTATCTGAAGGTAGAAATAGGTTCCGAGGAGGTGAGGTGGAGAGTGGCAGCAGTGCTGTAAAAGTTGTGAATAAAGATGAAGCTTACCTGGGCTATAAATGATAAAGAATGGAAATATAAAGGTCTTAGTCTGAAGTGGCACTGGGAATTGAGAAGAGGAATTCAGAAGATCCCTTATTTGAAAATAGTCGAATAAATAACTTTCTTTAAGCCATTGACATACTTATTTGAATTGGCTATCAAAATTAAAAGGAGGGGGAAGAAAAGTTCAGATTATTTCTAAATTTTCTTTTAGGATACTAGGCCCTTCAAGAATCTGATGAAAGCCATGAACCTTCTCCCTAGGAAAATGGGCATACACACATACTTCATTTTGCATAGAATTTGGGGGGGATCAGAGAATCCCTGGTAAATATGATATTTCAGGGTGGGGTTCTCTAATGGAGTTCCTGAGTATCCAGTGGCAGAGTAAAGGGCACTTGTCACTAGGCAGTTGGGGGTAGAAGTGGAATGGAAACTTTGCTCATATCAGAATTCTGATTAAATGGAAAATACAGTAATAAATTGATACTCAGTGTTTATCTGAAAGTTTTTGGTGTTTTTTTTTTTAAAGATTTTATTTATTTATTTGACAGAGAGAGACATAGCGAGAGCAGGAACACAAGCAGGGGGAGTGGGAGAGGGAGAAGCAGGTTTCCCAATGAGCAGGGAGCCCGATGTGGGACTCGACAGACGCTTAACGACTGAGCCACCCAGGCGCCCTGGTTTTTCAAATAGGAGTATGTTCCTTCCCATGTTATAGAGTTTAAAATAGAAGCGAAATTGCCTGTTCTATATATGATCCTTATAGTTTTCCCTCTTTATTTTACTTATAAATTTCTCTTTTTAATTGTACAAAACTGCATCTAATAAAAACATGAGAAAAATAACCCACAGTTTTACCTCTTAGGTAATCTTCCATTTTCCCCTTGAATTCTAGTTGTTATATGTACATTATTTTTATAATGCTGAGATAATTTTAAATTTTTATTTATAAGCATTATTTTTCTTGGTGCTCAGTCTTTACCAAAATTAGGTCTTTTAATTATTTAATATTTTAATAATTTTAATGGGTATATTTAATTGTCTGCAAAAGGTGACATTTTTGTTGTTTTGATTTTCTTCCTTTTCTAGAATTTGTCTTCCTAAAATCCTCATTTATGCTCTTGACACCCTTGTAGGTTTTGTTACTAGTGAGTAAATATACTTTTCAAGTCTATTATATTATTATGCCATTTGATCTTCACAGTAACTCTGGGAAGTAGGTGTACATTTCATTGCAGTAACCATGACCTATCCTGTCCTTTTCATTTTCTCAACTTATGCTATAGTTTTAGGCCCTTGTAACTTTATGCATGACTTTCTCACTGCTTACGGGTATTTACTACCCTTCCAGTCCATCCCTCATAACACATCAAGATTATTTTTCCTAAATAACAACTCTGGTTAAGTGTCACTCCTCTGCTTATGGATTTCAGTGGTATCTATACCTTAGCCTAGTGTTCAAGGCCCTAGAGGATCCCCCACATAACTAGCTTGCTAGCCATATTGTTAAATATTTTCCTATAAATACTGCTTTTCCAGTCACTCTGGATTGCTCTCTGTTCCTTGGACCTTGTGTTTTTCTGTGTTTGTTCCTTCATTTCTGCCATACTCTCTGAAATGCCTTCTAACTCCTCTCTGTTTTTCAAATTTTAGCTAAAGCCCAGTTTATTCTATAGAACCATTCTTCCTTTTTTTAAAAGATTTTATTTATTTGGGGTGGGCAGAGGGAGAGGAGAAAGAATGTTTTTTTTTAAAAAAGATTTTATTTGTTTATTTGACAGAGAGATAGCTAGAGAGGGAACACAAGCAGGGGGGAGTGGGAGAGGGAGAAGCAGGCCTCCCGCCGAGCAGGGAGCCCGATGCAGGGCTCGATCCCAGGATTCTGGGATCATAACCTGAGCCAAAGGCACAAGCTTAACGACTGAGCCACCCAGGCGCCCGGGGAGAAAGAATCTTAAGCAGACTCCACACTGAGTGCAGAGCCTGACTTGGGGCTTGATCTCATGACCCTGATATCACGACCTGAGCCGAAACCAAGAGGCAGACGCTTAACCAACTTTGCCACCCAGGTGCCCCAAGAACCATTCTTTATAAGCTTGAAAGACATTTATTTCTTCCTCCTCTGAACTCCTGTAACATCTTCTGCAAGTAGTTATCTTGTGTGTCTTGTTGAAGAGATAAGATTTTAGATGCTTAAAAGGCAGATACATTCCAGTCATCTTTTTTATCTTCTACAAAGCCAGGAATGGTCTCTTCCATGTAGTAGGCACTCAGAAAATATTTGTGAAATGAATGATTAAACCCTATAACCAAATGACAACAAAGTTTAACATAAAAATAAATAATATTTGCTTTGGTGCTATACATTTGGAATCAAAGGCTCATTTTCTGCATTAAATGTTTGTTTCAGCAAAATCATAATCAGATTGTGGAGTCATTAAGTTTGAGGATAACCTCTTTTTTTGAGAGAGAGAGAGCACACGCGCACGAGCATGTGCAGGGGGTAGGCAGAGGGAGAGGGATAGAGAGAATCCCAAGCAGGCTCCATGCTCAGTGCAAAGCTCCACACAGGACTAGATCTCATGACCCTGAAATCATGACCTGAGCCGAAATTAAGAGTTGGACGCTTAACCAGCTGAGCCACCCAGGCACCCCTGAGGATAACCTCTTAAAGATTTTTTATTTTTTATTTTTTTATTAGAGAGAGGGAGAGAGTGCAAGCAGGCAAGCGGCAAGTAGAGGGAGAGGGAGAAGCAGGCTCTCTGCTTCTTATTCCTCAAAGAGGGGCTCGATCCCAGGACCCTGAGATCATGACCTGGGCTGAAGGCAGCCTCTTAACTGACTGAGCCACCCAGGTGCCCCTGAGGATAACCTCTTAAGTTTGTCCATTGCGTTTCTGTCATTAGGTGGTACTGTGGTAGGGTAGCACTGAATGTCGGTTTTTAGCTTGATAACCAAAGCACACATGCTTTTTTATCCTAAAGTTTTTGGATTACTTTATTAGTAGGCATCTTTTGCTAAGAAAAAATGACTTAAGGGGCACCTGGGGCACTCAGTCAGTTGAGCATCCAACTCTCGTTTCGGCTCAAATCATGATCTAAGGGTTGTGAGATTGAGCCCTGTGTCAGGCTCCACACTCAGCACAGAGTCTGCTTGAGATTCTGTCTCTCCCTCTCCTTCTGCCCCTACCCCCTTTCTTGTGTGCTTTCTCTCTAAAATGAATAAATAAATCTTTAAAAAGAATAACTTAAAAGATGAAGTTCTTTGAGGAATAAGATATAAAATTTTAACTCTTCATAGGTATTAAGGAGGGCACGTACTGCATGGAGCACTGGGTGTTATACGAAACCAATGAATTGTGGATCACCACATCAAAAACTATTGATGTATGGTGACTAACATAACAATAAAATAAAAAAAAATTTTTAACTGCAGGTTATATTTTGGCTTATTCGTTAGTTCTCCAATTAAGTTTTCTTTTCTACATTCAGAGGGCAAAGAGATGTTAGAGTGGAGAAATTGTATCCTATGGAAGTAGTTTCTTAGATACTGACATTTTAGGAAAGTAGGTTTTTAAATTGTTATCATGCTTTTCAAAGCATGATAAAAAAGGGAAGTTGAGGTTTCTATTTTGGTTTATCAAATTATTTTTATTGATCTTGAGTAACTTGTATTATGACTTGTCATTGTAATATATTCATATTTTTAAGTGTGTGGATATTTGCCAAGTATGAACTTCAACTACTCTTAACTATGTTGACATTACAGCTGTGTGTGTGTACATGTATGTATTAGTTTTCTAGGGCTGCCCTAACAAAGTATCACAGACTGGGTGACTTAAACAGCAGAAATTTATTTTCTCACAGTTCTGGAGGCTAGAAGTCTGAGATCAAGGTGTTGGCAGGGTTGATTTCTTTTTTTTTTTTTTTTAAAGATTTTATTTATTTATTTATTTGAGACAGAGAGAATGAGAGAGAAAGAGAGCACATGAGAGGGGGAGGGGTCAGAAGGAGAAGCAGACTCCCTGCTGGCAGGGAGCCTGATGCGGGACTCGATCCCAGGACTCCAGGATCATGACCTGAGCCGAAAGCAGTCGCTTAACCAACTGAGCCACCCAGGCGCCCTGGCAGGGTTGATTTCTTCTGTGACCTCTCTCTTTGACTTGCAGATGATTGTCTTCTCTGCCTTCACAAGGTCTTTCCTCTGTGCATGTCTGTGTCTTAATCTCTTCTAAATATACCAGGCGGATTAGGGCCTACTCTAATGACCTCATTTAATGGTAATTACCTCTTTAAAGTCCCAGTCACCAAATACAGTCACTTTTGAGGTTATTTGGGGTTAGGATTTAAACATGAAATTTTGGGAGGAGACAGTTCAGTCCATAACTGTGTGTGTGTGTGTGTGTGTGTGTGTGTGTGTGTGTTTGCGTGTGCACAAACACATAGAAAACTGGAAGGATATACTTAAACATAGCTCAGAAGAGGGTATGGGTTGGGAAGCCAAAGGACAGTAAAAAGGATCTTTCACTTGATATTATAGATACTTTAGTATTGTTTTTTATGCTTGTATTTATTTACTCATTTATTACAAGAGTGCAAGAGAGAGAATGCACACGCATGCACATGACCCGGTAGGGAGGGGTAAAGGGGGAGGGAGCTCTGATGCAGAGCTTGAGCTCACGGCCCTCAGATAATGACCTGAGCTGAAATCAAGCTGGACACTTAACAGACTGAGCCACCCAGACATCCTGATATGCTTGTTGTAATGAAAAAATTTTATGTGTAAACTTTTCAATTTTATTCAAGATTTTATTTAAATTCAAATTACTTAGCATATAATGTAATACTAGTTTCAGGAGTAGAATCTAGTGATTCATTGCTTACATATAACACCTGGAGCTCATCACAAGTGCCTTCCTTAATGCCCTTTTAGCCGATCCCCCCACGCATCTCCCTTCCAGCAACCCTCAGTTTGTTCTCTAGTTAAGAGTCGCTTATGATTTCCCTCCTTCTCTGTTTTTATCTTATTTTATTTTTCTTTTCTTTCCCCTATGTTCATCTGTTTTGTTTCTTAAATTCCACAATTCTTTTCTTTCCCCTATGTTCATCTGTTTTGTTTCTTAAATTCCAGTGAATCATACAGTATTTGTCTTTCTCTCACTGGCTTATTTTGCTTAGCATAATACACTGTAGTTCCATCCATGTCATTGCAAATGGTAAGATTTCATTGTTTTTGATAGCTCGTAATATTCCATTGTATGTATATACCACATCTTCTTTATCCGTTCATGAGCTGATGGGCATTTGGACTCTTTCCATACTTTGGCTATTGTTGATAGTGCTGCTATAAACATTGGGGTGCATGTGCCCCTTCAAATCAGTATTTTTATATCCTTTGGATAGATACCCGGTAGTACAATTGCCGGATCATAGGGTAGTTCTATTTTTAACTTTATGAGGAACCACCATACTGTTTTCCAGAGTGGCTACATCAGTTTGCATTCCCACCAACAGTGTAAGAGGGTTCCCCTTTTACCAAATCCTCACAAAATCTGTCATTTCCTGTGTTGTTGACTTTAGCCATTCTTACTGGTGTGAGGTGGTATCTCATTGTGGTTTTGATTTATATTTCCCTGATGATGAGTGATGTTGAACATTTTTTCATGTGTCTTGACCATTTGTATGTCTTCTTTGGAGATATGTCTGTTCATGTCTTCTGCCCATTTCTTGACTGGATTATTTGTTTTTTTGGGTGTTCAGTTTGAGAAGTTCTTTATAGATTTTGGATACTAGCCCTTTATCTGATACGTCATTTGAAAGTATCTTCTCCCATTCTATCAGTTGTATTTTAGTTTTGTTGATTGCTTCCTTTGCTGTGCAGAAGCTTTTCATCATCATGTAGTCCCAATAGTTCATTTTTGCTTTTGTTTCCCTTGCCTCTGGAGGCGTTTCTAGTAAGAAGTTGCTACAGCCAAGATGAAAGAGGTTTATTTATTTATTTATTTTTTTAAAGATTTTATTTATTTATTTGAGAGAGAGAGAGAATGAGAGATAGAAAGCACGAGAGGGAAGAGGGTCAGAGGGAGAAGCAGACTCCCTGCTGAGCAGGAAGCCCGATGCGGGACTCGATCCCGGACTCCAGGATCATGACCTGAGCCGAAGGCAGTCGCTTAACCAACTGAGCCACCCAGGCGCCCCAAGATAAAAGAGGTTTATGCCTGTGTTCTCCTCTAGTATTTTAATGGACTCCTGTCTCAAATTTAGGTCTTTCATCCATTTTGAGTCTATTTTTTTGTATGGTGTAAGAAAGTGGTCCAGTTTCATTCTTCTGCATGTTGTTGTCCAATTTTCCCAACACCATTTGTTGAAGAGACCATATTTTTTCCATTGGATATTCTTTCCTGCTTTGTTGAAGATTAGTTGTCCATATAGTAGTGGGTCCATTTCTGGGTTCTCTGTTCTGTTCCACTGATTTGTTTGTCTGTTTTTGTGACAGTACCATACTGTCTTGATGATTACAGCTTTGTAATGCAGATTGATGTCTAGAATTGTGATAACTTCAGCTTTGCTTTTCTTTTTCAACATTAGTTTGGCTATTTAGGTCTTTTTGGATTCCATACAAATTTTAGAATTGTTCTAGCTCTGTGAAAAGTGCTGGTGTAATTTGGTCAGGATTGTATTACGTGTAGATTGCTTTGGGTAGTATAGACATTTTAAGAACATTGTTCTTCCAATCCGTGCACATGGAATGTTTTTCCATTTCTTTGTGTCTTCCTCAATTTCTTTCATAACTGTTCTATAGTTTTCAGTGTACAGATCTTTTATCTCTTTGGTAAGGTTTATTCCTAAGTATCTTACGGTTTTTGGTGCAATTGTAAATGGGATGATTACTTGATTTCTCTTTCTGCTGCTTCATTATTGGTGCAGAGAAATGCAACAGATTTCTGTATGTTGATTTTATATCCTGTGACTTTGCTGAATTCAGGTGTCAGTGCTAGCAGTTTTTTTTGGTGCCATCTCTCAGGTTTTCTACATAGAGTATCAAGTCATCTGTGAAGAGTGAAAGTTCGACTTCTTTGCAGATTTGGATGCCTTTTATTTCTTTGCATTGTCTGATTACTGAGGCTAGCACTTCCAGTACTGTGTGGAACAACAGTGGTGAGAGTGGACATCCCTGTTTTGTTCCTGACCTTAGGGGAAAAGCTCTCAGTTTTTCCCCCATTGAGTATGATATTAGCTGTGGGTCTTTATGTATGGCCTTTATGATGTTGAGATATGTTCCCTCTATCCCTACATGGTGGAGGCTTTT
Organism: Callorhinus ursinus; assembly: GCF_003265705.2. Classification (NCBI taxonomy): domain Eukaryota; kingdom Metazoa; phylum Chordata; class Mammalia; order Carnivora; family Otariidae; genus Callorhinus; species Callorhinus ursinus. The sequence goes on along the minus strand of NW_027397102.1, from coordinate 1,654,140 downwards.
TATCAAGAAAGGGTGCTGTATTTTGTCAAATGCTTTTTCTGCATCTATTGAGAGGATTGTATGGTTCTTACTTTTTTATTAATTTGGCATATCACATTGATTTGTGGATGTTGAACCACCCATGCAGCCCAGGAATAAGTCCCACTTGATTGTGGCAAATAATCCTTTTAATGTACTGTTAGATCCTGTTAGCTAGTATCTTGGTGAGAATATTTGCATCATGTTTATCAGGGATATTGGTCTTTAATTCTCCTTTTTAGTGGGGTCTTTGTCTGGTTTCGGGATCAAGGTAATAAAGCTGGCCTCATAGAATGAGTTTGGAAGTTTTCCTTCCATTTCTGTTTTTTGGAATAGCTTCAGAAGAATAGTTACGAATTTTTCTTTAAATGTTTGGTAGAATTCCCTTGGGAAGCCATCTGGCCCTGGACTCGTTTGTTGGGAGATTTTTGATGACTCATTCAATTTCTTTGCTGGTTATGGGTCTGTTCAGATTTTCTATTTCATCCTGTTTCAGTTTTGGTACTTTATTTCTAGGAATTTAGCTATTTCTTCCAGATTGCCTAAGTTGTTGGCATATAATTGCTCATAATATTCTCTTATAATTGTTTGTATTTCTTCAGTGTTGCTTGTGATATCTCCTCTTTCATTCATGACTTTATATATTTGGGTCCTTTCTTTTTTCCTTTTGATAAGTCTGGCTAGGGCTTTATCAGTCTTACTAATTCTTTCAAGGAACCAGCTCCTAGTTTTGTTAATCTGTTCTGTTTTTTTTTTTAATTTCTATATAATTTTTTTCCTGCTCTAATTTTAATTATTTCCAACCATTTGCTGGACTTAGCTTTGATTTGCTGTTTTTTTTTCCAGCTCTCTTAGGTATTTGAGATTTTCTTCTTTCTTGAGGAAGGCCTGTATTGCTGTATACCTCCTCCTTAAGACCACCTTTGCTACATCCCAAAGGTTTTGGACTGTCATGTTTACATTATCAGTTGTTTCCTTGTATTTTTAATTTCTTCTTTCATTTCCTGGTTGACCCATTCATTCTTTAGTAGGATGTTCTTTAACCTCCATGTATTTGTGTTCTTTCTAAATTTTTTCATATGGTTGACTTCAGGCTTCTTAGTGTTGTCATCTGAAAACATGCACGGTGATCTCAGTCTTTTTTTTATCGGTTGAGACCTGGTTTGTGACCCAGTATGTAATGTTTTCTGGAGAATGTTCCATGTGTATTCAAAAAGAATGTGTATTCTCCTGCTTTAGGATGAAATGCTCTGAATATATCTCTTAAGTCCATCTGGTCCAGTGTGTCCCTTAAAGCCATTGTTTCCTTTTTGATCTTCTGCTTAGATGATCTGTCCATTGCTGTGAGTGGTGTGTTGAAGTCCCCTACTACTGTTGTATTATTATCATTGAGTTTCTCTAAGTTTTTTAGTGCTCCTAAGTTGAGACATAAATATTTACAATTGTTAGATGATCTATGTTGGAAGACCCTTTTATTATGATATAGTGTCCTTCATCTCTTATTACAGTGTTTGGTTTAAAATCTAGTTTTTCTGATAAAACGATGGCTACTCCAGCTTTCTTTGGATGTCCGTTAGCATGGTAAATGGCTCTCCACCCCCTCACTTTGCATCTGGAGGTGTCTCTGAGTCCAGAATGAGTCTTTTCTAAGCATATTGAGGGGTATTGTTTTTTTATCCCTTCTGATAGCCTGTGTCTTTGCATTGTGTCATTGAGTCCATTTATATTCAGAGTAATTATTGGTAGATATGAATTAATGGCCATTGTATTACCTGTAAAGTCACGGTTCCTGTAGATTTTCTCTGTTCCTTACTAGTCTTTGTTGCTTTTGGTCTCTTTACTGCTCAAAGGGTCCCCTTTGGTATTTCTTGCAGGACTGTTTAGTGTTCACGAACTCTTAGTTTTTGCTTGTCTTGGACACTCTCTTTGCTATTTTGAATGACACCCTTGCTGGATATAGTATTCTTCACTGCATTTTTTTTCCCATTTAGCATGTTACATATATCCTGCTTCTGCTTTCTGCCCTGCCAAGTTTCTGTAGACAGGTTTCCAGCTAATCTTATGTGTCTAGGGTTTGGGGTTAAGGACCTTTTGTCCCTAGCTGCTTTCACAATTCTCTCTTTATGTTTGTATTTTGCAAGTTTCGTTCTGATATGTCTTAGTGTTTTTATAGATCACAAAATTCTTTAACATTTCATTTCTTCCTGTTCCTATTTTATATGTTATTTTTCACCAGGACCCCCCCAAAAAATAAAGGCTTCCTATTGCTTAGAGCTATACTGCCCAGTACAGTAGACATTAGCCCCATGCCGTTATTTAAATTTCAATTAAAATTAGTTAAGATTAAATAAAATAAACTTAGTAGCTTAGTCACACTAGATATATTTCAAGTGCTCAATAGCCACATGTGACTAAGTAGTTATTGTATTTGACCACACAGATAGAGAACATTTCTGTTATCACAGAACGTTCTGCTGGACATGGCTGGCTTAAATAGGGGACGATATTATCAGATCTGTCTTAGGAATATGATTCTGGCTGAAGTTTGAAGGACAGTTTGAAAATAGGTAGTAATTGGCGATATGGACATCATTTAGGAGGATACTGAAGTAATATAGGAGAGAAGTGGTCAGTGCCTGTACTGCCTGTCATGAGGAAGCATTGTTAGGATTTACCACCAATCATTCTTGTATCATGACATGATTTTGAAATATTTTTAAATATGATGAAAGGTTTTGAAGCAGGAGAGTAACACTCTGTCTTAGCTACTCTTCTCAGTCTCAGGATCTTTAAGCTATAAAATGGGCTTGTGAAGTATAAAGTGCGTTAAATTTTGCCATTACAATTTTAGCTAATGCTTCTGTAGTAAAACACCATCTTTTGTAATCAGTTTTGTGGGGACTGTCTGTAGAACTCATGTGGGTAAGCTACTATCACTTCTGTTTTGAATGCTTCTCAAGCAGTTCAGTGACACCCTAGCTAATTAGTGACAGAACTGACACTGCAACCCAAGGCTTTTCATTCATCTCTTTCCCCTTCATCTTATCAGTTGTATTTTCACAACTTGAACGGATGAATTTTACTTATTTAGGACCCTTTGTGCAGTTGTACTCTATTGCATTGATGAATAGCTAGAATCTATTTAGATAAAACTAGTATTACGTTATCTTTTAAATGGATCATTTTTTTAAAGATTTTATGTTCGAGAGAGAGTGCGAGCATGAGTGGGGGGAGGGGCAGAGGGAGTAGCGGACTCCCTGCTGAGCAGGGAGCCCGTTGCAGGACTCCATCCCAGGACCCTGAGATCATGACCTGAGCCGAAGGCAGACATTTAACCAACTGAGCCACCCAGGCACCCTTAAGTGAATTCATATATATTATTAGCTTAGAGTATTGTAATACATACAAAAGTAGCAAAATTATACCACACTAATGTTTTTAGATTTTACCACCACATAACAGAGCTCTACATTTACAAAAAGAATATGCCACCATCATCTGCAGACAGTCCTTTAACAAACATTTATGGGGTACCTGCCATTTGGCAGACATTCTTTGAAACACTGGAGCTACAACCATGATTGAGGCATAAGTCTTTGCCCTCCAGGAAATCACAATTTAGAGTAGAAAACAGGTAACCAACTATTCAAATAAGGTATGGTAAATGCTTTCATAGGGTTAATTGCAGGATTATATAGGAGCCCAGAGGTGGAGAACCGTCTTCACCCTAGAGAGGTCAGGGGAGATTTTCCACAGGATTTATAGATGAGTATTTTTTTTTTTTAAGATTTTATTTGACAGAGACAGTGAGAGAGGGAACACAAGTAGGGGGAGTGGGAGAGGGAGGCACTTTTTGAAGAACCTCCATATTGTTTTCCTCAGTGGCTGTACCAGTTTGCATTCCCGCCAATAGTGCGTGAATGTTCCTTTTTCTCCACATCCTCACCAACTCCTGTTGTTTCTTGTGTTGTTGATTTTAGCCATTCTGACAGGTGTGAGTTGATAATCTTGTGGTTTTGATTTGGATTTTCCTGATGAGTGATGATGAGCATCTTTTCATCTTTTCCATTTCTTTGTGTCATCTTGAATTTTTTCCACAAGTGTTCTATAGTTTTCATAGTACAGGTCTTCTATAGTTTTCACAATATAGGTCTTTCACCTCCTTGGTTAGATTTATTACTGGGTATCTTATTATTTTTGTGGCAATTGTAAGTGGGATTGATTCTTTAATTTCTGTATATACAACTTCATTATTGATGTATAGAAATGCAACAGATTTCTGTACATTGATTTTGTATCCTGTGATTTACTGAATTCATGTATCAGTTCTAGCAGGTTTTTGGTGGTCTGTAGGGTTTTCTATAAATGGTATTTAGTCATCTGCAAATACTGACAGTTTTAATTCTTCCTTACCAATTTGGATTCCTTCTATTTCTTTTTGTTGTCTGAATGCTATGGCTCAGACATCAGGTAACATGTTGAATAAGAGTGGTGAGAGTGGACATCCTTGTGTTGTTCCTAACCTTAGAGGGAAAGCTCTCAATTTTTCCCCATTGAGAATAATGTTGGCTGTGGGTATTTCATACGTGACCTTTGTTAAGTGGGGGTATGTTCTCTTTAACCCTGATTTGTTGAGGGTTTTTATCATGAATGGATGTTGTACTTTTGTCAAATGCTTTTTCTGTTTCTATTGAATGATCAAATGGTTCTTATCTTTTCTCTTATTGATGTGCTGTATCACACTGATTGATTTTTGAATGTTGAACCCCCTCTACTTGCATCTCAGGAATAAATTCCATTTGACCATGGTGAATGAATTTTTTAATGTCTTGTTGTACTGGGTTTCCTAGTATTTTATTGATAATTTTTTACATATGTGTTCATCAGGGGTATTGGCCTGAAGTCTCTTTTTTAGTGGAGTCTTATCTAGTTTCGGTATAAGAATAATGCTGGCCTTCTAGAATAATTTGGGAAGTTTTCCTTCCTTTTTTACTTTTTGAAGTACTTTTTAAAGGTTTGGTAGAATTTTCCTGCGAAGCTGTCTGGCCCTGGACTCTTGTTTTTTGATTACTAATTCAATTTCTGTGTTGGTTTTTGGTGTGTTCAAATTTTCTGTTTTCTTCTGTTTCACCTTCAGTAGTTTATGTATTTATAGCAATTTATCTATTCTAGGTTGCCCAGTTTTTTGGCATATACTTATTCATAATATTCTCTTATGATTGTATTTCTGTAGTATTGGTTGTTACTTGTCCTATCTCAACTGTGGTTTATTTGGCTCCTTTCTCTCTTTTTTTAAAGTTTGTGTAGAGGTTTATCAATTTTTTTTCATTTTATTTAAGATTTTTCTTGTTTCTTCTAGTAGGTTTGTATTGGAAAAACTTTCCTTAGAATTGCTTTTGCTACATCCCAGAAGTTTTGGACTGTTGTGTTTTCCTTTTCATTTGTTACCATGTATTTTTAACTTTCTTTATTGATTTCCTGGTTGACCCATCACTGTTTAGTAGCTTGTTATTTAACCTCCATGTATTTGGTCCTTCCAGATTTTTTACTGTGGTTGAGTTCAAATTTCATAGTTGTGGTCAGAAAATATTCACGGGAGGGGAGAGGAAAAGATGGTGGAGGAGGAGGGGACCCTATTCCAACTAGTCCCCAGAATTGAGCTGGATATCTACCAGACCACTCTGAACACCCACGAAATCAGCCTGAGATGTAAGAAGATAGATCTCGGGCTCTACAAACAGAATATCGCAGGTGGTTGGTTTCGAGGTATGAAGCGGGGAGCCATGATTCCGCAGGCAAATATTGGAGGATAAATGGAAGGGGGAGGGAGCTGCCATAAGCGCTGGCGCCGGGAAGATGAAATAACACAGGAGCACAAAAGCCTACTGTGCCCCTCCGGGCTGGAGACGGGGTCACAGACTCGCAGACTGGTAGCAATGGGGAAAGTACTTTAAGGCAGGCCCCCCCCAGGACTGAAACCCAGAGAGGCGGGGATGCACGTGCAAACTGGGGATGGCTGACGGTTTTAGAAGCACAAAGGACAGAGACGTGCCCCAACTGGGAGGCGAGGACTAGGAGCGCTGCTGAGGGGCGCACAACTCAGGACGCTGCAGGTTATAGCAGCACAAACAGAAACGGAGATAGTGTGGCCTGGAGAGGGCACTGAAGAACAGACTGCGATCTCTCCGCTCTGAGGCAGAGGGTTGGAAACGGTCTGTTTTGCTCTGACTCTTGGAAGAGACGAGGAAAGGTGCCAGGGAAAGCCGCCAGAGAACAAAAGCCTGAAAAAACCGGTTTTCACTGAGCACATCCCCCACCACAGGGGTCAGGGCAGTTCTGCCCAAACAGGGTTGCCCGAGTAACAGTGCAGCAGGCTCCTCCCTCAGAAGACAGGCTGGGAGAACAAGAGGCCGGCAACCTTAAGGTCCCTATAAAACGGGGGCATCTTGCTTGGGTTGCGGTCAGTAATTTAGACTGTATACATTTCCCTCAACCACCCCTCAACAGAATGACTAAGAGGAGGAACCACCAAAATAGGAAAGACTCAGAGACTATAACTTATGCCTCAGATTTACAAATGGATTCAGATATAACCAAGAAGTCAGATGGAATTCAGGCTAGCAATTGTGAAGACAATAGTTAGAATGGAGGAATCAATTAATGACAACATAGAGTCTCTAAGGGCAGAAATGAAAGATGAACTGGCAGAACTTAAAATGCTATCAATGAGATCCAATCTAATCTAGATAATCTAACAACTAGGGTGAGGCAGAAGAACGGATTAGTGACCTAGAAGACAAATTAATAGACAAAAAAGGGAAAAGAGGCGGCCAGGGAAAAACAACTCAGAATCCATGAAAATAGAATCAGAGAAATAAGTGACACCATGAAACGTTCCAATGTCAGAATCATTGAGATCCCTGAGGGGGTGGAGAGAGATAGAGGACTAGAAGATATATTTGAGCAAATCAAAGCTGAGAACTTCCCTAATCTGGGGAATGAAACAAACATTCGTGTCCTAGAGACAGAGAGGACCCCTCCCAAGATCAAGGAAAACAGGCCAACGCCCCAGCATATAAAAACTTAAAAATCTTAGAACCAAGAAAACCATTTTAAGGGCAGTTGGGGAAGAGATTCCTTACGTACAGAGGGAGGAACATCAGAATAAGGTCAGGCCTATCCACAGAGACCTGGCAAGGCGGAAAGGCCTGGCAAGACATATTCAGGGTACTAAATGAGAAGAACATGCAGCCAAGAATACTTTATCTGGCAAGGCTGTCATTTAGAATGGATGGAAAGATGCAGAGCTTCCAAAACCGGCAGAAACTGAAAGAATATGTGACCACTAAGCCGGCCCTGCAAGAAATATTAAGGGGGGTTCTATAAAAGGAGAAAGACCGCAAGATTGATACGGAACAGAAATTTATGGAGACAGTCTATAGAAACAAGGACTTCACAGGCAACATGATGACAGTAAATTCATATCTTTCAATAATCACTCTCAACGTGAATGGCCTAAATGCTCCTGTAAAACAGCACAGGATTGCAGATTGGATAAAAAGACAGGACCCATCCATATGCTGTCTACAAGAGACTCATTTTGAACCTAATGATATATCCAGACTGAAAGTGAAGGGATGGAGCTCCATCTTCCATGCCAGCAGACCTCAAAAGAAAGCTGGGGTAGCAATTCTTATATCAGACAAATTAGATTTTAAACTAAAGACTGTAATGAGAGACACAGAAGGACACTACATCATTCTTAAAAGGTCTATCCAACAAGAAGATCTAATAGTTGTAAATATCTACGGCCCCAACATGGGAGCAGCCATCTACATAAGCCAACTGTCAACCAAAATAAAGAGTCATACTGATAACAATACGTTAATTGTAGGAGACCTCAATACTCCACTCTCAGCAATATACAGATCATCTAAGCAGAAAATCAACAAGGAAACAAGAACTTTGAAGGACACACTGGACCAGATGGACCTCATAGATATATACAGAACATTCCACCCTAAAACAACAGAATACTCATTCTTCTCAAGCGCACATGGAACTTTCTCCAGAATAGACCATATACTGGGTCACAAATCAGATCTCAACCAATACGAAAAGATTGAGATAATTCCCTGCATATTCTCAGACCATAAAGCTTTTTTTTTTTTTAAGATTTTATTTATTTATTTGACACAGAGACGGACAGCGAGAGAGGGAACACAAGCAGGGGGAGTGGGAGAGGGAGAAGCAGGCTTCCCGCGGAGCAGGGAGCCCGACATGGGGCTCGATCCCAGGACCCTGGGATCAGGACCTGAGCCGAAGGCAGACGCTTAACGACTGAGCCACTCAGGCGCCCCAGACCATAAAGCTTTGAAACTGGAACTCAGTCAAAAGAAAAAATTTGGAAGGAGTTCAGACACTTAGAATTTAAAGACCATCCTGATGAAGAATGTTTGGGTCAACCAGGAAATCAAAGAAAAACGTAAACAACTCATGGAAACCAATAAGAACGAAAACACATTGGTTCAAAACCTATGGGATACTGCAAAGACTGTCCTAAGGGGGAAATACATAGTCATCCAAGCCTCACTCAAAAAAAAAAGAAAAATCCTGCATTCACCAACTGGCTTTACAGTTTAAAGAACTAGAGAAAAAGCAACAAACGATGCCTAAGCCACACATTAGAAGAGAAATAATTAAGATTATAGCAGAGATCAATGAATTAGAAACCAGAAACATAGTAGATCGGATCAATGAAAGTAGAAGCTGGTTCTTTGAAGGAATTAATAAGATCGATAAACCACTGGCCAGACTTATCCAAAAGAAAAGAGAAAGGACCCAAATTAATAAACTTATGAATGAAAGAGGAGAGATCACAACTAACACCGAGGAAATGGAAACAATTATTAGAAATTATTATCAACAACTATATGCCAATAAAGTGAGCAATGCAGAAGAAATGGATTCCTTCCTGGAAACCTATAAACTACCAAGACTGAAAGAGGAAGAATTTGACAACCTCAATAGGCCAAAAACCAGTAACGAGATTGAAGCAGTGACCAAAAACTTCCCAAAAAACAAGAGTCCAGGGCCTGATGGATTCTCTGGGGAATTCTACCAAACATTCAAAGAAGACATAATACCTATTCTCCTGAAGCTGTTTCAAAAAATAGAAACAGATGGAGAGCTTCCAGACTCATTCTATGAGGCCAGCATTACCTTCATCCCCAAACCAGGCAAAGACCCCATCAAAAAGGAGAATTTCAGAACCATAACCCTGATGAATACGAATTCCAAAATTCTGAACAAAATCCTACCTAGTAGGATCCAACAGTGCATTAAAAGGATCATCCACCACGACCAAGTGGGATTTATCCCCAGATGCAAGGGTGGTTCAAGATTCGGAAATCAATCAATGTGATACAACCCAATAATAGGAGAGAGAACAACTGTATGGTCCTCTCAATTGATGCAGAAAAAGCATTTGACAAAATACAGCATCCTTTCCTGACTAAAACTCTTCAGAGTATAGGGATAGAGGGAAAATTTCTCAAGTTCATAAAATCCGTCTGTGAAAAACTCACAGTGAATATCATAATCAGTTGGGAAAAGCTGAGAGCCTCTCCCTTAAGATCAGGAAAATGACAAGAATGCCCACTCTTGGCCACTGTTGTTCAACATAGTACTAGAAGTCCTAGAAACATCAATCAGACAACAAAAATAAAAGTTATTCAGACTGGCAAAGAAGGAGTCAAACTCTCTCTCTTCACAGATGACATGATACTTTATGTGGAAAATTCAAAAGACTCCACCCCCAAATTACTAGAACTCATACAGCAATTCAGTAATATGGCAGGATACAAAATCAATGCACAGAAATCAGTTGTTTTCTTATACACCACCAATGCAAGTGGAGAAAGAGAAATTAGAGAAACGATTCCATTTACAATAGCACCAAAAACTAGATAACTCGGATTAAACCTAACCAAAGAGGTAAAGAATCTATACTCTAGGAACTACAGAACACTCATGAAAGAAATTGAAGAAGACATGAAAAGATGGAAAAACATTCCATGCTCATGGAGCAGAAGAATAAACATTGTTAAAATATCTATGCTTCCCAGAGGAGTCTATACCTTCAGTGCCATCCCGATCAGAATTCCAATGTCATTTTTCAAAGTGCTGGAACAGACAGTCCTAAAATTGCCAGAAAAGACCCCAAATCGCCAAGGAAATGTTGAAAAAGAAAAACAGGGCGCCTGGGTGGCTCAGTTGTTTAAGCGACTGCCTTTGGCTCAGGTCATGATCCCGGAGTCCTGGGATCGAGTCCCACATCAGGCTCCCGGCTCAGCGGGGAGCCTGCTTCTCCCTCTGACCTTCTCCCCTCTCATGCTGTTTCTCTCTCTCTCAAATAAATAAGTAAAATCTTAAAAAAAAAAAAAAAAAAGGAAAACAAAGCTGGGAGCATCACATTGCCTGATTTCAAGCTATATTACAAAGCAGCGATCACCAAGACCGCATGGTACTGACACAAAAACAGACATATAGATCAATGGAACAGAATAGGGTGCCCAGATATGGACCCTCAACTCTATGGTCAAATAATCTTCAACAAAGCGGGAAAGATATGCAATGGAAAAAAGACAGTCTCTTCAATAAATGGTGCTGGGAAAATTGGACAGCCACATGCAGAAGAATGAAACTCGACCATTCTCTAACACCATACACAAAGATAAACTTAAAGTGGATGAAAGACCTCAATGTGAGACAGGAATCCATCAAAATCCTAGAGGAGAACATAGGCCGTAACCTCTTTGACATCAGCCACAGCAACTTCTTTCAAGATACATCTTCAAAGGCTAGTGAAACAAAAGCAAAAATGTACTTTGGGACCTCATCAAGATAAAAAGTTTCTGCACAGCAAAGGAAACAGTCAACAAAACAAAGTGGCAACCGCACAGAATGGGAGAAGATATTTGCAAATGATACTTATATACACTGATTTCCACGATCTATAAAGAACTCAAACTCAACACCCAAAAAACAAATAAGTCAAAAAATGGGCAGAAGACATGAACAGACACTTCTCCAAAGAAGACATACAAATGGCTAACAGACACATGAAAAAATGTTCATCGTCATTAGCCATTAGGGAAATTCAAATCCACATTGAGATACCACCTTATACCAGTTAGAATGGCAAAAATTGACAAGGCAAGAAACAGCAAGTGTTGGTGAGGATGTGGAGAAAGGGGAACCCTTAAGAGGGTTCAGCTCAGGTTATGATCTTATGGGTCATGAGATTGAATCCCACATCAGACTCTATGCTCAGCAGGTGTCTGCTTGGATATTCTCTCCCTATACCCCTTCTCCCATTTCCCCCCCCCAATAAATTATAAAGCTTAAAAAAAAGATGTTCTATTCATATGATATGTTTGTTAATGTAAGTGGTGTGTTAAATTTCCCTACTATTATTATCAGTTAGATCTTTCATGTTTGTTATTAACTGTTTTTATGGATTTGGGTGCTCCTGGGTTGGGTGCATAAATTTTTACAATTGTTATACTTTCTTGTTGGGCATTCCCTTTATTATTGCATAGTGACTGTCTTGCTTTGGTTCTTGTTACAGTCTTTTAGAGCCCAAATGTCCATCACCTAATGAATGAAGATGTACACACACACACACACACACACACACACACACACACACACTCACTCACACACACTCACACATCTATACCCACACTGGAATATTACTCAGGCATAAAGAAGAGTGAAATCTTGTCATTGCAATAGGGTCGATGGGCTAGAGGGTACTATCCTAAGGGAAATATGTCAGTTAGAGAAAGACAAATAACCATATGATTTCTCTCGTATGTGGAATTTACGAAAGAAATCAGGTGAACATAAGAGAAAAAAAAGAGAGAGTCAAACCATAAAACAGACTCTTAACTATAGAGAACAAATTAGGGTTGCTGTAGGGGAGGTAGGCAGGGGAATGGGTTAAATGGGTGATGGATATTAAGGAGGGTAGTTGTGATTGGCACCGGGTGTTGTATATAAGTGATGAATCACTAAATTCTACACCTGAAAGTGATGTTACACTGTATGTTAACTATCTGGAACTTAAATAAAAACTTTGGGAAAAAAATTGTTCTGGGAAGCCCTAGTAAAAATTTGAAGTTGCTATGCAGTAATAAAAATAAATAAATGAAATAAAATAATGTGTCTGTTTTGTCAGACTACTCGACCTTTTTTTTTTTTTGATATCCATTTTCATGATGTTTCTCCATCCTTCAGTTTCAATCTGCAGATGTCTCTAGGTCTAACTTTTAGCCAGCATATAGATGGGTCCTTTTTTTTAATCCATTATTTCACCATTTATCTTTTGATTTGAGTGTTCAGTCTATTTACATTCAAAGTAATCATTGGTAGATATTTATTGCCATTTTATTGTTTCATCATTGTTTCTGAAAATATTCTTTTCATCCTTTCTTGTCTTTCATTTTTTGCTGATTTAGTGATATATTTGGATTTCTTTCTCTTTATTCATTGCATATTTATTAGTGGTTTTGGTTACCATTAGGTTTGTATATAACGTTTTCTGCATTTCAGAGTCTGTATTAAGTTGATGGTTGTTTAAGTTTGAACCATTCTTTTTTCTCTCATCCCCACATTTTAGGTATATATTATATTTTATATCCTTTATTGTGAGCTCCTTGAATATCATTTTTACTGCTTTTGTGTTTCCTTCCTCTATACTATCAGTTTAGGTGTCTCCTTTCCACTCAAAGAGTCCTTTTTAATATTTCTCACAGAGCTGTTTTTGTGATCACAAACTTCTTTAGTGTTTGTTGGGGAAACTCTATCTCCCCTTCTATTCTGAATGATAGCCTTGCTGTGTAGAGTATTCTTGGCTGTAGGTTTTTCCCATTCAGTACTTCGACTATATCGTGACACTTTGCTGACTTGCAATATTTCTATTCAAAAACATTGTAGTAGTCTTCTGGCTCTTCCCTTGTAAGTTACTGACATCTTTTTCTTGCTACTTTGAAGATTTTTTTCTTTATCACTCTATTTTGCCAATTTAATTACAATATGTTTTGGTGTGGGTCTCCTTTTGTTGATTTTGTTGCGCTTTCTCATCCTTTTGTATCTGGATATCTGTTTCCTTTCCCATATTAGGGAAGTTTTCAGCTATTATTTCTTCAAATACATTTTCTTCTCCCTTCTTTTCTCTCCTCTTCAGGGAGTTCTATAATATGAATTTTATTATGTTTGATGGAGTCACTGAGTTTCCAAATTCTATTTTTGTTTAATTCTTCCTTTTTTGTTCTTTTTGGCTACTTTCTATTAGTTTATCTTCTAAGTCACTAATATGTTCCTCTGCTTCTTCTCTCCTGCTGTTAATTACATCAAGTGTGTTTCTTTTTTTTTTTTAAAGGTTTTTTAATTTATTCATTCGAGACACAGAGATACACACAGAGAGAGAGAATATGAGCAGGGGGAGAAGCAGGCCCCCCGCTGAGCAGGGAGCCCGATGCAGGGCTCGATCCCAGGACCCTGGGATCATGACCTGAGCCAAAGGCAGACGCTTAACCATCTGAGCCACCCAGGCACCCCATCAAGTGTGTTTCTCATTTCATTTATTGTGCCCTTTATTTGTCCTCTGTTATTCCTTATCTGTGTCTCACTCATGTCTTCCATTCTCTTCTCAAGTCTAGTGAGTATCACTCTGATCATTGTTTCAAAATCTCTATCAGGCATGTTACTTATATCTGTTTTGCTTAGTTCTGTGACTGTCCATTGCCCTGTTGTTTCATTTGGGATAAATTTCTCTGTCTCATCATTTTGTTTGCCTGTCTGTTTCTGTGTGGTAAGAAAGTCAGTTGTGTCTTCTGCTCTTAAAAGTAGTGATTATATGAAGAGTAGGTCTTGGTGTCACCTGCAGTGCAGTGTCGCCTGTTCACCAGAACCTGACACTTGGGGAGAGTATCCTATGTGTTTGGTTTATGTCTTGATGTTGTGTCTGCATCATTTTTATTTTCAGTGCTGTTGTGTGCACTGACTCTGTGCCTTTTGTGTTCTTTGCTTCCTCTCTCTGGTGTTAGTGGGACCCAGACAGGCCTGCTTATAGGACGCATGCCTGCCAGGGAACTTGGGATTGGGGCCATGGTGTTAATCAGATTTGCTCTGGGCCACTAGTCCTTTCCCAGATTCCTTGAAGTGCTGTGGTATATTTGGGCAACTGGGGCCATGAGGCTGGGTGTGGGGCATGATGATGCCTAGGGGCACAAGGTTGGGCATGATGGGGTGGATGGGTATGGTACTCAGCCACTGCTGTGCACCTGGTGGCTGGGCTTTAACAAAATTTGCTCTGAGCCTAGGGTCAAGGTTAACAGGCTTGGAGTTAGCAGTAGTCAGGAGAACTTGTGGGTAGGAGCCACTGCCAGCAGGTTAGGTAGCAAGGGTCTGTGAGGCTCTGTCTCCTGCAGGTGTCTGTATTTATGCTGGGGGGCAAGTGAGGAAAACGGCACATGCCAACTCTCTCATTTTCAGACATGTCACACAATACACGCTGAAATCAGTTTGCACGGATCTGTCTCCTGTTTGCCTGCGGCATTGTGGAAACTGCCCTTTTTATGTTGTCTCTCCTCCCAGGCTGCTGTCTCTTTTAGGGCAGTGACCCAGCTATCATTTGTCCTTCTGGTTTGGAGTGCTGAGTCAGCTGACCTCTAAAGTTCCAGGGTCTAAGATCCATTGCTTATCCAAACTCATAGAACTCAGCCCCTCTGGTTTTAAAGCCAAATGCTATGGAGGTTAGTCTTCCTGGTGTGAGTTCCCTTTTGCATAGATCCATTTCTCAGCCCTCTCTGGGTGCACAGTTCCCTCCCTTTGCCTTTCTGACCTTTGTAACCTTTCAGATGTAGCATCTTTCCTGTGTGTAGTTGTGGAGTTCTGCCAGTCTTTGGATCACTGTCTGGTTTATTGCCTTGGGTGTAAATGATATATACTTGAAAATGTGGGACATGGTGAGCTCAGGATCCTCCTACTCTGCCATTTTCCCATGTTCCTACCCAGCTGATAGTATGAGTTTTTGTATTGATTGATGATCTTATATTGAACCACTGTAGCTTTTCTGTGATAAATCCCACCTGGTCATGATGTATAATACTTCTAACTTGCTTCTTAATTCAGTTTGTTAGTTGTTTGTTAAGGCTTTTACATCTATAATAAGGAATTTTGGTGTATAGTTTTTTCTAATGTCTTTATCTGGCTTTGGTATGCAGGTAATGCTAGCTTTATGGAATGAGATAGGAAGTATTCACTCCATTTAAATTTTTTTAATAAGAATTTGAGAAAGATATAAGTTATTTTTTCTTGAAATACTTGTAGAAGTCACCAGTGAAGCCATATGATCTAGGACTTTTTTATTCAAAAATTTTCATTACTGATTCAGTGTCTTTGTTTGTTATGGGTCTGTTCAGATTTTCTATTTCTTCTTAAAGTAACTTGTGTTTGGTAATTTATATTATAATAAGAATTTGTTCTTATTATCTAGTTTATCTTATTTGTTGAGATATGGTTGTTTATCCTTGTTTTTTCTATAAGGTTGATAATGTTCCTTCTTTCATTTTTTATTTTAATTGTATCTTTTTTTTTATTCTTTGTCATTCTGACTAAAAGTTTGTCAAGTTTGTTGATGTTAGTTAACATGATGCAGTGCAATATTGGTCTCTGGAGTAGAATTCAGAGATTCATCACTTACATTCAACACCCAGTGCTCATCACAAGTGCCCTACTTAATACCCTTCACCTGTCTATCCCATCCCCCCACCAACCTCCCTCCATCAACCCTCAGTTTGTTCTCTATTGTTAAGAGTCTCTTATGGTCATTGGGGAGGGTATGTATTGTGATGAGCAGTGGGTATTATATAAGACTGATGAATCACAGACCTGTACCCCTGAAACAAATAATACATTATATGTTAATTAATTGAAGTTAAAAAAAATAAAAGCTTTAAATAAGTAAAAAAAGAGTCTCTTATGCTTTATTCCCCTTTCTCCCTTAGCCCCTTCCCATATGTTCATCTGTTTTCTTTCTTAAATTTCACATATAAGTGAGATCACATGGTATTTGTCTTTCTCTGACTGACTTATTTCACTTAGCATAATACACTCTAGCTCCATTTATGTAGTTGCAAACAACAAGATTTCATTTTTTGATGTCTGAGTAATATTCCATTGTATATATATGTACCACAGCTTCTTTATCCATTCATCAGTTGATGGACATTGGGGGGGGGGTCTCTCCATAGTTTGGCTATTGTTGATAATGCTAATATAAACATCAGAGTACATGTATAACTTTGAATCTGTATTTTTTTATCCTTTGGGTAAATACCTAGTAGTGCAATTGCTAGATCATATGGTAGTTCTATTTTTAACTTTTTTGAGGAACCTCCATACTGTTTTCCAGAGTGGCTGCACCAGTTTGCATTCTCACCAACAGTGTAAGAGGGTTCCCATTTCTCTGCATCCTTTCCAACACCTGTTGTTTCTTGTGTTGTTAATCTTAGGCATCTGACAGGTTGTGAGGTGATGTCTCATTGTAGTTTTGATTTGTATTTCCCTGGTGATGAGTGATGTTGAGCATCTTTTCATGTGTCTGTTAGCCATCTGTGTGTCTTCTTTGGAACAGTGTCTATTCGTGTCTTCTGCCCATTTCTTAACTGGATTATGTTCTTTGGGTGTTGAATTTGATAAGTTCTTTATAGATTTTGGGTATCAACCCTTTAGATATGTCATTTGCAAATATCTTCTCTTCCTCCATAGGCTGCCTTTTAGTTCTGTTGATTGCTTCCTTTGCTGTGCAGAAGCTTTTTATTTTGATGAAGTCCCAATAGTTCATTTTTGCTTTTGTTTCTCTTGCCTTCGCAAAATGTCTAATAAGTTGCTACAGCTGAGGTCAAAGAGGTTGCTGCCTGTGTTCCTCAGAATGTTGATGGCTCCTTGTCTCATATTTAGGTCTTTCATCCATTTTGAATTTATTTTTGTGTATGGTGTAGGAAAGTGGTCCAGTTTCTTTCTTCTGCATGTTGCTGTCCAGTTTTCTTAACACCATTTGTTGAAGAGACTTTTTTCTATTGGATATTCTTTCCTGCTTTATCAAAGATTAGTGTGGTTGTGGTTCCAGTTCTGGGTTCTCTGTTCTGTCCCACTGATGTATGTGTCTACTTTTATGCCACTACCATACTGTCTCGATGAGTATGGCTTTGTAATAGAGCTTGAAATCCAGAATCATAATGCCTCAGTTATTTTTTTCAGAATTGCTTTGGCTATTCGGGGTCTTTTGTGGTTCCATACAAATTTTAGAATTGTTTGTTCTAGCTCTGTGAAAAATACTGGTGGTATTTTGATAGGGATTGCACTAAATGTGTGGATTACATTGGGTAGTATAGAGATTTTAACAATATATGTTCTTCCAATCCATGAGCATGGAATGCTTTTCCCATTTTTTTGTGTCCTCTTCAATTTATTTCATAAGTGTTATAGTTTTCAGCATAAATATCTTTTACATTTTTAAGTTAGGTGTATTCCTAGGTATCTGTCTGTTTTTGGTGCAGTTGTAAATGGGATCAGTTCTTGATATCTCTTTCTGCTGCTTCATTATTGGTGTAGAGAAATGCAACAGATTTCTGCACATTGATTTTATATCCTGCAGATTTGCTGAATTTATGTATTAGTTTTAGCAATTTTTTGGAATCTTTTAGATTTTCTACATAGAGTATTATGTCATATGCAAATAGTGGAGGTTTGACTTCTTGCCGTTTTGGATGCCTTTTTTTTCTTTGTGTTGTATGATTGCTTATCCTAAGACTTCTAGTAGTATGTTAAATAGTAATGGTGAGAGTGGACATACCGCTCTTGTTCCTGACTGTAGGGGAAGGGCTCTCAATTTTTCCCCAGTGAGGATGATATTAGCTGTGAGTCTTCTATGTGTGGCCTTTATGATGTTGAGGTATATTCCATGTACCCATCTATTTGTTGAGGGTCCATGTATTTGAGGTCTTTCCAAATTTTTTCTTCTGTTTGACTTCAAGTTTCCCAGTGTTGTGGTCTAAAAATATGCATGGTATGATATCAGTCTTTTTGTACTTGTTTAGGGCTGATTTGTGACCCAGTATATGATCTATTCTGGAGAATGTTCCACTGCATTCAAAAGGAATGTGTACTGTGCTGCTTTAGAATGAAATGTTCTGAATGTATCTGTTAAGTCCATCTGGGCTAGTGTGTCATTTAATGTCATTGTTTCCTTTTTGATCTTCTGCTTAGACGATCTGTCCATTGCTGTGAGTGGGGTGTTAAATCCCCTGCTATTATTGTGTTATTATCAGTGAGTTTCTCTAAGTTTTTTAGTAATTGATTTATATATTTGGGTACTACCAAGTTAGGTGTATAAATATTTTCAATTGTTAGATCATCTTGATGTATAGACTCATTAGTTATGATATAATGCCCTTCTTCATTTCTTGTTGCAGTCTTTGTTTTAAAATCTAGTTTAGCTGATGTATGGATGGCTACTCCAGCTTTCTTTTGACGTCCATTTGCATGATAGATGGTTCTCCATTCACTCACTTTCAGTGTTCAGATGCTTTAGGTCTAAAATGAGTCTCTTGTAAAGGAAGCATATAGATCTTTTTTTCTATATATTCTGATACCGTATGTCTTTTGATTGGAACTTTTAGTCTGTTTACGTTCAGAGTGTTTATTGGAAGATAAGAATTGTGTCATTGTGTTATCTGTAGAGTTGGTGTTTCTGATGATGTTCTCTGGTCCTTTCTAGTCTTTCTTGTGTTCGTTCTTTTTCCCCACTCACAGAATCCTCCTCAATATTTCTTGCAGGGATGGTTTAGTGGTCACAAACTTCTTTAGTTCTTGTTTGTCTGGGAAACTCTATCCTATTCTGAATGACAGCCTTGCTGGATAAGGAATTCTTGGCTGCAGATTTTTCCCATTCAGCAATTTGAACATACCCTTCCATTCTCTTCTGGCCTGCCAAGTTTCTGTGGAGAGAGCTGCTGTGAATCTGATCTGTCTTCCCTTAATAGGTTAAGGTTTTTTTTTCCTTGCTGCTTTCAGGATTCTTTATTTGTCTGTGTATTTTGTGAATTTGACTGTGATATGCCTTAGTGATCATTGATTTTTGTTTAATGGGAGTTTTCTGTGCTTCTTGGATTTTGATGGCTGAATCCTTCCCCAGATTAGAGGAATCTTCAGATACAATTAGCTCAAATAAACCTCCTGCCCCTTTTTTCTCTCTTCATCTTCAGGGACTTCTATGGTACAGATGTTATTCTGTTTTAATAAGTCGTTGAGGACCCTAAGTCTCCCTTCATGATCCATTACCATTGTTTCCCTCTTCTTTTCAGCTTCATTATTTTCCATTATTTTATCTTCTGTATCACTGATTTGTTTCTCTGCTTCATCCATTCTCAGTTTTATGGCCTCCATTTGGGCTTGCATCTCGGTTATAGCAATTTTAATTTCGGCCTGACTAGATTTTCATTCTTTCATCTCTGCAGTAAGGGAGTCTCTGGTGTCTTCTATGCTTTTCTCAAGCCCAGCTAGTAGCCATATAATTGTTTTAGATTCTATTTCAGACATCTTACTTATATCTTCATTGATTAAATGCAGGCCATCATTTCTTCCTGTTCTTTCTTTTGGGGTGAATTCCTTTGTCTTGTCATTTTGGAGAAAAAAAACAAACAACAAAAATAAAAAATAATTTAAAAATAAAAAAATAAAATAAGATAAAATAGAATACATAAAGGATGCTAGATCTAGGTCTGCTTCTTATGGGAAGCTTGTTACAAAAAAAGGAACAAAAAATATGTAAAATAAAATAATAAAAAATGTTTTTGTATTTAAAAAAGGAAACAGACAAAAACAAAAAAAAGAAGAAACAAATATCAAACAAACAACGAAAAACTCAGAGGAAACTGGATCCTGTTTGCCCTAGAGCTGAAGCTTTGCAGCACTCTATAATAAGCAGACTTGGTGTGGGTGAGGGGATTGTGCTGGTTTTTTTCGGGAGGGACCAGTTGCTCTGATTCTCAGGTGGAATTCCTCTAGTAGAAGTGTGCCTGCTTGGCAGGGGGAGGGGGCAGTCTAGGTATAGTGGCCTGTTATCCACTTGGTGCTATTTAGCTCACTGAGGTGGATCAAGCTGGTGGGTGCAGGGAGAAAATGGCTTTGCAGCGTCCTCTTGTGTCTGCAGTGGGAAATGGGCACCACCCCTCTTTAATGAGCCCTCAGAGACATGCAAACAGTGACCCCTCCTGCGTTCCTGGTTTCTCTCAGATCCCCGTCTTAACGCTGTGTTGGAGCTGTCTGCCTGCCAAATGGCACAGCACTCCTGTGTTTTTTGTCAAGTGGGGCTGTGTTTCAAAACCCCACGCTTTAGAGACCCCTGAGGTGCAGATCTGCACTGATCCTCTGGGGGAGGGTTTCCCTGCGTTGTGTCCAGTGCTGGCTTGTAGCAGAAGACAGTGGAAGAATGGTGCAGCAGTTCAGAGTCATGGTGAATTGCAACACACAGCCAGTGGCAGATTTTTTAGACAGTGTCTTTTTTCCTGGACTGGTGGGCAGGGCAGCTCAATGTCACTTTGCCTTTGCCCACAGAGAGGCCATATCACCACTCCCAAATGCCTTCAAGCTGTTTCCGCTGCTGGCTTGTCCCAGAAGACAGTTGCAAGCCCATGCAGCCCTTTGGTGTTTATGGAAATTGCAACACACAGCCTGCGCCTGGGTTTGTAGTCCTCAGCTGGAGTCTTTTTTCCTCTACTGGTGGGTGGGGCAGTTGGATATCCCCACAGGGTCTTTTGCCCACAGAGATGCCATATCACCTCTCCCAAATGCATTGCAAGCAGGAGAACTGCTTCTCCCCATGTGGCCCTGGGGATCCGCAGGCTGTTTGCTCCTGGGGCTCAGCTCTGCTCCCCCAATGGAGCACTACTCAGCTCCCCAGGTGTGAACCTGGGTATGTCACAAACTTCTGAAACCGCGGAATATGTGCTTTGCTGTTTATAGAAAATTAGCAGTATTGTAGCCTCTTTTTTCCCCCCATCAGTTGTTTTGAGCAATAGTTTTCTTGTGTAGTCCTCTGCACAAGTTTTCATTTTTTTTCTTCCATGCTTTTTCTCTCTCTTCTCCTTCTCTCTTGCTACTCTGTCCTCTGTCTTCGGTCAGGGCTCCCTCACCTGGGGAGCGCCCACCACTCTTTTCTCCCATGTATCAACTCTCCACAGTGCCACCTTCAACAGGTAGTTTTTCTGGTTTGTAGAAGTGCAGCAACATTCTTTAAGACTACCTATTGATTTCTTGCATGTTCAGAATGATTTGATATTTATCTAGCTGTGTTCAAGTGAGGAGTCAGGCTTACAGATACCCTACTCTGCCATCTTACCTCCCTCCTGCCAAAGGATGAACTTTTACTTTCATTGCTGTTTGTTTTCTTTTTCCTTCTTTCATTTATCTCTCCTTGTATCTTTATTGTTTCCTTTCTTCTAGTGTCTTTGAATTTAGTTTACTCTTCTTTTTCAACTTAAGATGTAAAGTTAGGTTATTTATTGGAAATATGTCTGTGTTTTTAATGTAGGCTTTTAGTGCTATAATTTTCCCTCTGAGCATTGCATTCATTGCATTGCATATCTTCTGATATGTTGATTTCTTTTTAAAATTTGGGTCATTTTTTATAGTTATATATAACATTTTTCACTTTCATCATTTTGAAATGTACAGCTCTGTAGCATTAAGTATATTCATATTGTGCAATGATCACTATCATCCATGTCCACAACTTTTTCATCTTTCCCAATTGATACTCTGTACCCATTAAATACTAATTAGTTCTCTTCCCTTCTTTTTCCTACCTCTGGCAACCACCATTTGTCTTTCCATCTCTATAAATTTGATTATTCTAGGTACTTCATATAAGTGGAATCATAAAATATTTATATTGTCTTTTTGTGAGTAGTATTTTTACTTAGAATAATGTTATCAGGGTTCTTCCATGTTGTAGCATGTGTCTGAATTTCCTTCCTTTTTAAGGCTGTATAGTATTCCATTTTATGCATTTACTGCATTTTGTTTATCATCTATTCATCTGTCAGTGGACACTGAGTTGCTTCTACCTTTTGGGTATTGTGAATAATGTGAATGTGGATGTACAGGTCTCTGAGTTCCTGCTTTGAATTATTTTGGTTATATACCCAAAAGTGGAACAGCTAGATCATATGGTAATCCTATTTTTAATGTTTTGAGGAACTGCTGTTGTGTTTTCCACAGTGACTACTCCATTTACCTTCTCAGCAAGAAAGCACAAGAGTTCCAGTTTCTTATTATCCTTGCCAACACTGGTTATTTTCTGTTTGTGTTTTTTTGTTTTATCATAGCCATCCTAAAGAGTGTGAAGTGGTATCTCATTGTGATTTTGATATGCAGTCTTCTCATGATTCATAATGTTGAGCATCTCTTCATATGGTTATTGCCCAGTTTTATATCTTCTTTGAGGAAATGTATATTGAAATCTTTCACTCAATTTTTGAGCTTTTCTTTGTTACCTAGTATAGGAGTTCTTTATATATTGTGGATATTAATGTGATTTTTAAATATTTTCTCTCATTCCATGGATTGCCTTTTACTCTGTTGACAGTAGTATCCTTTTATATAGTTCTTAATTTTGATGAAATCTAGTTTGTTTCTTTTTCTTTTGTTGCTTGTGTGTTTGATGTCACACACATTTAGGAAATCATTGCTAAATCCAATGTGATGAAGCCTCTGTTATAATTTCTCCTAAGAGGTTTATAATTTTAGCTGTTATATTTACGTCTTTGGTCTATTTGAGTTAATTTTTGTATTTGGTGTTAGATAAGGGTCCAGCTTCATTTCTTGCATGTGGACATTTACTTTTGCCATCATAATTTGTTAGACTGTTCTTTCACCATTGAATGGTCTTGACACTATTGTCAGTGATCATTTCACTATAGATACATAGCTTTATTTCTGGGCTCTCTTCTGTTCCATTGGTCTATATGTTTATTTTTATGATATGACCATATTATTTTGGTTATTGCAGCTTTGTAATATATTTTGAAATCAGGAAATATGCTTCCAGCCTTGTTCTTCTTGCTCAAGGTTGCCTTGATTCTTCAGGGCCTTTTGTGGTTCCTTATGAATTTTAGGATTTTATCCTATGAAAAAAGCCATTGGAATTTTAATAGGGATTGCATTGACTATATAGAAGGTTTTGGGTGGTATGGACATTTTAACAATATCAATTTTTCTGAACCTTGAACGTGATGTCTTTTCATTCATGTCTTCTTTAATTTTTTCATCAATATTTTATAATTTTTAGTGTGTGAGTCTTCACGTATTTAGATCAGTTTATTCATATTTTAATTTTTTTGTTCCTATTGTGAATGAGATTGTTTTCTTAATTAACTACTTGGATAGTTTGTTCTTTGTGTATGGAAACATGACTGATTTTCGTGTATTTTGTATCCTGCAACTTTCCTGAATTTGTTTATTATAACAGTATTTTTATTGACCCGTTAGGGTTTTCTACATATATGATCCTGTCATCTGTAAAGAAAGATAATTTTATTTCTTCCTTTCTGATTTGGTTGCCTAATATTATTTCTTTTTCTTGTTTAATTGCTCTGGCTAGGACTTCCAGTACTATGTTGAGAAGAAGTGGCCAGAGTGGGCATCCTTTCCTTGTATTGGATCTTAAAGGGAAAGCTTTCAGTTTTTCTCCATTGAGTATGATGTTAGCTGTGAGCTTTTCATATGTGGCCTTTATTATGTTGAGGTAAGTTTCTACTATATTTATTTTGTTGAGAAGTTTTAATTGTGAGTAGTTGGTGAACTTTGTTAAATGTTTTTTCTGCTTCTCCTAAGATGATAATTCTTTTCCCTTCATTTGGTTAATGTGGTGTATCACATTGATTTACTTATACTGAACCATCCTTGTACCCCAGGGATAAATTTCACTTGGTCATGGTGTATGATCCTTTTAATGTGCTATTGAATTTGGTTTACTAGTATTTTATTGAGGATTTTTATATCTGCGTTCATCAGGAATATTGTCCTGTAGTTTTCTTTTCTTGTAGTGTCTTTGGTTTTGGTTTTGGTATCAGTATGATGCTGGCCTCATAGAGGGTTTGGAAGTACTACTTCATCTAGTTTTTGGAAGAGTTTAAGAATCGGTATGAATTCTTTGAATATTTGGTAGAGTTTATCCTTGTAGCCATCTTGTCTTGGGCTTTTCTTTGTGGGATGTTTTTGATTACTGATTCTATCTGTCATTGGTCTGTAGAGTGTTTTCTTTTTGATTCAGTATTGGTATTTTATATGTTTCTAGGAATTTATCCATTTTTTCTAGGCTTTTGTTTTCTGACATAGAGTTAACAATAGTCTCTTATGTTCCTTTTTATTTGTGAAGGAAATGTAGTATTGTCTATTTTTCTTTCTTTTTTTAAAGATTTTATTTATGTATTTATTTGACAGATATATAGAGAGAGCACAAGCAGGCAGAGTGGCAGGCAGAGGGAGAAGTTGAAGCAGGCTCCCTGCTTGGCAGGGAGCCTGACGCGGGGCTCCATCGCAGGACCCTGGGATCATGACCTGAGCCGAAGGCAGACGCTCAACTTACTGAGCCACCCAGGTGCCCCTATTTTTCTTAGTTATTTGAGTCTTTTTTTTTCCCTTAGTCTAGCTAAGAGGTTTTTGATTTTGTTTTCAAAAAATTAACTCTTAGTTTGTTGGGTTTTTTTCCTGTTGTTTTACAATACTCTATTGGTTTCATTTATGTTCTGGTCTTTATGATTTCCTTTCTTCCACTGACTTCAGGTTTTGTTTGTTCTTTACCTCGAGGTGAAAAGTAAGGTTGTTTGTTTGAGACTCTCTTAGTTCAGGCTGCTCTAATAAAATAGATTGGTGCCTTATAAACACCAGTAATTTATTTTTCACAGTTCCTAAGGCCGGAAGGTCCAAGATCAAGGTGTCAGGAAATTCAGTGTCTGATGAGGGCCCACCTTCTGGTTCATAGATAGCTGTCTTCTTCCTTACATGATGGAATAGCCTAAGGATCTCTCTCAGGTCTCTTTCATATGGGAAGTAATCTTGTTAATGAGGCTGTACTTTCACGACCTAATCATCTTTGAAAGGCCCTACCTGCAAATACTATTGCATTGTGGATTAGGTTTGTTTTTTTTTTTAGATTTTATTTATTCATTTGACAGAGAGCACAAACAGAGGGAACAGCAGGCAGAGGGAGAGGGAGAAGCAGCCTCCCCGCTGAGCAGGGATCCCGATCCCAGGACCCTGGGATCATGAGCTGAGCTGAAGGAAGACGCTTAACTGACTGAGCCACCCAGGTGCCCTTGGATTACGTTTTAACATGAATATGGGTGGGGGGCACAAAAATGCACTGTGTTACAGATATCTTTTTTAATGTAGGCACTTAACACTATAAAGTTGCATCTAACTACTACTTTTGTCGCATCCCTTAAATTTTGGTATGCTGTGTTTTCCTGTTTGTCTCAAGATACTTTTTCTTAAAGATTTATTTATATATTTGAGAGAGGGGGCAAGTGTGCACGTGAATGGGGGGAGGGGTAGAGGGAGAGAATCTTCAAGCAGATTCCACGCTGAGCACAGAGCCAGACAAGGAGCTCCATCTCCTGACCTATGAGATGATGACCTGAGCCAAAGCCAAGAGTTGGATGCTTAACTGACTGACCCACCCAGGTGACCCTGTCTCAAAATACTTTTTATTTTTTCCCCTCCCTCCTTCCTTCCTTCCTCCCCCCTTCTCTTCCTTTTCTTCCTTTTCTTTTCTCTTCTTTCTTTGTAACTGACATTCAGTGTTTTATTAGTTTTAGGTGTGTAACATAGAAATCAAGTCTATAAATTATGCTCTGTTCATCACAAGTATAGTTACTGTCTGTCACAATACATTGATTCTACAATATTATTGAGTATATTCCTTATGCTGTGTCTTTTATTCTCATGACTTAAGCATTCCATAACTGGAAGTCTGTATCTCCCACTTCTCTTCACCCATTTTGCCCAACACTCCCACCCCAATCCCCTCTGGAAACCATCAAATTATCCTCTGTATTTATAGGTCTCATTCTGTTTTTTTGTTTGTTTATTTATTTGCTGTTTTTTTTAATCCCACTTACGAGTGAAATCATATGGTTTTATCTTTCTCAGTCTGACTTATTTTATTTAGCGTAATACCTTCTGGGTCCATCCATGTTGTCTTATATTGCACAATGCCATCCTTTTTTATGGCCATGTAATACTCTGTGTGTGTGTGTGTGTGTGTGTGCATGTGTGCGTGTGCATATGCGCGTGCACACACATCTTCCTTATCCAGTTGTCTATTGATGAACACTTAGGTTGCCTCTGTATCTTGGCTAATATAAATAAAGCTGCCATAAACATAGGAGTGTATTAATCTTTTCAAATTAATGTTTTCATTTTCATTGGGTAAATGCCCAGTAGTGGAATTACTGGATCATATGGTATATATAGTTTTAATTTTTTGACAAACTTCCATACTGTGTTCCACAGTGGCTATACCAATTCACATTTCCACCAACAGTGTATGACAGTTCCTTTTTCTCCACATCCTCAACAGCACTTATTTCTTCTATTTTTTTATTTTAGCCATTCCAGTACATGTGGGGTGATATCTCATTGTGATTTTGATTTGCATTTTTGTTATGATTAATGATGTTAAATACCTTTTCATGTACCTATTAGCCATTTGTATGTCTTCTCTGTAGAAATGTCTGTTTACTTACTCTGCCCACTTTGAAATTGCGGCGTTTGTTATTTTGCTACTGAATTATATGAGCTCCAAATATATATTTTAGATATCAACCCCTTATGAGTTATATGGTTTACAAATAATTTCTCGCATTCCATAGGTTAGATTTTCTCTATGTTGATTGTATCCTTTGATGTGCAGAAGTTTTAGAGTTTGATGTACTCTCATTTGTGTATTTTTACTTTTCTATACTTTTTATGTCATATCCAAGAAAACTTTGCCAAATCCAATGTCACAATGTTTTCCTCCTGTTTTCTTCTTGAAGTCTTACAGATTTTATTTTTTTTTAAGATTTTATTTATTTGACAGAGAGAAACACAGCAAGAGAGGGAACACAAGCAGGGGGAGTGGGAGAGGGAGAAGAAGCAGGCTTCCCGCCAAGCAGGGAGCCCAATGCGGGGCTTGATCCTAGAACCCTGGGATCATGACCTGAGCCAAAGGCAGATGCCCAACAGCTGAGCCACCCAGGTGCCCCGAAGTCTTACTGATTTTAGATAAGATATTAGATATCTTATATTTAAGTATTTAATCTATTTTGAGTTGATTTTTATGTATGGTATTATGTAAGAATCCAGGTGTAGTCTTTTATATGTGAATATCCAGTTTACCCTTACCATTTGTTTAAGAGACTGTACTCTCTCATTGTGTGGTCTTGGGACTCATAGGAGACTATTTTAATTTATGGGCAAGATAATATTTCTGGGCTTTCTATTCCATTCTTTTGGTCTATATGTTTGTTGTTATGCCAGTCCCAACTGTTTTGATTTCTGTTGCATTGTGACATATTTTGAAATCCATAAGTGTGAGGCCTCCAACTTTTACCCCTCAAGATTGTTGTGGCTTTTCAGGGACTCTTGAGCTTCCATATGAATTTTTGGACTTTTTTTCTATTTCTGCAAAAAAAAAAAAAAAATGACACTGAGATTTTGATTGGGATTGCGTTGGTTGTATAAATTGCTATGGGTGGTATGAGTGTTTTAACAGTATTAAATCTTCCAATCCATGAATATAGGATATCTTACCATTTATTTGTGTCTTCTTTTTTTTTAAAGATTTTATTTATTTATTTGACAGAGACACAGTGAGAGAGGGAACACAAGCAGGGGGAGTGGGAGAGGGAGAAGCAGGCTTCCCGCCGAGCAGGGAGTCCGATGCGGGACTTGATCCCAGGACCCTGGGACCATGACCTGAGCCGAAGGCAGACGTTTAACGACTGAGCCACCCAGGCGCCCCTATTTGTGTCTTCTTTCTTTTAGTAATATTTTATAGTTTTTAGAGTAGAAGTCTTTTGCCTCCTTGGTTAAGTTTATTCCTGATTACTCTAACTTTTGATACTATTGTAAATAGTATTGTTTTTGTAACCTTCATTTTTAGTTTATAGAGACACATCTGTTTTTTCGTTTTGATTTTGCATTCTGCAATTTTGCTGAATTCTTTTATTAGTGTTAACAGTTTATTTCAGGAACCTTTAGGGTTTTCTTATATAAGATTATGTCATAGGTGAATAGAGATCATTTTACTTACCCATTTTGGATGCCCTTCCTTCCTTTCTCCCCCACCCCCCCCCTTTTTTTTTTTTGGTCTAATTACTGTGGGTAGGGTGTCCAGTACCACATTGACTAGAAATGGTGAAAGTGAATGCCTTGTCTTGCTCTGGATCTTAAAAAATTCTTTCAGGCTTTCCCTGTTATGTATGATGTTAGCTGTGGTTTTTTAACTTATGAACTTTATTTTGTTGAGGTGGTTTCCCTCTTTTCCTAGAATTTTTACTGTGTTTTCTTTATGAAAGGTTGTTGAGTATTATCAGATGCTGTTTCTGTATCAAATGATATGATAATGTGGTTTTTGTCCTTCATTCCATTAATGTGTATATTACATTGTTTAATTTTTAGATGTTGAACTATCCTTGTATGTCAAGAATGAGAACTTGGTCATGGTTTATACTCATGTTAATGTGCTATTGAATTAGATTTCTTAATATGTTTTTGAACATTTTTCTATCAGTATTGATTAGGGGATATTCCTATATAATTTCCTTTCTTTAGTGTCTTTGTCTGCTTTTGCTTACAGGGTATAAATTTCAAAGTGTTCTCCTCTTCAGCATTTTGGGAGAGTTTAAGAAAGGTTGATATTAACTTTTAAAATATTTTGTAGAATGCTTCCATGGAGCTTCCATGAACCCATCCTGGGCATTTTTTTTTTTTAGAAATTTTTGATTACTTATTCAGTCTTCTTAGTTATAGGTCTGTTCCTATTTTTTTATTTCTTTATCATTCAGTCTTGGTAGGTTTGTAAGTTTATAAGAATTTATCCATTTCTTGTAGGTTATCGAATTTGTTGGCATATTGTCGTTCATAATGTTCTCTTGTAATCCTTTTTGTTTCTGTGCCATCAGTTGTAATGTACCCTTGTTCCTTCCTGATTTTATTTGAATCATTTTTTTGTACCAATCTACCTAAGGGTTTTTCAGTTTTGTTGATGTTTTTAAGAATCCAACTCAGTTTCATTTCTTTTTTTCTATTGCTTTAGTCACCTCAGTTTTTAAATCTCTGCTCCAGTATTTTTTATTTTCATACTTTCATTAACCTTGGTGGTAGTTTGTTACTCTCTTTCTAGTTCTTTGAGATATAGTTAGGTGGATGATTTGAGTCCTTTCTTCTTTTTTAATGTTAGTACTTATAGCTACACTTTTTTTTAGTCCTGATTTTGCTGCGTTTCTTTACTTTTCATATGTTGTGTTTTAGTTTTATTTCTCTCAAGATATGCTCTAATTTCCCTTGTGATTTCTTCTTTGAACCATTGGTTAACAGTGTATGTTGTTTAATTTCCTCATATTTTGGATTTTCATTTTTCTTCTGTTGATTTCTACTTTCATTCCATTTTGGTGGTAAAAAATATTTCATATAAATCCAGTCTTCTTAAATTTGTTAAGTCCTGTTTTGTGATCATACATGTGATCTATCCTGGGAAATGTTCCATGCACACTTAGAAAGACTATGTATTCCACTTTTGTTGGGTGGAGTGTTCCATATATTGCTCTATAGTGTTGTTTAAATCTTTTGTTTCCTTATTGATTTTCTGTCTGGTTGATTTGGATTCACCCATTTACCAGCATATAAGCTCTTCATTGTACCTAGTAGTACAATTGCTGGATTGTATGGTAGCTCTATTTTTAACTTTTTGAGGAACCTCTGTACTGTTTTCCAGAGTGGCTGCACCAGTTTGCATTCTCACCAATAGTGTAAGAGTATTCCCCATTCTCTGCATCCTCGCCAACATCTGTTGTTTCCCCTGTTGTTAATTTTAGCCATTCTGACTTATGTGAGGTGGTATATTGTAGTTTTGATTTGTATTTCCCTGATGATGAGTGATGTTGAGTATCTTTTCATATGTCCGTTAGTCATCTGGATGTTTTCTTTGGAAAAATTTCTGTTCATGTTTTCTCCCCATTTCTTAACTGTATTACTTGTTTTTTGGGTATTGAGTTTTATAATTTCTTTATATATTTTGGATATGAACTCTTTATCTGGTATATCATTTGCAAATATCTTCTCCCGTTCTGTAGGTTGCCTTTTAGTTTTGTTGATTGTTTCCTTCACT
Organism: Callorhinus ursinus; assembly: GCF_003265705.2. Taxonomy (NCBI): domain Eukaryota; kingdom Metazoa; phylum Chordata; class Mammalia; order Carnivora; family Otariidae; genus Callorhinus; species Callorhinus ursinus. The sequence goes on along the minus strand of NW_027397102.1, from coordinate 1,623,614 downwards.
GTGCAGAAGCTTTGTACCTTGAAGAAGCACGAATAGTTCACTTTTTCTTTTCTCTGCCTTGCCTCCAGAGGCAGGATTAATAAGAAGTTGCTACAATTGAGGTCACAAGGTTACTGCCTGTGTTCTCCTTTAGGATTTTGATGGTTTCCTCTCGCACATTTAGGTCTTTAATCCATTTTGAATTTATTTTTGTGTATGGAAAGAAAGTGGTCCAGTTTATTCTTCTGCAAGTTGCTGTCTAGTTTTCTCAATACCATTTGTTGAAGAGACTCTTTTTTTCCATTGGATATTCTTCCCTGCTTTGTTAAAGACTACTGGACCATATAGTTTTGGGTCCATTTCTGGATTTTCTCTTCTGTTCCGTTGATCTGTATATCTGTTTTTGTGCCCGTACCACAGTGTCTTGATAACTACAGCTTTTTAATAATAGCTCGAAGTCTGGAATTGTGATGCCACCAGCTTTGCTTTTTCTTTTTTTTTCAAGATTGCTTTGGCAATTCAGCATCTTTTTTGGTTCCATACAAATTTTAGAATTGTTTGTTCCACCTCTGAAAAATGCTGTTGGTATTTTGATATGGATGGCATTAAATGTGTACTATGCATTGGCTACGAAAGACATTTTAATAGTGTTTGTTCTTCCAATCCATGAGCATGGAATATTTCTCCATTTCGTTGTATCTTTAGTTCCTTTTATAAGTGTTGTGTAGTTTTCAGTGAACAGATCTTTTGCCTCTTTGGTTAGGTTTATCCTAGGTATCTTACGGTTTTTGGTGCAGTTGCACATGGGATCAATTCCTTGATTTCTCTTTCTGCTGCTTTATTATAGGTGTATAGAAATGCAACAGATTTCTGTACATTGATTTTGTATCCTGAGACTGGATGGAATTCATGTATCAGTTCTAGCAGTTTTTTGGTGGATCTTTTTGCTTTTCTACATAGAATATCATGTCATCTGTGAATAGTGAAAGTTTTCCTTCTTTCTTGCAGATTTGCATGGCTTTTATTTCTTCTTGTCTGATTGCTGAGGCTAGGACTTCCAGTACGGTGTTAAATAAAAGTGATGAGAATGGACATCCCTATCTTGTTCCTGACCACAGAGGAAAAGCTGTCAGTTTTTCCCCATTGAGGATTTTAGCTGTAGGTCTTTCATATGTAGCTTTTATGATGTTGAGGTATGTTCCATCTATACTTTCTTTGTTGAGGGTTTTTATCAAGAATGGATACTGCACTTTGTCAATTCTTTTCTGCATCTATTGAGAGGATTGTATGGTTTCTTCCTGTTTCAGTTTTTGTAGTTTATATGTTTCTAGGAATTTATCCATTTCTTTCAGATTGCCCAATTTGTTGGCACATAATTTTTTATAATATACTCTTATATTTGTATTTTTGTATTGTTTGTGATCTCTCCTCTCTCATTTATAATTTTATTTATTTGGGTTCTTTCTCTTTTCTTTTTGATAAGCCTGGATAGAGTTTTATCAATTTTAGTAATTTTTTCAAGGACCCATCTCCTGATTCCACTGATCTGTTCTTTTGTTTTGTTTTGTTTTGTTTTGTTTTTTTGGTTTCTCTATCAATTATTTCTGCTCTAATCTTTATTCTTTCCCTTGTTCTGCAGGCTTTAGGCTTCATTAATTATTCTTTTTCTAGTTGATTTAGATGTAAGGTTAGGTTTTTAATTGAGATTTTTCTTGTGTCTTAAGGTAGGCCTGTATTGTTATATATATACATATCTCTCTTTTGGGACTGCTTTTGTTGCATTCCAAAAGTTTTGGATTGTTGTGTTTTCATTTTCAATTGTTTGCATACTTTTTTTGTTTTTTCCTTGATTTCCATATTGACCCACTCATTGTTTAGTACCATGTAGCTTAGCCTCCATGTATTTGTGGTCTTTCCAATTTTTTTCTTGTGGTTGACTTTAAGTTTCATAGTATTGTGGTTAGAAAGTATGCATGGTTTGATTTGAGTCTTTTTTTACTTGTTGAAGCCTGATTTGTGACCCAAATCACAGTTAATTAGGATTATATGTTCTGAACATATCTGTTAAGTCCATCTGGTCCAGTGTGTCATTCAATACAATCGTTCCCTTGTTGATTTTCTGTGTAGATGATTTGTTCTTTCATGTAATTGAGGTGTTAAAGTCCCCTATTATTGTATTATTAATCAGTTCCTCTGTTTTTTAGTAAGTGATATATATATTTGTGTGTTCCCACTTTGGGGGCATAAATATTTACAATTGTTAAATCTTGTTGGATAGATCCCTTTATTATGTTATAGTGCCCTTCCTCATTTCTTGTTAGTCTTTGGTTTAAAATTTAGTTTGTCTAATGTAAATATTGCTACTCTAGTTCTTTTGATGTCCATTAGCAGGATAAATGTTTCTCCATCCCCTCACTTTCAATCTGCAGGTGTTTTTAGGTCTAAAATGAGTCTCTTGTATGCTGCATATGGATGGGTCTGCTTTTTTATCCATTCTGACACTCTTTGTCTTTTTTTTGGAATATTTACTCTATTTATATTGAATATTGTTAGATATGAATTTAATTCCATTTTATTACTGGTTTTGTCATTGTTTCTGGAGATTTTCTCTGTTCCCTTCTAGTTTTTCATGCTTTTGGTCTTTCTTTCCCACTCAAAGAGTGCCATTTAATATGTCTTAAAGGGCTGTTTTAGTGGTCATGAACTCTTTAAATTTTGTTTGTCTGGAAAACTATTTCTTTTTCTATTCTGAATGATAGCCTTGGTGGGTAAAGTATTCCTGACTACAGATTTTTCCCACTCAGCGCCTTGAATATATCATACCACTCTTTTCTGTCCTGTCAGGTTTCTGTGGATAGGTGTGTTGCTAACCTATTTGTCTTACCTTGTAAGTTAGGGACTTTTCTTTCCTTGCTGCTTTAAGGAGTTTTTTCCTTATTTCTGTATTTTGCATATTTCATTACAGTATGTCTTAGTGTTGGCTTGTTTTGGTTGATTTTGATTGGAGTCTGTGCCTCCTGGATTTTGATGTCTGTTTCCTTCCTCAGATTAGGGATGTTTTCAGCTATAATTGGTCAAATAAACCTTGGGTTCTTTTTTCCCACTCTTCTTCTGGGACTGATATCATACGCATGTTATTATGCTTTATGGAGTCACTGAGTTCCTTAAGTCTATATACATGATCCAGTATTTTTCTTTTCCTCTATGGCTTCATTTTCCATAATTTTGTCTTCTATGTCACTTATTTTTTCTCTGCTTCTTCCATCCTTGTGGTTATTACAACCAATCAGTTTCGTGTCTCAGTTATAGCATTTTTTATTTTGACCTGACTAGTTTTTCAGTCTTTTATCTCTGCCGTGTGGGACTCCCTGGTGTCTTTTATGCTTTCCTCAAGCCCAGTTAGTATCCCTATGTTTGTCACTTTAAATTTTGGATCGGGCATATTACTTATTTCTGTTTCAATTAGATCCCTGGCTGTGTCCTTTTCTTGTTCTTTCTTTTGGCATGAATTCTTCTGTCTTGGCATTTTGTCTCGGTCTCTTGTCTTCTGTTTGTTAGGAAATCCTGTTGTGTTTCCTGCTCCTGAGAGTAATGGTTTTAGGAAGAAGAGATCTTATAATATCCAGGGCCTGGCTCTTCAGGGAGTGATTTTGGTGTTTGCCGTGTGCAGTTTGCTTCTGTGTTTTGGCTGCTCTTTTTTTCAGGTCACTCTTCTGCAGAGTTTCTCCTTGCCTGCAGTGGGGAGTGTTTGGACCTTTTTCAGAGTATGGTGAGTTTTAACTAGGTGTGCTCTGGTCTGCTTGTTAAAAGAGGCCATTTCCTGTTTCCACTAGAGCTGAAGCTTTGCTGCACTCTCTTGTCAGTAGGCTTGGTGTATATGGGGGATTTGTGCTGGTCTTATGGGGGAGGGGCCCCTGCTCTTGTTCTCAGGCACATTTGCCTTAGTACAGAAGCACCTGCAGAGCACAGGGTGGTGAGGCTTGATGTAAGCTGCTAGGGCCTTCATTGTTGGTGCTGTTCTGCTCAGTGAAGTCAGTCCGAGCTGAAATTCAGGGGAGGAAAATGGCGCCAGCTGTCTTCCTCATGCCCAGAGAGGGGAGTTCGCATCTGCTGCTGTCTGGGAAGCCCTCACACAATAGCAAACAATCTCCTCTTGTGAATTGCAGGTGTCCCTCAGATCCCTGCCTTCAACTTGTCTGTGTCCAGGCCATCTGCCTGCCCAGCAGTGCAATGCACCTATGTTTTATCTTAGTATTGCCAGCTGAGTTTCAAAACTCCAAACTTTAGGGGCCTGGCGGAGCTTGGACCCATGCTGGTCCTCTGTGGGAGAGTGTTGCAAGCAATGGGACTGGTGCTGGTTTGTCCCAGAAGGGTAGTTGCAGCAATGCGCAGGAGCTTGGAGTTTATATATAGTAGAATGGTACAAAAAAGGCATCATCCAGGTTTGCTGCCCTCACCAGGTGTTTCTGCCCCCACCAGGTGTTTCTGCCCCCATGCTAAGGAACCAGGTAGCCCAGTGGCTCACTGGCTTTTGGCCCCTGAGTGGTAATGCCAGGTGCACTCCAGGAAGGGGTAACTGTTTCTCCCAGTGTGTCCCAGGGGTTCCTCAGATTGTGCTGTGCACTCCCGGGCCTCTGCTCTCCTCCACAGAAGCGCTGCTGCACCTGCTGGGCTCTACACTGACCGTGGTGTGGACTTCTAAAACCCCAGTTTTTGAGCTCCGCTGGTTGCAAAAACTCACAGTAACCAGCTCCTCTCATTTTTCCAGTCAGTGATTTTGGGGAAGTGTTTTTCTTGTGTGATCCCATGTGTGCTTCTTTCTCCCTGTCTCCCTCTCTCCTCTCTCCTCTCTCCATGATCAGGCCTCTCTCCCCTCTCTAGCACCTGTAGTCCTCTTCTCCCTCAAATCACATCTTCACACCTCCTACCTTCGGGATATGTCCTCTTCTCACCCTCTATTTGTACAGTTTGTTCTCTCAGTTCTCAGATTGATTTCTTGTGTGTTTAGAATGATTTGATATTTATCTAGCTGTGTTTGAGGCACAAGTCAAGCATAGTGTCCGCCTATCCTCCACCATCCTCAGCCCTGTTCCACTTTCATTCTATTTGATTTCACTATGTTGTGTACCATTTTTGTCCCTCATATCTTGCCTTTTTGAGGTTTAGTTGATTTTGGCATGTTATAGTGATTCACTTCTCATTTCATTTTGTGTATATATATATGTATATAATGTATATGTATTATATATTTATTTTAGAAATTAGCATTTAGTATAGGGATTACAACTAAAATTTGAAATTGATACCAATTTAACTTCAACAACATAAAGAAAATGCTGCTTCTATATAGGTGGAGTCTTCCTTCTTTACATTATTGTTATCATATATTACTTATTTATACATTGTATGACCCTTATCATGGATTTATAAACATTTTTACGTTTATCTTTAGTGTCACGTTTGAAGTAAAACATGGAGTTACAATCCAGAAATATAATTTTAATATTTACCTATGCAGTCATCTTTACTGGAAATTTTTATTTATTTATATGTCTTTGAGGTACTGTCTCATGTTCCTTCCCTTATATTTTCTTTAGCATTTCTTGTAAGTCAGGTCAGCTAACTAAAGACACTCTCTGATGAGGTTGGTTCTTTCAGTTTCTGATTGTTTTCAGTGTTTCTGTTGAGGAATGGGTTTTTCAAGCTCTCTGCTCTTCCATTTTGCAGTCATGTCATTAGCTAAGATTCTTGGTATTATAACCAAAGTTAATTATTCTATTTATTTTTCTGTGTGGTTATTTAGCTTGTGATAGTTAAAGTCACTTGTATCTGAGGGTTGAGAGGATGGGCCAAATGGGTGAAAGGGGTAAAGGCTTCCAGTTACAGAAAGAATAAGTCATGGGGAGAAGTAGCCCTCTCCAGAAACCTGACTGTGCCGTCCCCTTGGTATAGAACTTCCAACCTTCATACCTTTCTGGGACATTGGCAGAACAGGAGGATCCTGAGCTTACCTAATCCCACAGTGACACTAAGAAAATAGGCACATCAGTTCAAGTAACTCTGAAAATGACCTGAAGCCTGGCTGGTGGCAGACATATGGTGTGACTGCTGACACCACTCAGATATAAGCCCATGGCAGCCCAGACTGCCACCATAACAACAAAGGGACCAAACCCTGCCCTGTGTGCCTACAGCAGGCAAAGTTAGCATTGTAGTCAACTCTCTGCTGAAGGCATACATGGCTCAGCCACAACAGGGCACATGCACCCAACATAGCAGACACCCATGAAGTGCCTGGTTCTTATGAAAGGGGGCATTGTGCTGCAGGACACCACAGGACCTCTTCTTTGTAATATAACTACTTTAAAGATTAGGAGACATACCTGACTTACCTAATACATAGGAACAAACACAGAGAGTTAGACAAAAATGAGACAGAGGAATATGTTCCAAGTGAAAGAACAGCAAAAACCAAGCAATAGAGCTAAATGCAACAGATATAATCAATATGCTTCATAAAGAATTCAAAGTAGGGGCGCCCGATGTCTCATTCGGTTAAACATCTGCCTTCTGCCTTCTGCTCGGGTCATGATCCCAGGGTGCAGGGATCGAACTCCACATTGGGCTCCCTGCTCACCTGCTCAGTGGGGAGTCTGCTTCTCCCTTCCCCACCCGCCCCCCCCCGCTTGTATGCTGTCTCTTGCTCTCTCTGTCAAATAAAGAAAATGGACAGAGGACCCACATAGACATTTTTCCAAAGAACTCATACAGATGGCCAGCAGACAACATGAAATGATGCTCGACATCAGTAATTAGCAGGGAAATGTAGATCAAAAGCACTATGAGATATCACCATACGCCCATCAGAATGGCTAGAATAAAAAAGACAAGAAATAACAAGTATTGGCAAGGGTGTGGAGAAAAAGGAAGCCTTGTACACTGTTGGTGGTAATGCAAATTGGTGCAGACAGTGTGGAAAATAGTATGGAGATTCCTCAAAAGGTTAAACAGAATTACCAAATGGTCCAGTAATTCCCCTACTGGATGTTTACAAATGGGGAAAAAAAAGTAATTTGAAAATATGTATGCATCTCTGTGTTTACTGCAACATTAATTACAATAGCCAAGATATGTAAGCAACCTAAATGTCCATTGACAGATTAATGGATAAAAAAGTGATATATATATATATATATATATATATAATGGAATATTACTCAGCCAAGAAAAGATGAAATCTTGCTATTTGTAACAACATGGATGGACCTAGAGGGTGTAATGCTAAGAACAATAAGTGAGTCAGAGAAAGACAAATATCATGTGATTTCACTCATGTGGAATTTCAGAAACAAAACAAATGAACAAAGAAACAAAAGGAAGCAAACAGCAACAACAACACAGTATGACTCTTACATACATAGAACAAATTGGTGGTTGCCAGAGGGGAGGTGGTTTGGGACATGGGTGAAAGATGTAAATGGGATTAAGACTATAGATATCTTGAGGAGCACTGAATAATGCATAGAATTATTTAATTTTTTTAAAGATTTTATTTATTTATTTGTCAGAGAGAGAGAGCACACGCAGGGGGAGAGGCAGGCAAAGGGAGAAGCAGGCTCCCTGCTGAGCAAGGAGCCCAATGCGGGACTCGATCCTTGGACCCTGGTATCATGACCTGAGCCAGAGGCAGCTGCTTAACTGACTGAGCCACCCAGGTGTCCTGAATTGTTCAATTTTTATAGTATATACTGCAGGCTGATATAGCACTGTATGCTAATTATGCTTCAATTACACATTTATATCTTGAAAAAAATAAGTCATGGGGTTAAAAGGAATATAAGGAATATAGTGAATGGTATTGGAATAGCATTGTATGGTGAGTGATGGTAGCTACACTTGTGAGCATAGCATAATGTACAGACTTGTGGAATTACTGTTGTACACTGGAAAGTAGGTTGGCACATATGATAGAAGAACACTGAATAGCAAGTGAGAACATTGTTTTAGAGCTAGTGTGATTTTAAAGTGATTAGTCATAGGATACACTATCTCTATATATTTAATTTTATTAAATTGGCTGAGAACATGAAGAATTATGTAATATAGTTGTCTTTTAGTAAGTTTACTTTTAATTTTGATTTATTAACTTCTGAAATTGCATAAGAACTTCATTTAAGAGTTTTACTTTATAAAATAAAATTGTGAATAATGGACAGATTTCAGTGATAGTTATATGCGAAGGGCAAATATTGTATTCTATCCAAATTTCATTTCAGTAAGCTTTACTTACTTTTGGATGACATTTGAATTTGTAGTTAACTAATGCTTTAATTGCCAGCAAAGGCAGTTGCTTTGTAAGTACACAAAGCAATTACACATGAGTCATAGATTCATCAGATGTTAGCATTCAAATAGACTTTGGGGGTAATCTACTCTATTTTGCTAATCTTACAAATGAAAAACTGAAGAATGATATGCCCAGTATAAAGAGATAGTGAATGAATCACAAACCCAAGATCTCCTAACTTCTGGTACAGTGTTTGTCCTGCTACATTATTTTGGGTTTTTTTATTCAGCTCATTTCAGATTACTTTTATTTTGTATAATTAATCCTTGCTCAACCCTTCCTGGGATATTGATAGAGGGAAATTCAGAGAGAAATCTGGATATTGATGAAGCTGTCTTTCTCTTCTTTTTTCTTGGGCTTCTGTATCATCAGGACATTCAAAATCAACTGAAAAGTTGAGGCAATTTTGAATGAGAGTTGCTAGTAACAAAAACATCAAATTACCTCAGATTCATTCTTTTAACTTTATTTGGCAGTTACTCATAGAAGGACTATATTGAATGCCAGGAAGTGTGATAGGTTGTGGGTCACAGCAGGAAACAGACATGGACCTTATATTTGTGGACCAAATGGAAAGGGTGATACGAATACAAATATTAAATAATGACAAAATTTAAATGCAAATTTGGAAATGTAACAAGTGCTATTCTCAGAGATGTGTGCTGCCATTATATTCTTTGTTATGTATAGTTTGACCTAATCAGAGAAGTTAAGGAGGACTTTCCTGAGATAGTTATGCCTAAACTGGGTTCTGAAGAATGAGTAGGATGTAAGTAGGCAAAGAAGAAAAGAGAGTTCTAGGCTGAGGGAAACCCATGTCTAAAAGCTCTGTGGTGGTAGGAAGTATAGGAGCACATGATAAGTTGCTGCAAGATACAACTGGAGGGATAGGTGGCAACCTAAGTATACAGGGCCTTCTGGGTCATATTAGGAAGCCAATAATGTTAATGATCATAACTTATTCTTAGGTACTTATGAGGGAGTCAGGTGTTTCAAGAAGCTGTGTTGACTTGCGGTAGGAGTGGGGGCAATATTATATTCTTTAAAAACTCAAGTAATTCTGATCGAAAATGTCAGGACAGATTTCTACATATAAGCTTTTAATCTGTAAGTGTGTGATTGTGCATACTAATAAAGCAGTTCGAAATTCTTTCATGCATTGTGAAGATACACTTAGTTTATAGGAAATACATGGGGGGGAATTCTCATAATATCAACAGTACACGCACACATATTCAGAATAAACATATGTAGACTGTTTTAAGACCCTTATGACCAAAGCTAATAATCATTACTGAAAATCATAAAAGAAAATTTGAATAATTAGAGAAAGTACTAGAATACTCAGTGTTATACAGATGTTGATTCTTCTTAAATTAATAGCTTTAGGCATATTCCAGTCAAAATTTCTACAGGATTTTTTGATGAGACCTCCACAAAATTATCTCAGTAGCTTCTCTGGAAGAATAAAATGGTGAGAAAAGCCATGAAGATTTTAGTGAATAAAAGTACTGCATGTGTTTTTTGGGGGGAGGAACTTATTCTACCAGATATAAGACTATATAAATTAAACAGTGGTACTGGCATATTGAGTAGACAGGGATATTAGTGAGACCAAATATCAAATTTGAAACAGACCTACATATATGTTTAGTGTTTGTAAATTCTTTAAATTTCAGATTACTAGGGGAAAAAAGACTTAGATTTTTACCTAATACCATAGGCAAAATAAACTGAATGTATTAATGATTAAATATTACAAATTATACCTTAAATCAATGAAAATATATGATATGGCCATTTATTCTCAGAGTAAGAATGGCATTTTTAAGTATGAGAGAATGGCATAACCAAAAAAAAAAAATGGACAAGTGTGATGATGTAAATGTACATATTCTTTGTCAAAGATGATACAACAAAGCAATTCTTATAACAGAAGTGATACCTCTAACATCTAATGAACTCATACAAATAATTTTTTAAAAGACAAAAATGTAATTGAAAGGCCAAGAGGTAAAAAGACCATTCATAGAAAAAGAAATACTGGATGAATAATCAATAAGCATATGAAAAGATTATCAAATTCAGTATAAAAAAACAAGAAACAAAAACAACCCACAAATACAAATTCTAAACAACAGCTGAATCTTTTACTTTCTGCTCAGTTGACAATAGTAAAAACATATGCACTGTTCCTATAGTGAAATGATTCTTAGGCAGTGCTACTGGGAATGTAAGATGGCGCAACATTTCTGGAGGGCAATTTGCCAAGTGGATCAAAAACCTTAAAAATGTTTGTGCCTGGGGAAATGTCAGCAAAATTGTAGAGTAGGTGATACTAGCTTTCTGACCCACACCAAAAGTAACAATTAGACAGCTACCTATGAAAAAAATAGCCCTGGAGGAGGGTGTTCCAGATTCTAATGAAAAAGTATGGGAACACAATGGAACAAAAAATAAATGGAGAACAGCCTTGTAGAAAGGATTGCTGGGGAGATAGGCATAATAGCTGAGACATCTAGAAAAGCTAAGAACAAAGAAGGGCAGGAGACATCAGTATCAGCCGTGTGGCACTGATCCCTAGTGGCCTTCTCTGCTGAGGACCTCAGCAGCTTCTGCAACAGCCTCAGCCTCCCTTTGCAGCTTTCACAGCTGATGTTCTCAGAATGTTTTTCTGTGTAGACCTTAGTGCCTCCTCTGCTGAAGACACTGGCAGCTTTTACCACTGAGGTAACCAAAAGCCATCACCACCATGGACCCCCTCCCCCAGAGAGTGTGATACTACTGTCCTCCTACCAAGAAGGAGCTGCTGTTGCACTGCCAACCCCCTGACCATATACCCATGCCCTGTATGTCAGAACTGTGACCATCCTGCACATGCTTGTGCTCCAGACCTTGGCTCTTTGGCTGCAAATTAATAAAATTGATATACACATCAACAGAATGAAGGATAAAATCATGTGATCATGTCGATAGATGGAGAAAAAGCATTTGTCAAAATTCAACATTCTTTCATGATTAAAAAAGCTTTCAAAAAATTAGGTATAGAAGGAAAATACCTTAACATAATAAAGGCCGTATATGACAAGCCCACAGTTAACATCAAATTCATAGTGAAAAACTAAAAGCTTTTCCTTTAAGATCTGGAACAAGACAAGGTTCCCACTCTTACATTTTTAAGTTCAACATAGTACTAGAAGTCCTAGCCAGAGACATTTGACAAAATAATGAAACATTATGTTGAAATGTGTATTATTTCTAGCTTTGCGCAGTGGCAGTATCGTAGCCAATGAGGTTTATCCGAGGCGCAATTATTGCTAATTGAAATGTGTATTATTTCTTCCATTTTTTTTCTTGACACCCTCCTCAAAAATCAGTTGACAGTAAATGTATTGGTTCATTTCTGGACTCTCAGTCTTGTTCCATTGATCTGTATTTCTGTGTCTGTGCCAGTACCACCTTGTCTTAATGACTGTGGTTTCATAGTAAGTTTTCAAATCAAGAAATGCCTTCAGTTTTCTTCTTCAGGGACATTATTGATATGTTGGATCATCTTTTCCTAGCTCCAATTATGTTACTTTTTCTTGAATCCTTATTTGTCTTATACATTTTTATTAATATATTCTCCTTTTATTAAGACATTATTTGTTGAGTTTATTTGCCCTCGTGTATTTGCTTTTGTATGCCTTCTCATTTGGACTTTATTTCTAAAATGTGCTTTTTTCCTTTTAATTATTAATTTATTAATTTATTAATTATTTATAGTTAATTTATTAATTATTTTTTAATTCTTTCATATTTCTGAATGTACCCAATTTTGCTTTATGTTCTTTTATATATTGTGTCTTTCTCTTAAAATCTGTAGCTTATTTTGAGATATTTTATATTTCTGATCGTGTTTTATAAGCATGTGTTATGCTTTCCTTGTCTATGGTGTTGTCATTCTGTTTATTATTTTTTAATACCAAGTTTGGGGTTTGATCTTGATAGTTTTCTGTTGCTCATTTTTATGTGAAATGATTTTGCCTAAGTTTTTCGAAGGAGGCTTGGTTCAGCTAGAAAGTTAGAAAATAACTTCAGAGAGCTCCCTTTTTGTGTTGTTTTCAGCTTGTTTCAGCTTATTTTCTGTGATATCCTTTCTCTCTTCCCCTTTCTTTTGTGTGGGCCATCTTTTCCTTTGTTCCTATTGTCCTTATATCATGTCCAATTTTAATTCTAATTCCAACAGTTTCTCCTCATTGTGTCTTGAAAGGGGCTTTGTTAGTCAGTTTTGAGGACTGATGGGGTTAAGACTGCTCCAGCTGTTTGAGAATTTATTATCCATGACTCCTTGCAATCGTCCACTACTGGAATGGACAGAAGGCCTTCCAGTTTCACCTACTGTTCCCAATGTGGCCACTAGGTTTTCCAGTGACTACTATATGGGTATTCTCTTGGTTTCAGGTCTGCATATGGCCTCTGCTTATTATCACAGAATTGCTGATACCATGCAGATCATGTGGCCATGGTAGTTTCTCTCCTGTGCTTGTTTTTTGAGGTTCAAGGGAATTTATGTCCTAATTTTGTTATAAATGTTGTATATAAGTTCTGTTCTTGGTTTTGTGTGTTCTGTCTGTAATGTGAGAATTCAAGAATATGAAAATATTATGCTTCCGCCGCCCTGCCATCTCCCCTGTCATGTTTATTTTTTTTTATTGTGGTAAAAAATAACACATAATATATTACCCTCTTAAAAAATTTTTAGTGTGCAGTACAATATTGTTAACTGTAAGCAAAGTGTTGTACAGGAAATCTCTTTTTGATCTTATATAACTGAACCTTTGTATTTATTGAAAAGCAGCTTCCTGCTTCTTCCACCCCACCAGCTCCTGGCACCCACCATCCTACTTTCTGCTTCTATGAGTTTGACTGCTTTAGATACCTCGATGGAATCATGTAGTATTTGTTCCTCTGTAAGTGGCTTATTTTACTTAGCATGTTCTCCTTCAGGTTAATCCAAGTTGCTACATATGACATACTTCTTTTTTAAGGATGAAAAACATTCCATTGTAAGTATATATCACATTTTCTTTACTTATCCACTGATGGACATTTAGGTTGCTTCCACATTTTGACTATTGTGAATAATGCTTCAGTCAATATGGGAGCACAAATATCTCTTCAAGATTTTGATTTCAGTTTGTTTTGGATAAATACTCAGGTCTGGGATTGGTAGCTTATATGGTAGTTCTATTTTTAACTTATTGAGGAGCATCCATACTGTTTTCCATAGCAGCTGCACCATTCCACATTTCTACCAACGGTTCATAGAGTTCTAAACTTTCCACATCTTCACCAGCATTTGTTTTTTTCATGACCATCCTAACAGTTACAAAGTAATATCTCACTGAGGTTTTGATTTTTCTTTAACTGTTGCCATATTTGTTAATTGTGTTCTGTCTTATACTTCTTTGGTCCTGCCTTTCATTTCTTGCTTCTTTTGTGTTTCATTGATTTTTTTTTTTTTTTGGTGATATTCTTTGATTCCTTTTCATTTTCTCTTGTGTATCTTTTACAGGTATTTTTTTGTGGTTATCATGGGGCTTTCATAAAACATCTTATAGCAATATATTTTATGCTAACAACTTAATTTTGATCGCTTATGAAAAATGCTATAGTTTTACTCTCCCACATATACTTTATATTATTGATGTCAGAATTACACCTTTTTATAGTGTATGGCCATAAAATATTTCTAGTTATAGTCATTATTTATGATTTTATCTTTTAATCCTATAATAAAGTTATTTTTGTACCACTTTTGCATTATTATAGTATTCTTTGTCTGTATATCTCTTTTTACCAGCTAGCTTCATGCTTTCGTGTGCTTTTGTGTTACTGTTCAGTGTCCTTTCTTTTCAATTTGAGGAACTCCCTCTATCTTCTAAGGCAGGTCTAGCATTTGATAAAACCCTGTCAGGTTTTGTTTATCTCAAAGTCTTTATCTCTACTTTTTGAAGGCTGTTTTTGCTGGATATAGTATTCTTGGTTAGCAAGTTTGTTTTTTTTTGGTCACCTTGAATATGTCATCCCATTCTCTTCTGGTCTGTGAAGTTTCTGATGAGAAGTCTGCTCTTAGTCTTAATTGAGGCCCTCTTTTCTGAGATGAGTCACTTTCTGCTTGCAAAATTCCTTGTCCATGAGTTTTTACAATTTGATTATAATGTGTCTTGTGGATTTTTTTGGATTGTTTTTTGGTCCCTTTGGGTTTATTGACTCTCATTGTCAGTTTGCCTCTCCAGATTTGGGAAGTTTTCAGACATTACCTATTGAGATAATCTTTTTGCATCTTGCTCTTTTCTTGTTCTGAGACTCCCATAATATGAAAGGTGATTTGTTTTATGGTACATCTTAAGTCTCTTAGGCTTTCTTCACTCCTTTTCATTCTTTTTTTCTTTTTACTCCTCTGGGTGGATGATTTCTAATGACTGTTCTTCACGTTGGCTGATTCTTTCTTCTACCTAACCAAGTCTGTTCTTGAACCCAGGTACTGAATTTTTCAGTTCAGGTTTAGTACTATTTAGGTCCAAAATTTTCTTTTTTATATTTTCTGCTTTTTTCTTGATACTCTTATTTTGCTCATGCACCATTTTACTAAGCTCATTGAACAACTTTTTGACAATTATTTTGAACTTTTTGCCAGGTCACTCATATAACTTCATTTCTTTAGTGTCAGCTTCTGGATCTTTATTTTATCCCTTTGATGAGACCTTATTTCTCTCTTTTTTTCATGTTCCTTTTTGCTTTGCATTGGTATCTGCACATATGAGGAAACAACCATATTTCCTAGTCTTTATGTACTGGCTCTGGAACAAAAGGCCTTCACCAATCATCCCAGCTAGACATTCTGAGGGCCTATGGATATATCTTCTCTGGACTTGTGTATGTAGATTTTTAATTAGAGGGATTTGAAGCTTGTAATTTCTTGCTCACTTGGGTGTCTGCTATACTGCTGGTTCTCTGAAACAGTAACACATCACCAAGGTATTTTTTTGTTTTCAACTTCTCCATGCATCTGTAATATGCCATGTCTAACCAGTTCTCTAAGTCAGGCAAGACAGAAACCAGACCCTTGGACAGCCTGCTGATGAGTCAGAATGTTAGATGCATGCTCCACCCCTTCCCTTCTTCCCAAAGTAGAAGCCTTGAGTTGTGCATCTTCTCCTGATCATGCTGAGTATACTGCTCACTGCTCACCACTCTCTGTTGTTCTCAGCAGCCCCCAGGCATCCAGACTGTGTTGGTTCTGTCAGAGCTTCGGGTGAGGTGAGACAGAAACTATCGCCGTGGGCAGCGCTCTGAAAGGCTAGGATGTTGGATGCATGTTTCTCCCTCGCTGTCAGGAAGGAAGCCTCCTTCCTGTTGTGCAAAGCTGTGCCAACTATAGTAATGCACCAGCCACTTTCCTTTGTTCTTAGCTGCCCCGAGAAATCCAAACTATTCTGGTTCCAGCAGCACTCCAAGTAAGCTGAGACAGAAACCAGTACCTCAGGAAACACTCTGTAATTCTGCAATGCTGAACACATGTTTCACTACTCTTCCCTTCAAGGAAAAAGTTGCAGGCCAGAATGATCTGTCTTGGCATTGAGCTCTGCTGGCTTAGGGGAGGGGTTCATTGTGGATAAAGTGAATTTGCTATTCTTACGTTCTTCAGTGGCAGCTGTTCTCAACTTTGTCCTTGTCTCGGGTATTGCAACTTGGAATGTGAAATTCTCATTAAGGTATTTTGGTCCATGTATACTCATCAAATCAGTGTTTCTGTGGTAGAGCTAGGGTTTTCTTTTCTGACATCTTGTGATGTCACTCCTTTAACTCTTTTTTAAATGTAATATATGAGCAGAAAAATGCAAACATCATGAATATAGAGCTTGATGACTTTCTGCAAACTGAACAGACATGTAAATCTGTATCAGATTTGAAGGACAATTTAGTTGTATCTAAAACTAGGTTTGACATTTTTTTAATGCTCTGAAAATCCTCTACTGTTTTTACATTCAGTATAACTTGTTGAAAAGTCTTTCTAGATTGTTTTAGAATATATTATTTTATTTTGATATTCCTAAGTTTTGTTGTGAATGTGTCTAGATGATAGGTTTTTTTGTTATTTCTCTTCTTGGCACTCTATATACTCTTCCAATATGATATCTTTCATCTTTAATTTTGGCAAATTTAATCTCTTTGTATTTAATTTTTTACACTTTGTTTTTAATTAAATTATAATTAACATACAGTGTCAGTTTCAGGTGTACAATATGATTCAATTCTATATATTACTCAGTGTTCATCATGATAAGTATATTCTTAATCCTGTTCACCTATTTCACCCATTCCCTCCACCCACCTCCCCTCTGGCAACCAGTTTGTTCTCTGTATAAGAGACTGGGTTTTTTTGTTTGTCTCTTTCTTCTTTGTTTTGTTTCTTAAATTCCACATATGAGTGAAATAATATGGTATTTGTTTTTCTCTGACTTAATTTATTCAGCATTATACCCTCTAGGTCCATCCTTGTTGCAAATGGCAAGATATTCTTTTTTAATGACTAATAGTCCATTGTGTATATATACCAAATTTTCTTTGTCCATTCATCTATTGATGGGCATGTGGGCTGCTTCCATAACTTGGCTATTGTAAATAATGCTGCAGTAAACGTAGGGATGCATCTATCTTTTTTAATTAATATTTTCATTTCCTTTGGGTAAATATGAAATAATGGAATTACTGGATCATATGGTAATTCTGTTTTTAAGTTTTTGAGGAACCTCCAGTTACTTTAGATTTTAATTTTTTCTTGGTATCATATTAAATAGTTGTTAATACTTAGACTTTGTGTTCCTTTATTTAACTTTTGTTACTTTTAAAATCTAATATTGCTATTTTCTTTTCTTTTATTTTGTCTCCTGCTTGTCCCTGTTACTCCTTGCCCCAGGCTCTGCAGCTAGTATATATATGCCTTTATGTGCTTACAGCAAATAACAACACTGAAGGGTGCTCCAATCTGAAGAGAGTTCTGATGGGTGCAGAATAGGTTAAGCCCCTGAGCCACGTGTTCAGGAAGCTGCCAGACAAGTCAAAATACACAACCACATTTCTTTGAGCACAAAGCCTATATTTCCCCTTCTGGTACCAGGAAGCCATACCAGAAACGAGAGATGCTGTCCATCCCCCATGGCTGCCTCTGATCTGGGGAATTGGGGATGGTGGGTAAGTAAGCACAAATGTCAACACTTTCTACTGAAATTTAGCGACTTCTTTCTTCATTATTCACTCTCTGGTTGTTACTAGTTTTTAAATTAGATTCCAGAGTTCTAAAAAAGTTGTTTCTATCAGTTTTTGACAGCTTAATCATTGCTTCAGTGGAGGTATGTATTTTTGAATTTCCATACTCTGGAACTTTTGGTGATGTCACTCTTTATTTTTAGGATACAGTTGCATTGATGCTGTTTTTTTTATTTTTTAAAATTTATTTATGTGTGTGAGAGAGAAAGCAAGCACGAGAAGTGGGGAAGGGCAGAGGGAGAGGGAGAAGCAGACTCCCTACTGAGCAGGGAGCCTCATGCAGGACTCTATCCCAGGACCCTGGGATCATGACCTGATCTGAAGGCAGATGCCTAACCGACTGAGCCACCTAGGCGCCCTGCATTGATGCTCTTACCAGAAGCATCACATGTGTTTTATTAACAATAGAAAAATTAATCTAGACATTTCAAGGTTACCAATCAGGAAGATGACAGTAAACTTACTAGGTCTAGTACATCATAGATATTGTTAGTATTGGTGATGTTAGGGATGTACATCTCCAGTCCACCACTTACTGGCTCTGTGAATTTGGGCATAGCACCCTCACTGAGCCTCAGCATCTAGTCTGTAAAATGGGAATAATAGTAGATACCTTGTAGCGTTGTAGTGAGAACGATATGAGATAATGTGGCATTGGACAGAAGACTAGCCAAATAGTGACTGCTTAGTGAATGGTAGCTGCTGTGGTTTTTACTAAAAATGATTATAGCTATTTCTCATCCACACTGTTTGTAATGCAAAAGTACTTTTGCATACCAAAAGCAGAATGAAAATATGAAAAGTAGATAAAATACTACCCTGGCCTTCAGCGAATCTATTCTGTTGTGGGCTGAGCGTCTCCAAGGACAAACTAAAATTGAAGCATTTTTTGGGTGGATGATATTGGGAAGGCAGTCAATATATATCTTATCATTGCATTTGTATTTCTGTGATATTTATGCCTGCATCTGTTAGTTTTAGATTATAAACTCCTCAAATATAAGGATCATGCATTTAAAGTTTTTGTTGTGTACAATGTGTAAGATAATAACCTTTTGGTATTACAACAGTGAATACAATTTAAGAAGGTTGATATGGCAATTTAGAGCAAGGTTTGTTTACTCTTGAAACAATCTAGAGTGACTTTAAGGCTTTTAAGCTTCTCTTTAAGGCATTTAGAAGAAAGTACAGCTCTTAAAATGTTTCTAAGAGAGCTGCCAGTTTTCTTCCTGGCATTATGTGAAAACAAGTGTTCTAGTCATTGTGTGAATTATGGTCACCTTATGGAATTTTCAAAGTGCAGTTGAAACGAGGAGTGGCTATTTTTAGGAAAAAACTCTGACAGGTTTTCAGGGCTCACATAGATATATGAGATAAATGAGAGAAAGAAAAATTAAGACATTTTTGTCTGTGTATATTTGAGAGGGTGTACAGTATCTTTTGAAAAGGTTATTTTTTTCTTATTTGAGAAGCTAATTCATTTGTTTGGGGCACTAACTGTGTTACCAGAAATAGTTGTGTTTTATATCACATCTCTGTTTAATTAGACCATGAGGCGGTAATGGAATAGAGGTTAACAACCTTCTCAGGTTTGAGTGCTATTAGCAGTACTAAACTAATAATTAAAACATATGCAGATAAAAGAGAAAGAGAAATCTACCAACACATAAAAAGAGAGAAACAAAAAAGGTAGTAGCAAGGAGATAGAAAGGAGACACCCGTGTTGAGGGCAGTGGCAGATTGCTGTCAGTCCCCCAAGGCCCATGTTTATCTACCTCTATAGTAGAAATTAGCTTTCAGCGTGCTAAAAAGAGACTTGATATGGATAAGCTGAAAGGAATTTAAAATTCACAAAACCAAATGCTTTATTTAAAATACCTTTTCCATCTAGTGCTTAACAGGAACTCATTAGGTATCATTTGTGGGCCCTGGAGTTCGGTTTGTGTTTACGTCAATATTCTCTTACTCTATACTTGCATTATAGGCAAAGCTTATGCCACGTACTTCCTACCAAAAGACTGCCTGTTACTAGACCTTGTTGGAATGCTTATTAAGAAAACCAAGGTATTTTGGATATGATTTGCACAGCGAGTCTTGCAGAGTAATCAAGTAAATGAATATCCTATCTTGTATGAGTTTAGTATAATTTTCCAGGTAACTGACTCCTCAGCAGCAATCTGACATATCCATAAGAAGTATTAAAGATAAATGAGCATTTATAGAAAAAAAATAAAGTGGCAGGTCTGCTATTGGTTCAAATTGTCCAGCTAATGGAACTTAAATTTAAGAAATATGCTTGAGAGTTCTCTCTCAAGCTCATATTAGTAAACATAAAGACTGAAAGTTAAAACTGTTAAGTAGCAGAAAATAGGTTCAATTGCACTTTCTCAATTTCTTTCACATTATCTCATCATTCCCGCTGTAGTGTGAAATGTGTGGTAACATCTCCATTTTGTGCACAAATATAGTAAGGCTAGGAATCTTAAAATACTAAGTGATTCATACCAATTTTCTAAAGTTCTTGGGTTTTAATAAGCCAACTCAATGAAATAATCGATTATTAAACAGTCTAAAATGTATCCTTAGTGAATTACTCTAACAATAAAATTCTCTTTAGGTGTCCCCTAATTTCATGATTTAAAAGGACTTGGTTCTAAAGTTTTTTCTTAGTTTAAAATTCCATCATTGATTTTTATTGCCTTGAATTTGGCAAATACATTGTTCCTTGTTACATTATTAACAAACAGCATGGAATCTCACACCACTTAGCTGAAATGTATGAAGCAGTGACCAAGTTTCATGATGACAGAAATGTCAAATAAGGTTGTTATATGAACGGAACAGTGTCTAAACTTACTTCACAGAAGTTGCCTAAAAAACTTAAAAACTCTATAGAGAGTTTTTATGCTATGCGCTAAATAGGCCTTGCTGCTGGTGTTAAACCCCCCAGAGATGTGAAAATTTGGTTGAGGAAGGGGGGAGTTTTGTGGATATTGTTTGTTCATGATTTGGTTTTCTGTGATGGTGGTGGCGGCAATTTTTTGGTGGAGGTGTTTTCATTTGCTTTGCTATGGCATTATTAGAATCTTTGGAGGCTGCAGGGATTTTAGAAGTCATCTAGAGCAAGATCAGCAATCTATGACCCTTGGGCCAAATCCAGTATACCACGAATATTATTAGAAGGCCTCCGTGTTAAGAATTTTTTTTTTTTTACATTTGTTAACGGCTGGGAAAACCATCAAAAGAAGAATAATATTTTTGTGACATGACAGCAATTATATGAAATTCAAATTTCAGTGTCCCTAAATAAAGTTTTATTTGAACACAGCCACACTCATTTATTTATTATCTGTGACTACTTTTGTGCTACAATGACAGAGTAGTTGTGACAGAGATTGTATGCCTACAGACCCTAAAATATTTACTGTCTGACCATTTAGAGAAAAAGTTTGCTAACCCCTGTTCTAGGGTCATCAAATTTGATAGCAGTGGAGTTCAATCTGACAGTTTTATGGCTTAATGTATGAAGACTTGGGTGACAGGAGTTGTCTAAAATCCTTACGCTACACTGCCATTTATTCTATTAAGCAAGTATTTATTGAATATCTAACACAATGAAGGGAATCCTTTATCCTTCACCTTTTAGCTGAGAAATACCATTATAAAATCTAAGAAATCTATCATATTTTCCCTTTATCCTGCTCTTCCCCTCTGTCTTTTCTCACTTCTTCTCCTGCTCTCCATTCCCATTCCCCTCCTCCCCCTTTTCTTTTATCTCCCTCTCAGCTAGTTTCTGGGCAGTTGGAAAGAAAACCAACTTTAAATAACATGTCACACTTTTGTGCTTTTAAATTAGGTTAAATGTAATTTTAAATTATAGCATTTTCTCTTAAAAAATTATTGAGAGCTTAATTGAGAGCTTAGTCCATTTACATTTAAATTTTAAATATTTTAAGTTTTGTAATGATCAGATTATAACAATATCCACACATGACTGTTTGATACTGTTCAGCATCACATGCATCATAGATGGATGTTTGTAAACTTAGTTTTGTTTCCAAAGCTTCATGAATGAAGAATATATAATTGACTCCAAAATCCCTGATGGGTTGACAATTTATAAGTTGTTCTCTAGGGCGCCTGGGTGGCTCAGATGGTTAAGCGTCTGCCTTCGGCTCAGGTCATGATCCCAGGGTCCTGGGATCGAGTCCCGCATCAGGCTCCCTGCTCCTTGGGAGCCTGCTTCTCCCTCTGCTTCTCTCTCTCTCTCTCTCCTCCTCTGTCTCTCATGAATAAATAAATAAAATCTTTAAAAAAAAATAAGTTGTTCTCTAATCTTTTTATTATTAGATAATTCTTCAAGTGTCATAAACCTTGAGTATACCTTAAATTATGAAGGTTAACTATTGTAAAAAAGTATACATTCATATGTAGTCATTACTACAAAAGTTATTTAATGGGTTTATTTTTAGTAAAGATTGAATTTTTACCTTAAAAAATACAGTTGTAATGGAATATGCCTCAGTTTTATTAGCCTCCTTGCTTAGTTCTTGGTCTCATTTACATGGAGGTAGTTTTGTCTGCCAAATTGATAGCTTTTGTGTTGATAATTATTTATAAATATTTATGGAATGTCTATACAGAGCAAGATATTCTGCCTATGCAACTGTCTATCAAGGGTTAATATTTAAAAAATTTTTTTGAGTATAGTTGACACAGTGCTACATTAGTTTCAGGTGTACAACATAGTGATTCAACTTCTCTATCCCTTATACTATGTTCACTACAAGTGTGGCTACCATCTATTACCATACAACACTATGACAATATCACTGTATTCTCTGTGCTGTGCCTTTTATTCCTATAGCATATTCATTCCATAACTGGAAGCCTGTATCCCCCACAAGGATTAATATTTTTAATGATTAGTGGATGAATAGTGCTGATCTAAATGAGAGTATACATTATTATGTTCAGGGGCCACAGAATCCTTAAGTCTTAGGTTTTTCTAGAATTTATTTTTTTTCCTTAGGTAAAATAAACATAACTCTACAGTGTAAACTTTTTAACTTACCTGCCTCTTCAAATGGACTGGCAGATTGTCATTTTCACTATACTGCATTTATTTGGTATATGTGCACATTAGTCATTTCTGTTATCTTCATGGTTTGTTGCTTTGTGTGTGTTTCAAGGGATAGTGTAAATAAATTCAGATGCTAGGTATATTGAGCAAATAAATTGTAATCTACTCAGTTAAGATTTTTAAAAACATGTTAATAATAGCATCCTTTCCCTTCCATTTCATGAAAACCATAGAATTTCAGAGTTGGAAGGGATCTTAGAGGACATCTAATCCAGGCCTCTTAATTTTCAAATCAAGTTTCACAAAATTAATCATCTTGTTTTCTTTTGCTGCCTAAGACCACTTTTTTTAGTTTATTGAGTTATAATTGATGTATAATATTATATTAGTTACAGGTGTACAAGATAGTGATTCAATATTTGCATACATTGCACTGTAAGTCTAGTTACCATCTGTCACCATACACAGTTAAGACATTATTATTGGCAGTATCCCCCATGCTACATATTAATTCCCCATGATTATTTTATAACTGAAAGTTTGTGCTTCTTAAAATTTTATAATTATTTTTGCTAGTCCTAAAATTGGAATTTTGATAGGGATTGCATAAAATCCATAGATTGCCTTGGGTATTATGGACATTTTAACAATATTAAGTCTTTGTAAACATGAGCAAGGAGTACCTTTCCATTTATTTTTATCTTCTATTTGTTTCATCAGTGTCTTAAAATTTTCCTTGTGAAGGAAGGTCTTTCATCTTTTTGGTTAAATTTATTTCTAGATATTTTGTTCTTTTTGATGTGATTGCAAATAGAATTTTTTTTCTTGATTTCTCTTTTTGATACCTTGTTATTAGTGTATAGAAACACAACAGATTTTTGTATGTCAATTTTATATCCTGCAGTTTTACTTAATTCAGTTATGAGTTCTAACAGTTTTTTGGTAGTCTTCTAAGGTTTTCTATGTAGAGTATCATGTCATCTGCAAATCGTGAAAGTTTTATTCTTTTCTGATTTGGATTGTTTCTTTTTGTTGCTATTTCTTTTGTTGCCTATCAATACTATGTTGACTAAAAGTGGGGATAGTTGGCATCCTTTTCTTGTTCCTGATCTTACAGGAAAAACTTTCAGCTTTTCACTTTTGAGTATATTAGCTGTGGGTTATTCATATATGGTCTTTATTACATTGAGGTATATTCCCTCTATATCCAGTTTGTTGAGTTTTTAAACATAAATGGAATTTCAGTTTTGTGAAATGCTTTTCTGCATCTATTGAAATGGTCATATGGTTTTTTAAAAATTTTATTTAAATTCAGTTAATTAACATAGTGTATAATTAGTTTCAGAGGTAGAGTTCAGTAATTCGTCAGTTGCATATAATACCCAGTGCTCATTACAACACGTGCCCTCCTTAATGGCCATCACCCAGTTACCCCATCCCCCCACCCACCTCCCCTCCAGCAACCCTCAGTTTGTTTCCTGTAGTTAAGAGTCTCTTATTCCATCTTTTTCCCTCCCTTCCCCTATGATCCTGTTTTGTTTCTTAAATTCCACATATGAGTGAAACCGTATGATAATTGTCTTTCTCTGATTGACTTATTTTGCTTAGCATAATACCCTCTAGTTCCATCCACATTGTTGCAAATGGTAAGATTTCATTTTTTTGATGGCTGAGTAATATTCCAGTGTGTGTGTGTGTGTGTGTGTGTGTGTGTGTGTGTATACCATTTCTTTATCCATTCATCTGTTGCTGGACATCTGGGCTCTTTAACATTGGAGTGCAGGTGCCCCTTCAGATCACTATGTTTGGACCCTTTGGATAAATACCTAGCAGTGCAATTGCTAGGTCATAGGGTAGCTCTATTTTTAACTTTTCCTTTTTTTTTAAGATTTTATTTATTTATTTAACAGAGAGGGAGAGAGCACAAGCCAGGGGGAGTGGCAGGCAGAGGGAGGTCGAAGCAGGCTCCCAGCTTAGCAGGAAGCCCAATGCGGGGCTGGATCCCAGGACTCTGGGATCATGACCTGAGCCAAAGGCAGATGCTTAACTGACTGAACCACCCAGGCACCCCCTTTTTTTTAACTTATTGAGGAAACTCCATACTATTTTCCAGAGTGTTCATAAGATTTTTATCTTTCATTTTGATAAAATTGTGTATCAAGTTGATTGATTTACCTATTTTGAACCATCCTTGCATCCCTAAAATCAATCCCACTTGATTGTGGTGTGTGATCTGTTTAATGTATTGTTGAATTCAGTTCGCTAATATCTTGTTGAGGATTTTTGTATCTATGTTCTTAAGGGATATTGCCCATGGTTTTTGTTGTTGTTGACTGTTTTTTGTTTGTTTTTTGTTTTGTTGTATCCTTAGGTGGTTTTGGTATCAGGGTACTGCCGGCCCTGGAAAGTGAGTTTGGAAGCTTTCCCTCCTCTTAAGTTTTTTGGAAGTATTTTGGAATGATAGGTATTAAATCTTCTTTGAATATTTGGTAGAATTCGCTAGTGAAACCGTCTGCTATAGGCCTTTGTTTGGTGGTTTTTGATTCCTGATTCAATTTTCTTACTAGAAATTGGTCTATTCAGATTTTCTCTTTCTTCATGATTCAGTGTTGGAAGACTGTGTTTCTAGGAATTTATCCATTTGTTCTAGGTTGTTCAAATTTTTGGCATATAATTGTTCATAATAGTTTGCTGTGATCCTTTGTATTTCTCTGGTTATTGGTGTAACGTAACCTCTTTCATTTCTTTTTTTTTTAAAGATTTTATTTATTTGAGAGAGAGAGAATGAGAGATAGAGAGCACGAGAGGGAAGAGGGTCAGAGGGAGAAGCAGACTCCCTGCTGAGCAGGGAGCCCAATGTGGGACTCGATCCCGGGACTCCAGGGTCATGACCTGAGCCGAAGGCAGTCGCTTAACCAACTGAGCCACCCAGGTGCCCACCTCTTTCATTTCTGATTGTATTTATTTGATACCTCTTTTTTTGTGAATCTAGCTAAAGGTTTGTTAATTTTATCTTTTAAAAGAACCAGCTCTTTGTTTCATTGATTTTTTTTCTATTGTCTTTTTGGACTCTGTTTCTCCTCTGATTTTTATTATTTCCTTCTTTCTACTAACTTTGGGCTTTGGTTTTTTTTTTTTTTTTTTTTTTTTGGTTCTTTTAGGTGTAAAGTTAGATCATTTATTTGAGATTTTCTCTTTTTTGAGGTAGGCCAGTAGTACCATGAAATTCCATCATAGAATCACTTTTCCAGCATAGGTTTGATATGTTTACATTTCTCTTTTAAGTATTTTTTTTAGTTCTCCTTGACTTCTTCTATCACCCAGTGTTTGTTTAGTAACATGTTGTTTAATCTCCACATATTTGTGGTTTTTCCAGTTTTCTTATCATTGATTTGTAGTTTCATACCATTGTGGTTGGAAAAATGCTTGATATGATTTCAGTCTTCTTAAATTTATTGAGACTTGTTTTATGTACTAACAGGTGATCCATCCTGGGTAATTTTCCATGTACTCTTGAGAAGGTTGTGTATTATTCTGCTTTTGGATGGAATGTTCTATATATATATATATATATGTATTTATTTTAGTCTATCTGGTCTAATAAGGCTTATGTTTCCGTATTGATTTTCTGTCTAGATGGTCTATCCATTTATGTAAGTGGGGAATATTGTATTATTGAATTGCTTTTAATTTTTCCCTGTAAGTCTGTTAATTTATGTATTTTGATGGTCCTTTTAATTTTTCCCTGTAAGTCTGTTAATTTATGTATTTTGATGGTCCTATGGTGAATGCTCATAATTTATGAATGTTTTATCTTCTTACTGAATTACTCATTTCCATTTTATGAAATATCTTTTTTCATCCCTTCACTTTTAAGTTTGTGTGTATCCTTCTGAAGTGAGCCTCTTGTAGGCACAGTATACAGATGTTTTATTTTTTTAATCCCTGTGACAACTCTGTTTTTTGATTAAAGAATTTAGTCCATTTACATTTAAAGTCATTGTTAATAGTTTAATTTTTTAAATTTAATTTTTTTTCATTGTTTTCTGGTTGTTATGGTTTCTCTCTGTTCCTTTCTTCTCTTTCTCTCTTCCCTTGTGGTTTGCTGAGTTTCCTTAGTATTCTGTTTAGATTCCTTTTTAATTTTTTTTGTGTATTTGCTATAGGTTTTTACTTTATGTTTACTGTGAGGTTCCCCTATATCATTATACACACAAACACACATATACACACACACACATAAGTCTATTTTAGTACAAACAAATTTGAAAACATTTCAGAACTCCACATTTTTAATCCCCTTCCATGTTATATTTTTGATCTCACTTTTTATATCTTTATGTATCCTTTATCTAATTATTGTAGTTTTAATTTTACTACTTTTGTCTTTTAACCATCTTAGTAGCTTTATAAGTAATCTACTTTTACTATATATTTACCTGTTTAGTGTGTTTTTTACTTTTATATGTATTTTTGTTATTAATCAGTGCCATTTCCTTTCAGCTTAAAAATGTCTCTTAATATTTCTTGTAAGGACAATTTATTTTCTGTAGAATTCATTAGTTATCTGTCCTTCAAGTATGAATGATAACCTTGCTGAGGAGAGTACTCTTGGTTAGAAGTTTTTTTCTTTCAGCACTTTGAGTATGTCATGCCACTCCCTTTAGCTGCTGACAGCCTTATGGGGTTTCTTTTGTAAGTAACAATTTGTTTTTTTCTTATTGCTTTTAAGATTCTTCATCTTTAACTTTTGACATTTTAATTATAATGTGTCTTGGTTTGGTTCTCTTTGGGTCATTTTATTGGGAACTCTCTTTGCTTCCTGGACCTAGATGTCTGTTTGCCTCACCAGTTGAGGAAAGGCTTCAGCCATTATCTCTTCATATAAGATTTCTGCTTCTTTCTTCCTTCTTCTTCTGGGATCCCTATAGTGTGAATGTAATTCCACTTGATGTTGTTCTAGAGGTCCCTTAAGTTATATTCAATTTTTAAAATTATGTTTTTTCTGGCTGATTTTCATTACTTTATCTTCCAACTTGCTGATCCATACTTCTGACTCATCCAGTCAGATTTTGAAGCTCTCTAATTTTTCAGTTCAGTTACGGTAATCTTCAGTTTTGTGACTTCTGTTTGGTATTTTCTTATGCTTTCTCTTTGTTGAAGTTCTCACTGTTCATCCATTCTTCTCCCAGTTTTGGTGAGCATCTTTAATGACCTTTTGGTGAGCATCTTTAATGACCTTTATTTAGAATTCTTTAGCAGGTGGATTATTTATCTCTGTGTCATCAAGATCATTTTGTGAGGTTTTGTCTTACTTTTTCATTTGGAACATATTTCTTTTTTTACTCATTTTGCTTGTACATATCTATTAGGCAAAACAGCTACCTTTCTAATTCTTGAAGGAGTCGTGTAGTGTAGGTGATGATCCTTCTTGTTTAACATTGCCCAAACTCTTGGTTGTCTTTTGAACCTTTGTGATTTTCTAAACCACCTGGCTTATTCTTGGTATATTTCCTTTATGGTGTGCCAACACCTGTCAGTGATCTAAGGGGAGTAATCTAATTTAACACCTAGTTTCGGGCTGATGAAGTCAGACCTTTAGACAGTAGCTTTTGAAGTATGCAAATATATATAGTTCTGTGGGGCCACTATCATAATCCCTGCTGGCTAATAGATCAGGAGATCTGGAGGTGTCCCCTGGGTGACATTTTAAAAAAAATTTAGGGCTCCAAACATATATATAAGCTCTTTTCTGGTAATTCTTATTGAGCTGTAGCAAGGCCAGGGGCATGCATAAGGATGCTGTCTTTTTGCTTACATTCCCTGATAGCTCCTCCTCAACATCTGGATGTATACATATACATATAAGTGAAGTTTGTCCCTCAGACAAGCTTCAGGCTAAGTAAATTGGCCTTTTTTTCTTTTCTTTTCTTTCTTTTTTTTTTTTTTGGCAGGAAGGCTGTAGTTGTGTTTCAGTCTGCTGTCTGTACAGTGCCATGGGGGTGGAGCCCTGCTAGGGACTGTCTTTCCAATTGTTATATTCCTTCGGAGCTCTGAAATGCCACACCTCTTGGAACCAGGGCTAGGCAGTCAGGGGTGTCCTCTGTGTGTTTTACATGGACCCACTTACTTTAGCAAGGCAGCTGGATGGTGTAGAAGTCAGGAAATGCCACTTGCCTGGTTCAAAAAGGCAGCAGGGGAAGATCTTGACTTTCTGTACTAATGGGCTTCTGTATTGCAGCTACAGAGTACCCTTGTCCTTCCCTGTGTGCTGCCTTTCGGCTGTGATTTGGAGAATGCCACAACTGTCTCTTGCCAGCCCCAGCCAGGGGGCAGGAGAGTGTCACAGTCACTCATGCTCACAGAGTTTAGCTAGGGAGTGGGAGAACTTTTTCTCGTGACTGTTCATACTCACCTGCCCCAGCCATGGAGCAAGGGAGTGCTGAAACTGCTCCCACTCTCTGGCCTCAGCAAGTGTCATGACCACTCATCCTGCCCATCCCAGCAAGTGGTGTGAGTGCCACATCTGTGCTCACCTGCCTGTGCTAGCAGTATATGTGGAGACTGAAGTAATGGTGTGAACCAACATCTTTGTCCATGGAATATCTTAACTGTCCTCTGCGACTGGCAAAGCCCTCAGATCAGCAGATAAATCTCCCTCACAGATATTCTAGTCTCTTTTAAAATATCTGTTTCTTTGCTGCATCATGGGGGCTAGTAAGACCACAAGTTAGCCCTCTAAAAGAAGAATCTTAGTTTTCCATAGCACTTTGGGATCCCCTGACATCAGCCCATTCATTGGTTTTACAAGCCGGATGTTCTGGAGTCTTGTCTCTCCTCTGCAGGTCTTGTCTTTCTGGTA
This sequence comes from Callorhinus ursinus, assembly GCF_003265705.2. Taxonomy (NCBI): domain Eukaryota; kingdom Metazoa; phylum Chordata; class Mammalia; order Carnivora; family Otariidae; genus Callorhinus; species Callorhinus ursinus. The sequence continues at coordinate 1,594,028 of NW_027397102.1, read as the reverse complement.
GGGTACCCAGAGTGGGGCACCAAAACCTATTTCCTCTGAAAGAAGCACCTGTCTGGTGAGATTCCTACTTATTGTGTGTTGCTGAGAGGGAGGTTGGTTTTTGTGTCTCTGACTCTCCTACCCATCTCAGTGTGATCCTTTTATTCTTTTTGTGGAGAGCAGTTAATCCAATTTTCAGAGGGAAACGAACCATATGTAGTTGTAGATTTGGTGTGTCTGTGGGAGGAGAGGAGTACAGGATTTTCCTGTGCTGCCATCCTGGACTGCTTTTCTCCATCTCCATTTATATGTGAAAGAGTTTTTGTGATATAAATCCTTCATTCAGGGTTTTAAAAGTAGAGGTAGTCCATAACTTACAAATGCACTGTATTTCAGAAGTATTTGTAAGTATATTGTTAAGAACCCAGAACATTTTTATAAGAATATTTATTTTTTATTGAAGTATAATTAACACACAATGTTATATTAGTTTCAGTTGTGCAGCATACTGACTTGACAATTCTATACATTACTCATTTCTCACAATGATAAGTGTAATCACCATCTATCACCATACGATTTTATCACAATATATTTAAATTTTTTTGAGTATAGTTAACACAATGTTACATTAGTTTCAGATGTACAGTATAGTGATTCAGCATCTCTATAGGTTATGCTACTCTCACTACGACTTTATTACTGATGTTGTACTTTTATTCCTATGACTTATTTATTACATAACTGGAAGTGTACCTCTTCATCTATATCAATTTTGCTGATTGACCCACCTCTCCTCTGGCAACCATCAGATTGTTCTTTGTAATTAAGAGTGTTTTTGTTTCTTTGTTTTGTTTTTTGGATTCTACATGTAAGTGAAGTCATATGATATTTGTCTTTCTCTGTCTGACATATTTCACTTAACCTCATACTCTCGGTCCATCCATGTTATTGCATATAGCAAGATCTCATTCTTTTTTATGAGTATTGTTCTGTTGTAAGAATATACCACATTTTTGGGGTGCCTGGGTGGCTCAGTCGGTTAAGTGTCTGCCTTCGGCTCAGGTCATGATCCCAGGGTCCTGGGATCAAGCCCTGCCATCGGGCTCTATGCTTGGTGGGAAGCCTGCTTCTCCCTCTCTCCCTTTCCCCCTCTCCCTGCTTCTGTTCCCTCTCTCGCTGTGTCTCTCTCTGTCAAATAAATAAATAAAATCTTTAAAAAAAGTGCCACATTTTTAAAATTTAAGTGTGATTAACATACTTATATTAGCTTCTGGTGTACAATATAATGATTCAAAAATTTTATGCATTACTCAGTCACAGTCCCCTTTATTTCACCCATGCCCCCCACTCACCTCCTCTCTGGCAGTCACCAATTTGTTCTTTGAGGTTTCCTTATTTCTCAAGGTAGGCCTATATTGGTATAATCTACCCTCTTAGAATAACTTTTACTTCATCCTAAAGACTTGGGACTCTTCTGTTATCATTTTCATTTATCTCTACATTTTTTCTATTTGTCTTTTGATTTCTTGGTTGACTCATTTCATTGTTTAGTAACATGTTATTTAGCCTCCATGTATTTGTGTTGTTTCCAGATCTTTTTCAATGATTTCTTGTTTCATACTCTTGAGGTCAGAAAATATGCATGATATGATTTCAGTCTTTTTAAATTTATTGGGACTTGTTTTGTGGCCTGTCATGTCATATATTACAGAGAATGTACAGTGTGCACTTGAAAAGAACGTGGATCTCACAGTTTTGGGTTGGATAGTTCTCTACCTATGTGTTAGGTCCATCTGTTCTTATGTGTCATTTAAAGCCACTGTTTCTATGTAGATTTTCGCTTTGGATGATGTATTCATTGATGTAAGTTGGGTGTTGATGTCCCTTACTATTATTGTATTACTCTCAGTTTCTTCCTTTATATCTTTTAATAGTTGCTTTAAGTATTTAGGTGCCCCCATGTTGGTGCATAGATGCTTATAATTGTTATATTCTCATTTTGGATTGTTCCCTTTATCATTATGTAGTAATGACAGATGTTCTTTGTCTTGTGCTGCATCTTTGTTTTAAAGTGTATTTTGTCTGATGTAAGTATTGCTGTCCTGGCTTTCTTTTTACTTCCACTTGCATGGTAAATGTTTTCCTTCCTTTCACTTTCAGTCTGCATGTGTCTTTAGGTTTGAAATAAGTCTCTTGTAGGTAGCATATAATTTTGTCTTGCTATTTTGTCAGTTCAGTCACTGTATTTTTTGATTAGAGCATTTAGTCCATTTACATTTGAAGTAGTTAATGGTAGGTATGTATTGCCATTTTGTTACTTGATTTATGGTTGTTTTTGTAGTCTTTCTTCTTTCTTCTCTTGCTCTCTTCCTTGTGATTTGATGGCTTTCTTTAGTGTCATGCTTGGATTCCTTTTTCTTTGTTTTTTATTTTTTGTATATATGATTGGTTTTTGATTGTGGTTACCATTTGGTTCATATATAATATCTTATGTGTATAGCGGTCTATACTAAGTTGATGGTTGGTTAAGATGAACCCATTCTAAAAGTACTAAACTTTCACCCCTTACCCCCACATTTTATGTTTATGGTATTATATTTTACATCCTTTTATTTTGTGAATCCTTTGACTGATTATTAGAGATTTAATTGATTTTACAGCTTTTGCACTCTAACCTTCATGCTGGTTTTATCAGTGAGCCATCCAAGTGCCCCTGCTTGGTTCTTTTTTATATTTTCTCTCTTTGTTGAAGGTCTCACTGAGATCCTCTGCTCTTCTCAAGTCCACTGAGTATGACCATTACTTTGTATTCTTTATTAGGCATATTGTTCATCCTTGTTTCATTTAGCTCTTTTGCTGTGGCTTTGTCCTGTTCTTTCATTGGGATATATTTCTCTGTCTTCTCACTTTGTATAGCTCTTGGTTTGTTTCTGTTTATTAGGAATGTCGGCTACATCTCCTGATCTTTAAAGTAGTGGCCTTATTAAAAAGAACTCCATAGTTCTCTGTAATGCAGTGACCGCTGTTCATAAGAACCAGATGCTGGTATGTCCTATGTGGGTGATGTTGGCCCTACCTCAGTGGCTAAGTCACATTTACCCTCAATCTAGTCATTATAGTTGCTCACTTTGCCAGTTTGGGGATCACTGAGCAGGATTTGTGTCTTTGTTGTTAAATGGGCTCATCTGGACATGTTGCAGACTTGTTGGGTGGTGTCATTGGTCAGAACAGATGCCTGCCCTTACTCCCATCTGCCAGGACAGCAGTCACACTCATTGGCAGGATGGTCTCCCTGTGCTGCCTCCAGGGAGACTTTCATTGGTGCATGTGGCCAGTACTCAGACTAGATTTCTGCCCCGAGGCTTTTTTGGGTTGCAGTCACAGGGAACTGTAGGGTGCTCTCTCTGCGATGCCCCCTGGGAGTTTCTTGTTGGTGGGGCAGGGCAGCAGTCAGATCAGGTGCCTACCCACAGTCCATCTGCCAGGGCTGCAGTCACCCCAAACTGCAGGGCACGCTCCTTTAGCTGCCAGGAATGCGATTCAGCTGCTCAGACTGTGGGCTCACAGTTGTATGTGGTCATCTTCCTTAGGGCAGGAGTCACTTTGTAGTGGCACCAGTCACTTTCAGGGTTGATTATTGGGTGTTTGGGGTCAGGAGCTGCTTCAGAGGGATGCCTGCCAAGTGGGCCAAGTTGGATGGGGCAGATAAGTAGGAGAACTCAGGTGTGAGGCATGTGCTAGCAAGATAGATCGTTCTTGTTCATTCCCTCAAGTATCTGGCCATCAAGCCTGGGGTCTGGGGAGAGAAAGCATGCTTGCTAGCCACTTGTTCTTAGAGAAGTGTGCTGAAGATCCCTATCCCCACCAGCACACATTCTGTAACTATGAATAAATGCCCTTTATATTTATCCCAGGTGCATTTTAAACTGCTGGTTCTGTGCTGTGTCTTGGTTGGGTTATTTTTTATGCAGGCTCTTTAAGGGCAGGCACTCAGGTTCCTATGGCCCTCTGGCTCCCCTGGAGCTAAACCAGTTTTAAGGTACCCAGAGTTTATCCCCACTGATTGTAAAAAAACTCATGAAGGTAAGCCCCACTGATTAAGTCTCACTGGGGATTTGGTTCTCAACTGCATCTCTGTCCCTCCTACCCTTTTTGATGTGACCTTTTCTCTAAGATTAACTGTGGAAAGTCTTTTCTGTCAGTCTTCAGATCATTTTCAGAGTTAGTTTCACAGGCGTAGCTATTATCTTGGTGTGTCCACAGGAAAAATTGAGCCCAGGATCCTCCTACTCTGCCATTTTGCCAGTAGTTGAAGCCACATCTTTTTTATCTATTCATCTATTGATGTACACTTGGGCTGTTTCCAAATCTTGGCTACTGTAAATAGTAGTGAAATAAACATAGGGGTACATATATCTTTTCAAATTAGTTTTTGTTTTCTTTGAGTTCAGTACCCAGTAGTGGCATTACTGGATGATACAGTATTTCTGTATACCGTGGTTTTCCATGGTGGTTGCACCAATTTATATGAAAAAGTTTTCTGTCTCCTTCTCTGTCTTATTCTAGGATTCTTACAATGAAGATGCTATTATGTTTGATGATGTTGCATTGTCCTTTAGCTTATTATTTATTCTTTTTGCTCTTCAGCTTGGTTACTTTTCATTACCTTGTCTAATAGATTGATGATTAATTCTCCTGCATCCCCTAATCTGCTGTTGATTCCCTGTAGTGTATTTTTTTTTTGCTTCAGTTACTAAGTTTTTCAGATATGAGTAGTTCTTTTTATATTTTCAGTCTCTGTTGAAATTCTCAATGTGTTTATCCACCCTTTTCTCAAGTCCAATGAGTATCTTTATAGCCATTACTCTGAATTCTTTATCAGGAATATTGCTTATCTCCATTTCTTTTAACCTTATAGTGTGATTTTGCCTTGTTCTTTAATTTGGGAAATATTCCTGTTTCCTCTCGGGTGGGGCATGCAGTGCTAGCAAGGTAGATGGAGAGTGTTAGTGCTGGCTCTCGCAAACATTCAGCTTTCTAGGCTGGGAGAGGAAGAGAAGTGGCACATGCCATCACTTTTGTTCCTAGATAAATCTGCAGATCATCTCCTGTCCATTCTAAGATTAGTCAGTAAATCTTCACTTATACCCCAGGTACTTTTTAAACTGCTGCTCCTGTGCTGTGTCTCAGGCTGAGTTATTTAGTATGCTGGCACTTTAAGGCTACAGACTGGGTTTCCTATCACCCTCAGGCTTCTTGGAGTTAAGCCCTGTAGGTATTCAAAGCCAGACTTGATGGGGACTTCCCTGTGTGAGTTCCCAGTGGTGGGGATTCCTGAGTTTGGGATCTGATGCTCTTCTTTTCACTGCTTGTGATGTCCCCTCCCATTTGTGGTTAGTTGTGCTGGGGGTTTAGTTCCCAACCATGTCTCCACCCATTTTGCCCTTTTCTGTGTGGCCTTCTGTCTACAATTAACTGTGGAAGGTCTGTCCTGTCAGTTTTCAGGTCCTTTACAGAGTTAGCACATAGATGTGGCTGTTACCTCAGTATGTTTGTAGGACAAGTTGAGCTCAGGATCCTCTTCTGCCATCTTCCCTGAGTCTAATTGAAACAATATTTTAAGTGGAGGGACTAGCTCTCAGAAGAAGTTAACCCATTATGTGACCATTATTTTTCCTTGTGTAATGAAAGATTTTAAATAAGCAATGCTGATTCTCTTTGAGGAATAGGAAGCAGATAACATAGAAGAGCATGTCAGGGGTTTCTTTTTATCTGTTATTTCCTAGGCTGGATACTGACTATACCTGTGTTCATTTTATTGTTTCTGAACTTTTTATATGCTTGAAATAGTTTATAATTTTAACAATGCAATTTTAGTACTAGAAGTTCAATTTGAATATGAACAGTTTAAAATTATTCACCTTGAATCCTGATGCTTATGGGACAAAATGGTTTGATTAAAGAAGTTTAAAGAGATAGCTGGAAATTCTGAAGGGGTTTATAGATACTTTCAAGGGTCTATATTTTATGGTAAGTTGTTTTAATTTTGACCAACAACACTTGAGAATGTATGTTTTTGCTATCAATTTAAGTGTATTACCAACATTCACCTGTTAACTATTGGCCATATCCAGGCATCATTTTGAGAGAGGAAAGAAGAAGGTGGATAGTTATTTACTTGAGATAACTGGGCAAAATTTGAAAGGCAAAGAAGATTAAATTCATATAAATGTGCAGACATGTGCAAGATCTTCCTTGATGTCTAGTTACTTGACTGAGAGCTTATGGAAAACAGGAAATTTGAGAGTAAAGATTGTATGAGGTATGAGTATGGAAAAAGTCAGGGAGGGTAACAATTGAGTTAAGCCCCAGAAAGGTACCAATGACAGTGGATGGCTTGTGGAGTTTGAGGATAGTGGAGTCATGTAGGAGCTTGGGTTTGGCAAGTTAGTGTGCAAACAGCCATTAGTATTTTTGAAGTTTTTATAGTTCAGGGTATGTATTATATATTCATAAACATACATAAGCAGGAATGTACTACTGTTCATTACATTTTGGAAAACAATGGAGTTAATTTTCTCAGTAATTTGGTTAGCTCTTTTGTGTATGGATGTGATTTTTTGGTTGATTTGACTTTTTTCTGTTTTGCAGTGTACAACAATAACATTCATACTGAGACATTAATCCATTTGTACAATGTATTTATAGCTAATGGAAAGCCTAAGTATTATCTGCCATTTAGGAGAGATTTGACCTAAAAACCACATTACTCCCTCACTAGATTGATGGTGCATTTCAGAAGGATGTATGTCCATTTTACGGATGTCTTTGGTAACCATGGAGAGGTTGTTTATTCTGCCTGCTCTCAACTCCACATTTTGAACAATATTAAAACAAATACTTGGCTCAAGGAATCTTTCATTAGAGGCCATCTGCTAGTTACATAGAAGTATTTGGCAAAACTGATCTTAGGACCACTCTTTAAATTTAGCATTTAGATTAAGGCTGAACAGGGAACAGATACAAGGTGTAGAACATAGTAAAATGCAGTAAAGGGAATTAGTAAAGGGAGGAGTGTTTGAAAAGTGCATAAAAGCCATTTAAGAAAGAATTGGGGGGCACCTGGGTGCCTCAGTTGTTAAGCATCTGCCTTTGGCCCAGGTCATGATCCCAGGGTCCTGGGATCGAACCCCACATCGGGCTCCCTGCTCCGCGGGAAGCCTACTTCTCCCTCTCCCACTCCCCCTGCATGTGTTCCCTCTCTCGCTATCTCTCTCTGTCAAATAAATAAAGAAAATCTTTAAAAAAAAGGAAGAAAGAATTGGGGTTGAAGACTTTGAGGGCTTTAGGAAAAAAAGACAAGCATAGATTAAAAGAAGGAAAAAAGAAAATACAATTTGACACTTTAAATAAGTGATGCAATTTACTTAATACCTGAACCACACATTTTTTTAAATCTTTTTAGGCATGTATAAAAGCATAATTATCTCTCTAATATTCGTTGTGGTTTTGGATTTATGTACATTTATGGGCAATACAAGAAATCTTTTAAGTTTATTCCTAGGTATCTTACTCTTTTTGGTGCAGTTGTAACCGGGATTGTTTTCTTAATTTCTCTTTCTGCTGCTTCATTATTAATGTATAGAATTGCAGGAGATTCCTGTGTATTAATTTTGTATCCTGTGACTTTACTGAATTTCTCAGTTCTAGTCACTTTTTGGTGCTTTGGGTTTTTTTATATATAATATTCTGTCATCTGCAAATAGTGAAAGTTTTACTTCTTCCTTACCAATATGGATGCCTTATTTATATTCTTTTTGTTGTCTGATTGCTGTGGCTAGGACTTCTAGTACTATGTTGAATAAAAGTGGTGAGAGTAGACACCCTTCTTTGTGTTGTTCCTGACCTTAGAGGAAAAGCTCTCGGTTTTTCACCATTGAGTATGATGTTAGTTCTGCATTTTTCATATATATCGTTTATCATGTTGAGATATGTTCTCTTTAAACTTACTATTGAGAATTTTTTTATCACGAATGGATGTAGTCCTTTGTCAAATGCTTTCTCTGAATCTATTGAAATGATCCTATGGTTTTTATCCTTTCTCTTGTTAATGTGATGTATCTTGTTGATTGATTTGTGAATATTGAACCACCCTTGCATCACTGGAACAAATCCCACTTGATCATGGTGAATGATTTTTTTTTAAAGATTTTATTTATTTATTTGACAGAGAGGGAGACAGCGAAAGAGGAAACACAAGCAGGGGGAATGGGAGAGGGAGAAGCAGGCCTCCCGCTGAGCAGGGACCTTGATGCGGGGCTTGATCCCAGGACCCCGGGATCACGACCTGAGCCGAAGGCAGACACTTAATGACTGAGCCACCCAGGCACCCCTGAATTTTTTAATATATTGTTGGATTTGCTTTGCTAGTATTTTGTAAAGGATTTTTGCATCGTTCATCAGGGATATTGGCTTGTAGTTTTCTTGTTTGTGTTTGTCTTTATCTGATTTGGGTATCAGCAGTGTTTGGCCTCATAGAATGAATTTGGAAGCTTTCCTTTTTCTTGATTTTTATGAATAGTTTGAGAAGAATAGGTATTAAATCTGTTTTAAATATTTGATAGAATTCACCATCTGGTCCTGGGGTTTTTTGTTGGGAGGTTTTTAATTACTGATACAATTTCCTTGCTCATAATCGGTCTGTTCAAATTTTCTCTTTCTTTCTGAGTTAGTGTTGGAAGGTTGTATGTTTTAGGAATTTATCTACTTGTTCTAGTTTGCCAAGTTATTGGCATATAAGTTTTCATATTTTTCTCTTGTAATCCTGTATTTCTGTGGTGTCAGTTGTTATTTCTCCTTCAGTTCTGATTTATTTGAGTCATCTCTCTTTTTTTCTTGATGAGTCTGCACTAGGGTTTATCAATTTTATTTATCTTCTCATAGAACCAGCTCCTGGTTTCATTGATCTATTGTTTTTTTTTAGTCTCTGTTTCCTTTATTTCTGGTATAATTTTTTTATTTACTTTTACTTGCTTTGGGCTTTGTGTGTTCTTCTTTTTGTAACTCCTTTAGGTGTAAGGTTAGGTTTATTTTAGATTTTTCTTGTTTCTTGAAGTAGGCCTCTATTGCTGTAAGCTTTCCTCTTAGTACAGCTTTTCTGAATCTCAAAGATTTTATACTCCTGTGATTTCATTTTCCTTTATCTACATGTGATTTTTTGATTTTCTCTTTGATTTCTTGGTTGACCATTTATTGTTTAGTAGCATGTTATTTAGCCTCCATGTATTTGTGTTCTTTTCAAATTGTTCTTGCTACTGATTCCTCGTTTCATACCGTTGTGGTCAGAAAATATGTGTGATAATGACTTAAGTCTTAGAATTTGTTGAGACTTGTTTTGTGGCCTAGCATGTGATCTGTCCTGGAAAACATTCCATGTGCACTTGAAAAGAATGTGTACTCTGCTATTTTTGGATGGAATTTTGTATATATATTATGTATATCATGTGGGAAACCCCATAAGGCTATCAACTGATTTCTCATCAGAAACACTGCAGTTAATAAGAAAGTGGCATGATGTATTTAAAGTGCTGAAAGGAAAATATCTGCAACCAAGAATACTTTACCCAGCAAGGTTATCATTCAGAGTAGAAGGAGAGATAAAGTGTTTCCCAGATAAACAAAAACTAAAGCAGCTCATAACCTTTAAACTGGCCTTCAAGAAAAATTAAAGGGAACTCTTTCAGTGGAAAGAAAGGGCCATAATCAGGAATAAGAAAATTATGAAAGGAAAAAAATTCACAAGTAAATGCAAACATAAAATAAAAGTGGTAGATTAATAACTTATAAAATCAGTATGGAGGTTAAATACAAAAACATTCAAGTCAGTTATGTATTCAAAAATCAAAGGATTTACAAAATAAAAGGATATAAAGTATGACATCATATACATAAAATGTGGAGGTGGTAAAAAATTGAGTACTTTTAGAATGGGTTTGATCTTAAGCGACCACTAACTGAATATAGACTGCTACACACTTTAGATGTTATATGAACTTAATAGTAACAACAATTCCCAAACGTGTAGTAGACACACAAAAAATAAAAAGAAAAGAATCCAAGCATAACACTAAAGAAAGCCATCAAACCACAAGGGAAGAGAGCAAGAAAAGAAAGGAAGAGAGAAGAACTACAAAAACAACTGTAAAACAAGTAACAAAATGGCAATTAAGTACACACCTGTCAGTTGACCTAAATATAAATGGACTGAATGCTCCAATTACAAGACATAGGGTGACTGAATTGACAAAATTGCAAGACCCATCTGTATGCTTGTTATAAGAGATTCCATTCAGACCGAAATACATATGTGGATTGATAGTGAAGGTCTGGAAAAACATTTATCATGCAACTGAAGTGAAAGGAAAGCTGGGGTAGCCGTACTTATATCGGACGAAATACACTTTAAAGCAAAGACTGTAACAAGATACAAAGTAGAACACTACATAATGATAAAAGGAACAATCCGGACTGAGAATATAACAATTTTAAATATCTATGCACCCAACATGGAAGCATCTAAATACATAAAGCAACTATTAAGAGACATAAAGGAAGAAATTGGTAGTAATACAGTAATAGTAGAGAACATTAACACCACACTTAACATCAGTGAATAGATGAACTAGTCAGAAGGTCAAGGAGGAAATAGTCGCTTTCAATGAGACATTTAGGCCAGTTGGACCTAACAAATGTATACAGGAGAGTAGAGGAAATCTTTTAATATTAATTGTTTACTATGAAAATTTTTCCTCTTTTTTTTCCTCTTCTGCAGATCCCAGAGTCATTAAGACATACTACATGGCAGAGACTGGGAAAAGGCAACTCAAGACAGATATTTGATGTTACCAGGGTAAGATTAAGCAGGTACTTCTACGTATAACTCAAAAAATTAGCAAGCCCTTTGAGCATTTTCAGATTAATACTACATATTTTGTGTTTCTCATTTCTTTCTAAATACTTTTCATTTTTTTCTAAATACTGAGAGATGAATAAGAAATTATGTTCCTGCTAGTAGAAATAGGGATAGATATCTTGATTATTTTTCTACTCCTGCAGAACTCTGTCAGAATCTCTTGAGATCAGTGCCAGCTACAGTAACATTTTTAGAATGCTTTTATAAATGTAATGGCAGCTTTTTGACGCTTAAATTTTTCCCAGTAATTTGTATGTGATATAGGGAATGCTTGTAAGCTTTGCAAGTGAGTGAAGTTCCTTTACCTTAGAAGATGTTCAGATGGCAGAGTATCAAGGGACTCTAAGCTTATTAGAGCCTGATACTTAGTTTACTTGTTGATAAGGGTTATTTTTCATTGTTAATGTAAGTGAAAGACAACTTTAAAATTTCTCAGTGCTCTAAAATTATACAGGCAATTCTTGAAGATAGAAAAAGGCTAGAAAATTAGAAGACAACCTAAACCCTGAGTACTTCCTTTATTATTTCTTTTTGATTAACAATTATTTGCCATTACAAGGTACAAGGCATTGTTCTAATTTATGTAGAGGCTATAAAAGTGAATTACATCTCAAAATCTTTTGCTTTATCAAAGACCTCATTATCTTGTGGGGTATTCATCAGACCCCTTGATAAAATTTGTTGCTTAGTCTTTTAGACGGAAAAAGATGTCACAAAAAGATATTGTCAGACAATTTATATTTTGATGTTTTCCCCTTAAAAACGCTTTAAGATTGTTGATCCAAGAATTAATAACCCATTTATAGCAATTATTTTTTTGTTCTAAACAGGTGTGAATAAGAAGGCAGTTTTGCGTTTTGTGATTCCATTTTCATAGCTTGGCCCAGAGCTTTGGCATTGATACACGTTTGTGTTTGTAAAGAACTTGCCGTTCATTAATTCATTAATTATTATTATTATGGCTGCTGAAGGAGCATTATTATATGCATTTCTTTCATTAAGTATGTTTTAATTGAGGAAAACCTTTAAATAGTAGCAAGCTTAAATTTTGAGCCTAATCTTTACTGTCTTTATGAACTATTTTATTTTCTCAAATGACTATTACATTTTCTCCAGTAAAACTTTTATGTTTATCTAACCTAAGAATCAGTCTTACTTAAGACCTTTCTTAAAAGTAGGCAAGATGTTTGCATATTTTCAAGGCTAGTTGGGAGATTTATAGCTAGCTCTGTTTTATAAGCTAATTCATTAAGCATTGAAATCTACCCTGCCCATGTGCAAGTCACTGTGTTATAGGCCATGGGAGATAAAAGGATAAAAGAGGCTGTCTTTAATTTCAAAAAATTCACCATGTAATAAGAAAGACAAAACATGCATGCATATTACTATAGCATATGACAGACAGGAAGTATTAAAAATACACACACACATACACAGACACATATGAGCAAGAATAAGGAAAAGAATCAGCTATGTAAAATGAACAATAAAGCAAAAAAATTGTATACATGTGGAAAGCAAGTGGGATATAATTAACCATATGATATACTTTGCTTGCCAGTGATAGAGTAATAGGTTACATAGTGCTGTAATAGCAAATGACAGTAAGAAAACTGGTATAAACCAAGTAGAAGTGTAATATAAGTTTTCAAACATTTCAAAAGCTATTTAGAGAAAGTAACTTCTGTATGAGTATTAGTTACATTTCAACATTCTTTGTGTATCTGTAAGCTAATCATGAAGGTGTTTTGCTTTATTATGCTAAGCTAGAAGCTATGCCTATGAATTTGTATGGGACATTAGATTAAGCTTTCTAAGTCAAGAGTTTTAAAGATCCGAAATTCTATAATAGCTAATGGATGACTTGGTATCCTCTTCAACTAGGCTTTCCAGGCCTGGCCACTGATAGAAAAGAGGACATGTTGGCATGGTCATGCAGGAGGAGGACTCCACACAGACCCAAAAGAAGGGGTAAGAGCAAATAGCAAGTAACTGGAGATTCTTATACATGATCGTCCTTGCATAGAACACACACACAAGCATTCAAGATTATTATCTTCCAGAATATTTTGATTGACTCATATAACTACAGGTTTTTAATACAAAACCTTATGAATTGACCATGGTTATACGGATGATATTCTCTTGGGCTTAAAACAAACAAAAAATTTCATGATTTTCTAAAAAAGAAAAAAGTTATCAACCTAAACATTTTAGTTCTTTATTTAAAATAGCATTGGTTGAGGTTATTTTTTATATAATCCAGCCTTATAAATAAATAGGTAAATTAGATTTAGCACTTACAAGCAGTTTGTGTGTGTGTGTGTGTGTTGAGGTTAACATTTCCCCTTCTAGGGTGCCTGGGTGGCTCAGTCAGTTAAGCGGTTGCCTTCGGCTCAGGTCATGATAGCTCCATCCAAGGCCTGAGACATCATAACTTGAGCCAAAGACAGATACTTAAACATCTGAGCCACCCAGTCACCCCTACCTTTTGCTTCTCAAATTCAGATTATATCCATTTCATTTTTAATAATTGGGGACATAAAAGTATCTTTAGTTTTCTGTTACAGTTCAGGGATCCTGGGATCCTGGGATCAAGCCCTCCGGCTCCCTGCTCAGTGGAGAGCCTGCTTCTCCCTCTCCCTCTGCCTGCTGCTCTGCCTGCTTGTGCTTTCTCTCTGTCAAATAAATAAATAAAATCTTAAAAAAAAAATTTCCCCTTCTATACACTTAGTTGAGAAAGATCCTAGAATGTCCCATAGCTGCCTGATAAATCCTTCATTTACTTATTCCATTTATTTAATTACCCATATTCTTTTAAAAAAATTTTTATTTTAATTCCAGTTAACAGTGTTATATTAGTTTCAGGTGTACAGTATAGTGATTCAACACTTCTGTACATCACCCTGGGCTCATCACAAGTGTACTCCTTAATCCCCATCACCTATTTAACTCATCCCCCACCCCCTGTCCTCTGGTAACCATCAGTTTGTTCTATATAACTAAGAGTCTGTTTCTTGCTTTGTGTCTCTCTCTCTCTTTTTTCCCTTTCCTTGTTTGTTTCTTAAATTCCATATGATTGGAATCATGTGGGTATTTGTCTTTCTCTGACTTATTTCACTTAGGATTATACTCTCTAGCTCTATCCATGTCATTGCAAATGGCAAGATTTCATTTTTATGACTGAATATTCCATTATATATACACATGTGCGTGCGCGCGCGTGCACACACACACACACCCCACATCTTTTTTATTCATCAGTTGATGGGCACTTGGTCTGCTTCCATATATTGGCTATTGTAAATAATACTGTTATAAGCATAGGGGTGCATATATCCCTTTGAATTAGTGTTCTTGTATTCCTTGTGTAAATAGCCAGTTGTGAGATTGCCAGCTGGTAAAGTAGTTCTATTTTTAACTTTTTGAGGAACCTCCATACTGTTTTCCACAGTAGGCTGCACCACTTGCGTGTTCTTAACACTACTGATAAAAATTAATAATGCTGCTCAGCAGGTATTTAAATCATCTGTTTACCCAATCCCTGTAGTAAAAGGGATTGTGAAAAAAGAATGACAGTTTCAGTATTTGGAAGCTCTTGTTTTTAAAATAGATAAATTAAGAAATTATTTGTTTTAATTATAAAATTAATGTCTTCTATTAAGAATCTTCAGATTTTTGAAGAATTTTGGTGCTATACTCCTGCATTTAAACTTTTTTTATTGTGCTGCTTTTGAAGAATTATCTATTAGTAAATTTAGTTCATTCTGTGCTCATTATAACACGAGTAATGAAGAACTTAAAATAAGGACAACTTTCCAGACTTTGCTTGACATACTTTTTTTTTTATGTTAGCAACAGATCCTCATTGGCTATAGTCAGAAGCTAGTAGTATTAAAAGAGAGATTAGCACTTCCTAGTGCAATCAGAGAGCTTTGATACAAATCTTGTTATAATCAAAAGGAGTGGAACAGCAACTTGGAGTATTAAAAAATTGGAAGTCTGGGGAGATAATGGAATAATGAATCTCCAGGCTTGTTAAGATGAGTGGACACTTAGACCAATGGACAAGAATACCAGGATGAAGTGGAGAGGCTCTTTTCTAGCTCTGATTTTATTCATCATCAAGCAGCCTTATGATCTTTATTTGATTTTTCCAGTTGACTTCCTTTTGGGATAGGGGATTAACTGGCCAATGTGAATATCAGTCAGCTTGTTATTTTTTATTATATATTATTAAATTGACTTATGGGTATAGATGCATCTCATATGTACCATAAGCTAGTTTTAGGGCCTTTTCACTGCTAGATAAACTCTTCATTTGTGGTATTAGACCAACAGAGAATAGAAAACAAACCTTAAGGTATAGAGAAAGTAACAATAATAGTAAAGCTTTTCCTGACAATATATCTTTCATCTCCCATCCATAAACTTACTATATACTTACATCCCCAATAATATCAGTTACCCTCCGTTTTTCCATTAGTCATCTGTTCAACTTTCTTGTTCTTTGACCTAGCTTTTATCAAACCACTGTTATTTCTAATAATATTGAAGTAGTGGTTGAATTTATTCCTTTAATTGCAGTTAGTTATCTTTAGCATGGATTGAAACAACAGTTCTCTTTTCTGGACAGTTTCCACTGTCCACTTTGGGCACTTCCAAATTATCTGCTGCTAAATTGGTTCTTTAGGGAGAAAGCATTCAGTCTGTTGTGCACATTTATACAAAACAAATTGCATCCAAAGTTTTTAGTATATATTTTATTTTTCCTCACCAGAGATTTTGCCCCCAGTGGTTTCTTTTTTTTTTTTTTTAAAGATTTTATTTATTTATTTGACAGAGAAAGAGACAGCGAGAGAGGGAACACAAGCAAGGGGAGTGTGAGAAGGAGAAGCAGGCTTCCTGCAGAGCAGGGAGCCCGATACGGGGCTCGATCCCAGCACCCTGGGATAATGACCTGAGCCGAAGGCAGACGCTTAACGACTGAGCCACCCAGGTGCCCCTCCCCCAAGTAGTTTCTTTATTAACTAGTCCCTTGATCTAGGATTAGAGAATTTCTTGCTCTTAGAATTCAGGAATGTCTTTTTTTTTTTTTTAAGTAATCTCTACACCCAATATGGGGCTCAAACTCATGACCCCAAGATCAAGAGTCACATGCTCTACTGACTGAGCTAGCCAGGTGCCCCTCAATTCAGGAATGTCTTTAAAACCAGAATTCTTAGATACATTCCATATCAGTTAAAGAAAAGGTGCTTCTTTTACCTTTATCAAATGATCATTTTCTGGGGTGCCTGGGTGGCTCAGTCGGTTAAGTGTCTGCCTTCAGCTCAGGTCATGATCCCAGGGTCCTGGGATCGAGCCCCACCTCAGACTCCCTGCTCGGCTGGGAGCCTGCTTCTCCCTCTCCCTCTGCCCCTTCCCCCCCCCCCCGGCTTGTGCTCTCTCTTTCTCTCTCTCTGTGTCAAATAAATAAATAAAATCTTTAAAAAAAATGATAATTTTCTTTTTTCTTACTCTTTAATTTTTTTATCAAAATCCATTGAGCTGCACACCCTTGGAAGCAGTGGACTCTTGGTGGAAAAAATTGTTCTTGCTTCAGTGCTTGACAAACTTTTCTGCTGAAAGAGATGAAGCTACTGATCTGAGAAGCAAAATACATATTTAGCTTATTAATATGCAGTTTTCTTCAATATCTTAAAATTCTACCAAGTGAGCTGCTCCAGATGTGTTTTGATTTTTTTATTGTCCTTTTTGTGCCCTATCCACATAGTTATTAGTTACAGGTATTCACTTATAGCACTTATGGCTATGAGAGACTACATCTCTCCCTCAGGTCATACTGTTGAATTCAGTACTGCTGCATATAAACCGTGCAATTTGTGGCTTTCCACTTATACCCTATTGGGTCAGATGCTTCCAGTTTTATTTATGTATTTGTTTTTGGCCCACTGTGCTATGTTTGTGCTGTTTCAGCTCCCTGTATATAAATAGATATTCCTTTCATTATTTCTTTTTACCTGCCCAGCCTCATAAGGCTTATGAAACTATATATTAATACCAAATAAGTAAATATTTAAAAACCTGTCAGAAGTTAAGATGACTTAATAAATCAAGTGATAGGTATACCTCCTAAATATAATAAATAACAATTTGTACTCATGTGTTTAAGAATAGTTAATTTATTAATTGAATAAATATTTATTGCGCATTATTTCTGCTATCAGGTTTCTTTTTGTGGCATCTGCTTTTTTTTCTGTTGGCCCACCTTATTTTCAGTCACTTTCATCTCCTCTTTGACAGCTCTCTGATGTTCCCAAGTCTTTTCTTCCAAACTCTTTTCTAGGATAAAAAGATACAATCTGCTACCATACAGAGGGATAGGGAGCCTATTTGAATTCTCTCTTGTATGACCTTTGTGTTTTCTTTCTGAATCCAATTGATTCCCTTTATTATGGCAAGCTAATTCTAGTATATATTTGAGACCTTTGTAAAAACTTTTATTCCTCATACTAACATAGTACTAGTTTTAATGGGGCTTAAAATATCAGTTCCACATTTTTAAATTTGAAGCTATTTAGCTATAGCAAGAAGGCCTCATTGTATTTATTGTTAGTAAAGAGGAAAGTAGATTCACTTCTACTTTTATAGGCCTTTTAATGGTATTTCTATAGCATTCGAATTTAGGGAGCTTTTGTTATGTCATCACAGTTATGTTTTTTTTAAAATAACTTCTAAATTTTACTTATTGTGAAAATGATAAACAGAAAAGTGAAAGAATTTTATGTTTCCTGTTCACATGTAAGTGAGGCTTAAATAAAAATTATGATATCAACCGTTGGTTGCTTCAGGAATTTTGACCCCTGAGAAAGAACTTCCTTTCCTTAAGTCACTGTTTTTTTTTTTTCCTATACTGTAATTACTCCTTACACAGTATGTTTTCAAATAAGTTTATTTCTTATCCTCCTTGACCATTTCCTATATTTTCCACCCTTTCTTTAAGAGTATGATCTTAAAGGGGTATGTATGCTATTTGTGTTGCTTAATCTGAAATGAAAAGTAAGTTGAGGGTTCCTGGGTGGCTCAGTTGGTTAAGTGACTGGTTTCGGCTCAGGTCTTGATCCTGGAGTCCCGGGATTGAGTCCCACATCGGACTTCCTGTTCAGTGGGGTGTCTGCTTCTTCCTCTGACCCTCTCCCCTCTCATGCTCTCTCTCTCTCTCATTCTCGCTCTCTCTCAAATAA
Organism: Callorhinus ursinus; assembly: GCF_003265705.2. Taxonomy (NCBI): domain Eukaryota; kingdom Metazoa; phylum Chordata; class Mammalia; order Carnivora; family Otariidae; genus Callorhinus; species Callorhinus ursinus. The sequence goes on along the minus strand of NW_027397102.1, from coordinate 1,575,830 downwards.
ATAAAATCTTTAAAAAACAAACAAACAAAAAAGAAAAGTAAGTTGAAATGAAGGTGATTTCGAATTCAGTCTCCAGCTTGTGGCTTTAGATAACCCATTTGTCTTTCAGGATTACCATTGCGTGTCCAGTGTATGAATTATGCGTATCCACAGTATGATGATTCTGGTGATTTTGAAAGGTGGTGTATGGTCTTTCAGAATCTGTATTGAGACCTCCAGTGTTATTTTACTCTTGTGCAGCAGGAATGAGTTAGTTTGAAATTCTTTAAAAGTGTGCCTCAGCCTCTGATATGCCTTTTTGATTTGGCCTCCACTTAAAAAAAAGACATTTTTCGAACTTTATAGTGTATCTAAAGTATAACTGAAGTCATATACTTTATAGCTGAATGGACTCGTAATGCATGATTACACAACTTCAGAACCCGTTTTGTTAAATGAAATGGTGACATTTTATGCAATATTAAGCCAACTAGAATAATTTTCTTGCTCTTAGCCATAACTTCTCTGTGTCCTTATTGAAAAATTTTGTGGTGTGTTGTAGAGGGTTTTGACAGGAGAGAATGTTTAGAAAGGTATGCAGAAACAGGGCCTTTTTGTCATTATTCCATCAAGAAAAGATAAAACTTGTGAAATGGGAAAGTGGTTGAAATGCCTCAGTTTGTGTTATAATGCATTAAATTATATTTATTTAGTAATAGTTTGATTGAAAAAAAAGTGAATTTTAAAATTATAGCCTTATTCCCATTTTTAAAAATACCTTACTGGTTATGAGAGCATATATATGTGTGTAAAAAATAAAACATTAACAACTGTACTTTCAGCATTTCATGTTTTTGCCACCTTATATCTTTAAAGCAGCCAGAAATGTAGTCCTGTATTTGGCACAATTCAGACAGTTTTATTGCTGTTGCTCTTTACTCAGTAAACTGAGACTTAAACTAGAAAAATAGTTTGCCAAGCTTTGGGGGCAATAACCATAATATAAAACTACCCTGTATAACATAATGTGTTGTCCTGGGTTTCTTATATGTTGACAGTTTTCCTCCATTCCTTGCTGTGTAAATCTACTTGAAATTGTGTAACTTTCCTCCCTCAAAGTGAACTAAATTTTTTCTTATATATGAACTACAGAAAAGACAAGCAAGCAAAAAGAATGTAAAAAATTATCAATGATTCCATCTACTCACAACTACTTAGTTTAACACTTTTGGGGGTATTGCTTTCAGGCTCATTTGTTTGCATGTGTAAATGCATACACACATCACTTTTTTTAACATGAAAAATAAGTTTTGTACTCTGCTTTTTTCACTTTACATGTTTCTGTGTCACTACATATATTTCTGAACAGCTACACTTCGTTGTATACATTTACTATAAGTTGTTTGTACAGTTCCCCATTATTGATCATTTAGGCTGTTTCCAAATTTTTCCTGTTAAAACAGCATGAGAATAAACATCCTGTAGCTAAATATTTTGTTCCTTTATTCAGTAGATACTTGTTGAGTACCTACTGTATGTTAGCCACTATATTGGTATTGGGTTACAATAGTGAGCACAAAACAGCGAGTTACCACTCACATAGAATTAAATTCTAACAGGGGAGCAGATGTTAATTAAATAATCACACTTCTGTATATGTAGTTTATAATTGAAATGGATGCTCTGGAAGAAGGAATACTCTGTCAAAGAATACAGACAAGGATCCTGACTGTGGTTAGGGAAGACCTCATTGAAGAACTGCTGCTTGAGCTAGCAGTTCACTCATTGGAGAGGTTGGAGAGTGGGTTGGTATTGCACAGAAGGAGATTATTCCAGACAGAATGAATGGTATTATGCAAATGCCCTTTGGCAGGAGGGTTTATAGCATATTTGAGGAACTAAAAGAAAAGAAAGCTAGTATGGCATGAACACTGAAAGCAGTAGTGTAAGACATTGCTAGAGATGTAGTCAGGGGCCAAGCCAAGCAGAGCCTCACAAGCAATGTTATGGACTTTGATCTTCATCTTAAGAGTGGTAGGTTGCAGCTGAGGGGTTTTAAACTATGACTAATATATGATTGCAGGGTATACTAATTGAACAGGGAGCAGAGTGGATGCAGAGAAATCATTTAGGAGGATGTTGCAAGTAGTTTAGGTGAGAGGTTATGATAGCTTGGATTAGGTTGGTAGTGAAAATAGAAGTAGACAGATTCAAGAAATTTTTATGAAGTAAAATTGATTCAGCTTGGCTCATATTCTTTAAGTATTTTGTAAAGTATAAGTTTCCAGAAATGGAATTCTTGACACAAAGGGCAAATAATTTTAAAAGCTGATGGTAGATATCAAAATGCTTTCTGGATAGATTGTTTCAGTTTACTCTCCCATTAATAGTGTGTTAGAGTGCCCATTTCAATAACAACTTCACCATCAATGAGCATTAACTTTTGGGATTTTTTTAAAATATCTATTCCAGAAGGTGAGTAGATAGTTCAATTTTTTAAATGGAGATTATTTTGCCAGCTATAATAACATAGTCGTTTTGGAATATATATGTATTGATCTTATTTTGGCTTTACAAAGTGTGGTTTTGATTCTTAATATTCTGCCTCTAAAAGCTGAAACTAAAAAAAGATTTCATGGGAGTGTTGCCTCAGGAACTTGAGAGAAAGAAAAATGGAAGATGATTTAGGTCGGATTAAACATGACTGGAAAATTGTGTTTTTGTTGAAGTTTTTAATAATCCAACCTCTGTTCTGTATAATTAATATCAAGACTCCTACTTTCCTAAACATTGCATTACAACTCTACTTTATCATGAGTTTTGACTGAGGGCTCCAAACTATTTTAAATAAACATATTGATAAAGAGCCCAAAAGTATATAAAGATTTTGACCACAAAGATGGAAATATTGAAATGTTGACTACATTTTGTGTAATGTACTGATAGCTTAATAGATGAGAAATAAATGTACAGTACACGTCCTGTTGCCCCCACTGAATAACTTTTTGGCAATATGAGGATGGCTGTAGCTGGAAGTAAAAAATTAAGTAGCTTTTTTTTCCATTCAAATTATATTCATTTATTTTTTATTAATATATGATATATTATTTGTTTCAGGGATACAGGTCTGTGATTCATCAGTCTTACACAATTCACAGCGCTCACCATAGCACATACCCTCCCCAGTGTCCATCACCCAGCCACCCCATCCCTCCCACCCCCCTCTACTCCAGCAACCCTCAGTTTGTTTCCTGAGATTAAGAGTCTCTTATGGTTTGTCTCCCTCTCTGGTTTCATCTTGTTTCATTTTTCCCTCCTTTCCCCTATAATCCTCTGCTTTGTTTCTCAAATTCCACATATCAGTGAGATCATATGATAATTGTCTTTCTCTGATTGACTTATTTTGCTTAGCATAATACCCTCTAGTTCCAACCAGTCATTGCAAATGGCAAGATTTCATTTTTTTAAAGATTTTATTTATTTGACAGAGAGAGAGAGCACAAGCAGGGGCAGTGGCAGGCAGAGGGAGAAGCAGGCTCCCTGCTGAGCAAGGAGCCTGGTGAGGGACTTGATCCCAGGACCCTGGGATCATGACCTGAGCCGAAGGCAGACACTTAACCATTGAGCCACCCAGGCGCCCCCAAGATTTCATTTTTTGATGGCTGCATAATATTCCATTGTATATGTGTACCACATCTTCTTTATCCATTCATAAGTAGCTTTTTAAAAGAAATTTGTATAGTTTCTTTTTCTCCAGGATAGTTTGAGCTTGAAAGATACTGACCTTAGATTCAGAATAAAAATTATGTTTGCAAATATCTTCTCCCCTGTCATTTTGGCTTTTTGATAGTTTCCTTCACTGTGCAAAAGCTTTTTATTTTGGTGTAGTCCCAATAGTGTAATTTTGCTTTTGTTTCCCTGCCGGAAGAGACATCTAGGGAAACATTTCTGTAGCTAGTGTCAAAGAAATTACTGCCGATGTTTTCTTCTAGGAATTTTATGGTTTCCTGTCTCACATTTAGGTCTTTCATCCATTTTGAATTTATTTTTGTGTATGGTGGTAAGAAAGTGGTCCAGTTTCATTCTTTTGCATGTAGCTGTCCAGTTGTCCCAGCACCGTTTTTTGATGAGACTGTTTTCTTCCCATTGTATATTCTTGCCTCCTTTGTTGTAGATTAATTCACCATAAAAGTGTGGGTTTATATCTGGACACTCTATTCTGTTCCATTGATCTATGTGTCTGTTTTTGTGCCAGTACCATACTGTTTTAACTACTACAGCTTTGTAGTAGTATATCTTGAAATCTGGGACTATGTTACCTCCAGTTTAGGTCTTTTGGTTAGTTTTAATTTTAATTCCAGTTAACATATAGTGTAATATTAGTTCCAAGTGTATAATACGGTGATTCAGCAATTCCACATATCACCCAGTGCTTGTCATGACAAGTACTCTCCGTAATTGTCATCCGTTCCCCACTCCCTTCCCCTCTGGTAACCATTAGTTTGTTTTCTCTAATTAAGAGTCTGTTTCTCTCTCTCTTTTTTTTTTCTTTTCTCACATTTGTTTTGTTTCTTAAATTCCACATGAGTAAAATCATATGGTATTTGTCTCTCTCTGACTGACTTAACTTTCATTATACCCTCTAGCTCCATCCATGTCATTACAGATGGCAGGATTTCATTCTTTTTATGGCTGAGTAATATCCCATTGTATATATTCTACTACTACTTCTTTATTAATCAGTGGACAGTTGGGCTGCTTCCATAATTTGGCTATTATAAATAATGCTGCTGTAAACATAGGGGTGCATGTATCTCTTTGAATTAGTGTTTTTGTATTCTTTGGGCAAATACCAGTAGTGTGATTGCTGGATCATAGGGTTGTTCTTCCTTTTTCAAGATTGCTTTGGCTATTCAGGGTCTTTTGTGTTTCCATACAAATTTTAGTATTATTTGTTCTAGTTCTGTGAAAAATGTTGTTGGTATTTTGATAGGGATTGCATTAACACTGTATGTTAATTATACTTGAATAAAAAAAGTTATGTTTGAAATGTTTGCAAATTTTTCTCAAATATGTACATAATTCTACATTATTGAAATGCAGTTATATTTGAAATGACATGTTACTTACTGTTTTGTTTTCTCTCTTTCAACAGTTAAAAGATGTTGATACTCGGAAAATCATAAAAGCAATGCTTTCTTATGTGTGGCCCAAAGACAGGCCAGATCTACGAGCTAGGGTTGCCATTTCCTTGGGATTTTTGGGTGGTGCAAAGGTAAGAATGGGAGAAATTATACATTGTTTGTTGCTGTAACTAAGAAATAGTATGGCATTTTCTAATAATGAAACTTGAGCTGATAAAAGCTACTTTGGGATAGCACTGTTAACTTTTAGGACCCTCATTTACATAACTATTTTATGCAGTCAGAAATTATATGGTAATGCCCAGTTTATCTGTGGATCAGATTTAAGGGCCTCAACTTAATGGAATTCACTCCTGAAACCAGTGTAAGATAAAGGATCATTAGTTGTGACAAAGCATTAGGAACTTTATAAAAGAATCTCCTCAGAGCCCTGTTGGCTTTTTCTTAATACATATTTCTGGTAAGCTTGGTTTTCAGCTCCCAGTAAACTGAAAAGAGGATGAAGACACATTTAGGCACACTGATAGCCATAAGTGGTAAACAACAATGTGAAGGGAAAAACACAGGAAAACTTAAAAAAAAATACACCCACAAAAGCTGGGCATTTTTGTACCACTCAGTATAGGGGTCCTCTATATCTTAGCAGCTTCTTCAGTTTATCTCTGTTAATGTATGTAGCACATTTTAATAAGGCAGTTATAATGACTCTGAACTTTGAAGGAAAAAACCTTATTTTCAATTTACTCAGATTTTAAAGTCAGTGAAGTATATATCTTTAGGTACAATATGTAATTATGGTACATATGTAGTCTTTGGAGTCAGAATTCCTGGGCTCTGGCACTTACTAATGTAACATTGGGCAAATTGCTTAGTCTGAATGCCTCAGTTTCCCAAGTTGTAAAATACTATTTTTATAAGGATTAAATAAATTAACATACAAAAGACTTGAAACAGTGTTTGGCACGTAGTAAAACATGTGTTAAAATAAAAATAAATTAATTTAGATTTCCATCAAAAATATGGTTAAAAAGTCTGAAAATTTGACTGCCATTCTTATGTGTAAGGGTTAATACATTGTTTTAGAACCCAGGTCATATCACTCATTTCTTCTCTACGTCAGGTATGTTGCCTTTTATTTACTTATTCTTTTCCTTACTCTAAAAATGTGTATTGAGAACTTGTCATACAAAGGACTGTTCTTGGCCCTGCAGAGTATTCAAATATAAATAAAGCATATTTCTTCTCTCAAATCATACAGGATAAGACAAGTTACATTTTATTGCTATACTGCAAAGTAGGTCATAAATAATTTAAAAGAAGTACCATTCACATATTGGGTGATTTCATAGGAAAAAACCACCAAGATGGGGAGTCTGTAAAGTTTTCACAGAGGAGGTGATGTCTGAGATAGTGTTGGATTGAGGTAGGATTGTTATAAGTATAGGAGTAACATGGACAGGATGAGAGAGGGCATAGAGTGTGTGTGGAGTAGTAAATAGTCCAGCTTTGCTCTAGTGAGGGGATAGTGTTTCAGAGAAACTATCTTGGAAAGATAGATGGAGCTCCTAATGTGAAATACCTTAACTGTGAAACAAAAATTTAATTACGTTGGAACTAGGAATATGTATTTTGAGTAGAAGAATAATAATGTTAGAGCTATACTTTAGGAAATTAATCTGATCCTGTTGTATAAGATGGATTCGGGTGGTAAGAGAACTAAAGTAGGGATACTATTGATTTTCATTTCATGTATTCATTCAGCAAATATTTACTGGCCAGTTATGAGGTTGATGTAATAATCTAAATGAAAAGTAATAACACTTTGTACTGGAGTAGTGGTAGAAATGGTAATATGCAAGGAGAAGATACAGAGATATTGTGAGGTAAGGGAAGTAGAATCAACAAGACTTAGCAATGGATCAGATATTAGAAGTAAAAGAGAAATAGGTTTCAAAGCTGATGCCAAGGATAAGAGAAGAAAAATGCTTTTAACAGAAGTAGGTAGGAAGTTAGGTGGTCTTGTTTGGGAAGATGAAAATTTTGGTTTGGTGCAAGTTAAGTTTGAGATGCTAATCGAACGTTGAGACAGAGATATTTAGCTGATAATATAAAATGCAAGACAAGTTCATGAAGAAGCCCCAGGCTAGGGAGATTAAGAGGTAATAGTGGAGGGGGGGAGGTAAAACAATGCAGATTAGTTCACCAAGGAATGGAATGACTACAGACAGAACCTGTGATAAATGTGCTCCTATAGGGTAATAAATAATGGAATAAGTAGTGGAAACAGGAAAGGAGTGATTGGAGAGTAAAACTAGAATAATTCAGTCCGACTGTTCATTGTCTTTTCTTCTCTCTCATCTATTGGTTCTGTTGAGTACTCTGCCAATGAACTAGACCACTTCCCTGGGAGAAGACTAAATCAGGATACTAAACAACAGACCAAGAATCCATACTTTATTGTTTATTTAAGCTGAACAGAGAGAATAATATTATAAACCTATTTTTGGTAGCTAATGTTGAAATTCTTTGAACTCATATTTTTAGCACAGTACTGGTGGCAGAATTGTCTTTTACCTACAAATTACTTAAGGATAAAGATTATTCTGAGCTCTTGTGCAAGGCAGGATTAGCAAATTGGCCTTTATGCTTTATTAGCTGAATGAAAGTACTTGGCTGACAAGTTAAAGGCAGATTGTTTTCTGGACTTCCTCTTGAATTGAAGAGAACAGGTTAGAACATGATTAATTAGGTTAGTTGAAGGGAGGAGTGTTAATGACATTTATATTAGATTTTATTTTTGGAGTGAATTTCATTTGTTCAAAATACAGATTTCTGTTGCTTGGTGACAGGTCAATGTCAGGGTATAAAAAATAGGTCAAGGTAACTTTCTTAAGGACTGAAATATTTTTAGAAGGCTAATATTTGATTCTTCTCTCAATAAATACTGAGCACTGATAGAATGGATAGTGCTATACTAACCTCATATAAACTAATAAGTAAGCAGAAATTAATATAGGAAAATCAGTCCTCAAAAAGTATGTTTGATTGCTTTTGAGTTAGGAAAAGAAATAAATTACTTGATATTATAATGATTGCATGCTTCTACTTTCAGAACATATAGAAAAAGTTTACTTTTCACTAGACAGGAACTAGACCATAGAATAACTTTAGAAATAGATAGTACTAGCGTTTAACCATTCCTAACATCATTTTTCTAGCTTCTCTGCTGTCCTCAGTTTAAAAGTGATTATTACTCTCCCAATCTTTAAAACCTGGTCATTGTTTAATTTTGGTAGTATTACAGGTGTGATTTATACTTGATATGCAAAGATGGATTGTTATCCCTTTCATTCGTTGGCTTCCTATGTTTTTTTTTCAACCTGATTACATGCTTTGGCATATAAGCACTTTGGACCAATCTATTCCCCTTTATACTCTGGTCTTCCTGACCTCCTCCATGTACTTGTGGGACTCTTAGGGCAGGTACAGGAATCTTCTCAGCTATTATTATTAACGAATGCTACCCAGCATCTGAGCAGCATGTGGTGGTTTCATAGCAAGGCCAGAAGCATCCCTGAGGAAGGAGGAGGACAGAAAAAGAGAAATATCAAGTGAGAAGAAGAAAAGGGGAGGAGAATTTCATGCTTAACATATGGGGCCACACATACCATCTGCTTACTTGTCTACTAATGATCTTTTCATTCTGAAGGTCATAAGGCTATCATTGTCTCCAGCAAAGATTTTTTAAGATAAACTGTATTATGTAAAGATGCCTTGCAGCCCAGAGAAGGCCAAGAAGGATGGGTTGGTATTTCTTCTGAGTTGCAGAAATTCTATTTTTAATATGTTGGAGTCCTATATGAGATATATTTTAGGGGTTCTGCTGCTAAGAGAGAGATAGAGACAGACAGAGATAGAACACTATTTGCCTTCATTCCTTAAATCCCTACAAATCATATGCAGTGCCTTTTCTTACCATCCACACATATATCCTAGGAGTATCACATTATTATTAATCTGGGGATTTTGAGGTCTAAGGATTTTTTTTTAATTTAACCTTTCTGTTAGTATATCACATACAGCTGTGTCAGGATTTAAGGAAAATATTAAACATATTTACTAAAATCATGTTTTCATAAAATAAGTGTTTATTTTAATGTTGTAAAAAAGTTTACTCATATTCTCTAACCAGCACCATCTTTGGAACCACTTAGTTGACAGAGAATTTGCAAGCACAGAACATTAAAGTATCAAGTACAAAAAGATACCTCAATTAAAAACCTGCAAATGAAAATAAGCTTTATTTAAAATTATAAAATAATTTCAAGGGAGAGAGTATTTTACAAAAATATAAATAATATCCTTTTTTTCAAGAATGCATCTATTTTAAGAAATAATATATGTATTATTAATAGTAAGGAATAATATATGTGTCTTAGTCCATTTACACTTCTATAAAAAACACCATAAACTAGATGGTTCATAGATGGCTGTCTTTTTGTTGTAACCTATGTGGTGTAAAAGCTTAAGAAGGGTCTTTGGGGACTTTTTTGTAAGGGCACTAATTCCATAAGGGCCTCATCACCTCTTAAAGGCCCCATTTCCGATATCATCACTCTGGGGGGTTAGGATTCCACATGTGAATTTGCCAGGGGGACATTCAGATCATAGAAATATGTATTGAGCAACATTTGTTGAGTGACTATTAGGTACAAGATATGGTTCTAGGCAGCTGGGAATGCAAAAATGAATAAAATGTGGGCCTTGCGTTCCCTCCTGGAGTTGGAGTGTACTGAAGGAGAAAAATACACAAATAATGATTATATATAAATATCCAAAGGGAGTCACAAATGAAGATATATGGGAGTTTCAGCAATTAGTCATTTAAGGGAAGGTTTCATGGAAGAGCTAGAGTTTTCTAGTTACTGTCTTTACATTTGCAACCTCAGAAGATTCATGCACTTTTTGCTTAACTTTGATTCTTAAAAAATTTTCTGAAAAACACTTTTTAAAATGAAACAGTGCTACCTAAAGCCTTTAGTTGAGAAGTATGATTTATATCCTGGAGTATTTTTTTTGTAATTAAAAGACTTTGTATTTTAGAGAAGTTTTAGGCTTACCGAAAAATTGAGCAGTAAGGACAGAGAATTCCTCTATATCCCCCCACCCCAAATCCCACTCAATTTCTTCTGTTACTAACATCTTGCATTAATATGATACAGTTGTTATAACTGATGAACCAATTATTTAAAAATACATTATTCTTTTTTTTTCTCATTAAACTTTTGTTTTAATGGGTCTCAAAATTCTGTGACAGATTTTTGGTCAAGTTGTTTCCATTAAAAAGTACTGATTTTAAAAACTATTTAAAACTGCCACACACACACACACACAAATGGTCCACAAAACATTCTCCTTTCCTTCTGAAGATTTTATGATGCATTATTATCATTAACCAGTCTTTTACTATTAAACTTAAATGGCCATTTGATACAAACAGTTCTGAGACCGTTCTTCCACCACTGATTAAGACTGGGGTGGCAGGTATTGGGGATAATACTCATTTAGCCTTCTGAGCTTCTGGGCAGATTTGGTGACCTTGCCAGTTCTAGCTGCCTTCTTGTCCACTGCTTTGATGACACCCACAGCAACTGTCTGTCTCATGTCATGAACAGCAAAACAGCCCAGAGGAGGAGAGTCAGAGAAACTCTCAACACACATAGGCTTGCCAGGAACCATATCAACAATGGCAGCATCACCAGATTTCAAGAACTTGGGACCATCTTCCACCTTTTTTCCAGAATGACGATCTATCTTCTCCTTCAGCTCAGCAAACTTGCAAGCATTGTGAGCTGTGTGACAATCCAGCACAGGTGCATATCCAGCGCTGATTTGGCCTGGATGGTCCAGGATAATCAGCTGAGCCGTGAAGCCAGCTGCTTCCATGGGTGGGTCATTTTTGCTGTCACCAGCCACATTGCCACGATGAACATCTTTGACAGATACATTCTTGACATTGAAGCCCACATTGTCCCCAGGAAGAGCCTCACTCAAAGCTTCGTGGTGCATTTCAACAGACTTTACTTAAGTTGTAACATTGACTGGAGCAAAGGTGACCACCATGCCAGGTTTAAGAATACCAGTCTCCACTCCGCCCACAGGGACAGTACCAATACCACCAATTTTGTAGACATCCTGGAGAGGCAGATGCAAGGGCTTGTCAGTTGGACGAGTTGGTGGCAGAATGCAGTCCAGAGCTTCAAGCAGTGTGGTTCCACTGACATTCCCATCTTTATGGGTGACTTTCCATCCCTTGAACCAAAACATGTTAGCCCTTGGCTCCAGCATGTTGTCACCATTCCAACCAGAAATTGGCACAAATGTTACTGTGTGGGGGTTGTAGCCAATTTTCTTAATGTAGGTGCTGACTTCCCTAACGATTTCCTCGTATCTCTTCTGGCTGTAGGGTGGCTCAGTGGAATCCATCTTGTTAACACCAGTAATTAGTTGTTTTACACCCAGTGTGTACGCCAGAAGGGCATGCTCACGGATCTGCCCATTCTTGGAGATACTGGCTTCAAATTCCCCAACACCAGCAGCAATAATCAGGACAGCACAGTCAGCCTGAGATGTGCCTGTAATCATGTTTTTTATAGTTTCTGTGTCCTGGGGCATCAATGATGGTCCCATAATACTTGCTGGTCTCGGATTTCCACAGGGAGATATCAATGGTGTTACCAAATTCACGTTCAGCTTTCAGTTTATCCAAGACTCAGGCATACTTGAAGCAGCCCTTTCCCACCTCAGCAGCCTCCTCCTCAAATTTTTCGATAGTTCTTTTGTCGATCCCACCGCATTTGTAGATCAGATGACCAGTAGTGATAGACTTGCCCAGATCTACATGTCCAATGACGATGATGTTGATGTGATTCTTTTCCTTTCCCATTTTGGTTTAGATTGAGTGGTGGCTTTCATGACACCTGTGTTCTGGCAGCAGACCTGTTGTGAAAAAGCAAAAATACATTATTATTATTAGCTGAGTTCATAGTTTACATTAGGATTCACTCTTTGTGTTGGGCACTTACTATAGGTTTGGGGAAATGCATAGTGTCATGTGTCCACCATTAAAGTATCGTACAGAAGAGTTTCACTGCCCTAAAAATCCAGTGTGTTCCACTTACTCATCTCTCCATCCTCCCAAATCCCTGACAACCATTGATCATTTTACTATCTCTGTTGTTTTGCCCTTTTCCATAATGTCATATAGTTGGAATCATAGAGTATGTAGCTCTTACTGACTGGCTTTTTTCACTTAACAATATGCATTTCAGAGTCATTTATGTCTCTTTTATGACTTGATAGTTCATTTCTTTTTATTGCTGAAAAACATTCCATTGTATAGACATACCATATAGTGTGTATGTATATCCATTCACCTTTTGAAAGACATTTTGGTTGCTTCCACATTTTGGCATAAAGTAAAGCTGCAGTAAACATTTGTGTGCAAGATTTTTGTGTGATATAAGTTTTCAACTCATTTGGGTAATTACTGAGGAGTGCAGTTGCTAGATTATATGTTAAGACTATGTTTAGTTTGTGAGAAACTGCCAAACTGTCTTCCAAAGTGGCTGTACCATTCTGCATTCCTACCAGCATTGAATAAGAGAGTTTCTGTTGCCCCATATCCTTGTCAGTATTTGGTGTGTCAGTGTTCTGGATTTTAGTCTTTCTAATAGGTGTGTAATGCTATCTCATTTTTGTTCTAATTTGATATTGCCTAATGACATGATATTGCGCATGTTTTCATATGCTTATTGGTCATCTGTATATCTTTCTTGGTGAGGTATCTGTTAAGTCTTTTGCCCATTTTAAAATTGGGTTGTTCATTTTCTTATTGTTGAGTTTTAAGAGTTCTTTGTATATTCTGAATACTAGTCCTTTATCAGATAGTTTTTTTTGCAAATATTTTCATTCAGTCTGTGGCTTGTATTTCCCTTCTTTTCACAGTGTCTTTCACAGAAGTTTTAAATTTTAATGTAGTCCAACTTATCAGTGTTTCATAGATTGTGCCTTTAGTTTTATATCTAATGTCATTGCCAAATCAGAGGCCACCTAGATTTTATTTTATGTTATCTTCTAGAAGTTTTATAGCTTTGTGCTTTACATTTAGGACTGTGATCCATTTGAAGTTAATTTTTGTGAAAGGCCAGTGTCTAGATTTTTTTTTTTTTTTTTGCACGTTCAGTTGTTCTAGCACCATTTTTTGAAAAGACTATTTTCCCCCGACTGGGTTGCTTCTACTCCTTTGTCAAACATCAGTTGAATATATTTGTGTATATTTTTCTATTTCTGGACTCTGTTCTGTTCTATTCATGTGTTTTTTCTTTTGCCAGTGCTACACTGTCTTGATTATGGTAGCTTTATGGTAAGTCTTGCAATCAAGTAGTGTCAGCCTTCCGACATTGTTTTTTTCTTCCAGTATTGTGTTGGATATTCTGGGTCTTTTGTTTTTCTCTATAAAGCTTAGAATCGGTTTGTCCATATCTACCAAATTACTTGCTGGGAATTTGATTTGGACTGCATTGAATATATAGAGCAAGTTTAGGAACAGCTGACATCTTGACAATATTGAGTCATTCCATCCATGAACGTGGAATCTATTCATTTAGTTCCTTTTTGATTTCTTTCATCAGAGTATTGTAGTTTTCCTCATACAGATCTTGAACATGCTTTGTTAGATTTATACCTAATTATATAATTTTGGGTACTAATTTAACTGGTATTATTTTTTTTATTTCAAATCATGTATTGTTCACTGGAGATATATAGGGAAGCAATTGACTTTTGTATATTAACCTTGTATCCTGCAACCTTGCTAGAGTTACTTACTAGTTTCAGGAGGGTTTTTTGTTTTTGTTGTTGTTGTTGTTGTCAGTTCTTTTGGATTTTTACATAGATAATCATATCATCTGCAAAAATGGTTTTATTTCTTCCTATTATGTGTGGCTTCTCTTTCCTTTTCTTATTGCATTAGCTACGACTTCCAGTACCATGTTGAACAAGAGCCATAAGAGAGGGCATCTTCACTTTGTTCCCAAATTTAGGGATAAAGCATCTAGTTAGTTTCTCATCATTAAGTACGTTGTTAGCTATAGGGTTTTTTGTAGGTGTCCTTAATCAAGTTGAAGTTTCTTTCTATTCTATTCCTAGTTTGCTGAGAATTTTTATCATGAATAGGTGTTGGATTTTGTCTAGTGCCTTTTTTGCCTCTATTGATATCATGATATTTTTTTCTTTAGCCTGTTGATGTGATAGATTACGTTAATTGATTTTCCAATGTTGAACCAGCTATGCATACCTGGAATGAATTCCACTTGGCCATGTTGTATAATTATTTTTATACATTATTGGATTTGGTTTGCTAATATTTGTGAGAATTTTTTATCTGTGATCATGAGAGATAGTGGTCCAGAGTTTTCCTTTCTTGTAATGTCTGCCTGGTTTTGATATTAGGGTAATGGTAGCCTCCTAGAATGAGTTCAGAAATTTTCCCTCTATCTCTGTTTTCTGGAAGGGATGGTATTTACAAATTGTCTGAGTATGTTGTATACTTTTATTTTCTCCTTGTTTTGCCTTGAAAATCATGTCTCAGTTTAGTGCTCTTGTCCTTTATGTTTTTTCTCCTGATCCTTTTGAAACTGGAGCGGTCTTTTACCTATTCACATATATTGGGCCCTTCTTGGCAGCACTAGTTTCAGAGTCCTTAATTATCAGAGGCTGCTGTGAAAGAGATTAATTATTGAGGAATTTAGGTATTAAAAAGGTCTGGAAGAATTGGGTTCCTCAAATATAGACAATACTTTCATGACCAAAAAGGGAAAAGTCACTGTAAAATCTAGAATTTGAGACCCTCAACAAACTGATCATATGGACCAGTAAATTTGGCATCCTATAGATACAGCATACTTTCGACTGTCCTTTATGGTGATTGTACTTTTTCCTTAATTCCATTATTTAATTAATGTCCCAAACTGTGCATTTCCAAGTTAAAATTAAACAAATTCAATTTCCTGATTATATACCAGTCTCTGAAAATTCAAGACTTTAGAAGATTATTTATATATGTGATTTAAACTTTTGATCTAGGAAAGAAAAATAATTGTGATAATAAGTCCTTTTATTTCTCTTGTACTTAATAGTAAATTAATGGGCGCATTGCAGTTATAGATGAAACAACTTCTGTCACATTATAATCCAGTAAAAAATAGTTTCTCAATTTTTAGAAAACAACAGGGGGATTAAATGCCATACTGCATCAATTTTGATTGAAATATATTAACATCTAGCCTTATTTTTATTTTATTTTTTAAAGATTTTATTTATTTATTTGACAGAGAGAGAGACAGCGAGAGAGAGAACACAAGCAGGGGGAGTGGGAGAGGGAGAAGCAGGCTTCCCGCGGAGCAGGGAGCCCCATGTGGGGCTCGATCCCAGGACCCTGGGGTCATGACCTGAGCCGAAGGCAGACACTTAACCGACTGAGCCACCCAGGCGCCCCTCTTTTTCTGGACTTTGTTCTTGTCTGTTGATCTATATATATGTGTCTCTCCATTCATCAACACCACATTGACTTTATTGTCATAGCTTTATAGTAAGGTGTAAAGATAGTGAGATTTTTTCCAGTGTTTTTCTTTTTAAAATTGTTTTGGCTATTCTAGTGTTTTTGTCTGTCCATATAATTTTAGAATAATCTTGTGTATAGCTACAAAGAAGCCATGTAGGATTTTTAAATGGATTTTTATTAAATCTCTAGACCAACTGGGAGAATTGACATCCCTACTATATTGAGTGTTCCAGTCAGTGAACATAAAATATCTCTCCATTTACTTAGATCTTATTTGATTCATTTCATATGTCCTTGTAGCTTTCAGCCTACAGATGCTGAACATGTTTGATTAGACCATTGGTTTCCAGCCAGGTGTGATTTTGCCCTTCAGGGGACATTTGGCACTATCTGGAGATATTTTTGATGGTCACAGTTTGGCGATGAGGGTGCCACTAGCATATAGTAGGTAGACATCAGGGATGCTGCTAAACACCCTAAAGTGCACAGAACATCTCTTCCCATAAGAAAGAATTATCTAAACCAGAATGTCTATAGTGCTGAAGGTTGGGAAATCCTGGGTTAGGTTTATACTTAAGGATTTCTTTGCGGTGGGTGGGTATTGTAATTTTTTTAAAGATTTTGTTTATTTATCAGAGAGAGAGCACGAGCAAGGGGCAGGGGCAGAGAGAGAGGGAAAAGCAGACTCCCCACTGAGCAGGGAGCCTGATGTGGAACTCCATTCCAGGGCCCTGGGATCATGACCTGAGCTGAGGGCAGACACTTAACTGGCTAAGCCACCCAGGCACCTGGGTATTGTAATTTTTAAAAATGTTGGTTTCCAGTCATTCATTGCTAGTATATTGATACCTTAATAATTATTTGCTTATGTTGGTCATTATAATTTGTTGATAATTATTAATAAATTTGGAGTTTGGCCTATCATTTTATTATTTGTTTTATGCCAGTTTCCTCTTTCTCGTTACTCTGTTTCACCTTTACTGCCATCTTTTGTGTTATTTAAGCATGTTTTAATATCCCATTTTATCTGATGTGCCATTTAAGTCTGTCTATTCATATAATTTTTTTGTAGTTACTCTAGGAATTACAGTATGGATACTGAACTTTTCATAGCTTACTTAGAATCAGTATTTTACCATTTCAAGTGAAATGTAAAAACCTTACTACCCTTTAAGTCCTTTTACCTTCCCCCTTTATGTTTACAGGTTATCTTATGCATTACATCTGTATACATTGAAACCCCTATTAGTCAATGATTTAACTGTCACTTTTGTCCATCAAACATATTTTAAAGAACTTAAAAGAATAGGCTACTATATTTGCACAGGTATTTACTATTTCTGTTGCTTTTCCTTCATTTCTCATGTTCCAGTTTCTGTCTGCTTCCATTTCCCATGTGTATGAAGAGTTTCCTTTAGCAGTTTTTTTAGGGGAGGTCTGCTAGTGACTAATTTTTTGTTTTCCTTAACCTGAAATGTCTTGATAATTCCTTTCATTCCTGAAGGCTAATTTTGCTGATCACAGGATTCTAAGTTGACAGTTCTTTTCTTTTAACACTTGAAAAATGTGCCACTTCCTGCTGGCCTCCCTGGAAATCTGGTTTCTTCAAATTGTTTTTCCCCTTATACATAATGTATTGTTTCTATCTGGCTGCTTTTAAGATTTTTAAATTTGTCTTTAGCTTTTGGAATTTTAATTATAATGTGTCTTGGCGTGAATTTCTTTGGGTTTTCCCTAATCAGGGGGTTGCTCAGCTTCTTGAATCTGTAAGTTTATGTCTTTTGCCAAATTTGGGGAATTTTTAGTCGTTATTTCTTTGAATACTTTTTCCAGCCTCAGACTTTCTCTTCTAATCTTCTGAGACTCTAAAGAGGAGTGATACATCTTTTTTTATAGTCCCATAGATCCCAGAGTCTTCTACCCTCTCTCCCTTTTTTAGTGTTTTTTTCTCTGTTGTTCATACTCAATAAATTTTATTCTGTATTCAAGTTGATTGATTCCTTTGTCCTCTCCATTCTGCATGGAGCCCATACATTCAGTTGTTTTTTAAAATTCAGTCATTATATTTTTTGGTTCCAGATTTTTCATTTGGTTCTTTATGTCCTCTATTTATTTGCTGAGACATTCTACTTTTTGTTTTTTGAAGCATGTTCATAAGTGCTCCTCGAAGTACTTCCATGATGGTATTCTGAAATCCTCATCAGGTAGTTCTAACATTTGTGTCAGTTGATTGTATTCTTTTATTTCAAGTTGATATCTTAGTAGTCCTTGGTATAATGAGTGATTTTTTTATTGAAATCTTGGATATTTTGGTCATTATGGTATGAGACTCTGGCTTTTTAAAAAATCTTTTGTTTAGCAGGCCTCCTATGATACTGCTCCAGTGGGGATGGGCTGCTGCCTCATTACTTCAGGTGGGGTTAAAAGTCCAGGTTCTCACCTTGGCCTCCACTGACTTCTAGACAAAGGGACTCCTCATGGCTGTTACATGGGGTAGTAGTTTAGACTCCTCAGCAGGATGAAAGACAAGCTACGCACGAGGAGAAAATATTTGCAAATTATATGCCCATCAAAGGCCTGTATATCTAGAAAATATATAGAGAACTCTTAAACTCAGTATCAAAAAACAAAAACAAAAAACCAGTCCAGTTAAAAATTTGCAAAAGACATGAACAGATATTTAACCCAAGAGGATATATGGGTGGAAAATCAGAATATGAAAAGATGTTCAACGTCATTGCTGTTAGGGAAACACAAATTAAAACCACAAGATATCACTATACACTTATTAAAATAGTTTCAAAATAAAGAGGTGCCTGGGTGGCTCAGTTGGTTGAGCAGCTTACTCTCGATCTCAGCTCAGGTCCTCGTCTCAGGGTCATGAGTTCAGGCCCCACATTGGGCCCCAATGTGTAGCCTACTTAAAAAAAAAAGCTTTAAAATAAAAAACAGTGATGATATCAAATGTTGGTGAGGATGAAGAGGAATTGGATCACTCATACTTTACTGGTGGTGGGAATATAAAATAGTACAGCCACTCAGAAAGAGTATGGCAGTTTCCTTAAAAGTTCAGTATAGAATTACCATATGATTTACCAATTACTCTTGGGCATTTATCCCAGAGAACTGAAAACTTATGACCACCTGTATGAAAATTTCCACAGCATCTTTTTATTTGTAGTCCAAAACTACAAACAATGAAAATGTCCTTTAGAGATGAATGGTTGAATAAACTTGGTACATCCATGGAATAGTACTTAGCTATAAAAAATGAGCTATTGAGGGGCACCTGGGTGGCGCAGTTGGTTAAGCATCAGACTCCTGGTTTCAGCTCAGGTCGTGATATCAGGGTCATGAGATTGAGCCCCATGTTGGGCTCCACATTCAGCACAGAGTCTGCTTAAGACTCTCTCTCTCCCTCTCCCTCTGTCCCTTCCCGCCATGCACATGCATGCTTTTTCTCTATCTCGAATAAATAAATCTTTAAAAATAAGCTATTGATACATGCATCATCCTTGATGAACCTCAGGGGCATCATGCTGAGTGAAGAAAAAGGTCATTCTCAAAAGATTACAAACTGCATGATTCCATATATATAATATTCTCAAAATGACTAAACTATAGAGATCAAGTACAGATTAGTGGTTGCCAGGGGACAGGGATTTAGGTGTGGCGCAAGGTAGGATGGGAGTGAATATAAAGAGGTAGCACAAGAGGTTTCTTTTGTTGTGATGGAATAGTTCTGTATCTTGATTGTGGTGATGGTTACATGGATCTGAAGATGGGATAAATAGCATAGAACCATATAGGCAGCACATACAAACCACACACATACATGAATACACATTTAAATATGGTAAAAACTGAATGAGTTCTGTAGTTTAGTTAATAGTAATGTGCCAGTGTATGTTTTTGGTCTTGATATTCAACTACAGTTATATAAGATGTCATCATTAGGAGACACAGTGAAGGGTTATGAGTCTCTTTGTGCTACTTTTGCAACTTCCTGTGAGTCTACAGTTACTTCAAAAGAAAAAAGTTTTTAAAAATTAACATTTCTCTTGAGGTGGTTTAAGTGTAGTTCTCGTGAAAGCAGAACATTAGGGAAGACCAATATTTGCCACCCCCATGCTCAAAATACCACAAGGCCAGTGCAGCCAACACATGTACTAATAAAAACGTCTACACATAATATACTCCTTTCTATTTCTTTGGTGTTTTTAAATTTCTTTCCTTTCTGAAATTACTTTTTTTGGGAAAGCTGGAAGTAATCAACAATTATTATTAGAGGTAGTACATGTTCTTAGCAGTGTGCTAACTCCCTTTTTTCTGTCAATAAAAATACAGGACATATGATACTCACATTCTTTACACATTTACAAGGATGCTCCCAAATTTGACCAAACCCAAACATATTTTCAAGAAAGTAAAATAACACAACTTTCTTGGTGATACATTAGTTTTAGTCACTACTCTGGCTGTGATATAATAGACTGTAAGTTATGAGAATTGCGTGCTAGCTGTAACTGTCACTTTTTTTCCCACTCAAGAAATTGTATTAGAATGCAAGTGAGGGGATGTGGTCTTATTATACAGAAACCCTGGAATCTGCTCAATTTTTTTTAAATTACTTGTGCCATACTTTATGCTGGTTTCAGCAGCACATTTGAGAGCATCTACTTTAGGGTACAAATGAAGTAGAATAATATGGTCCCTTGCTTTATGAGCTGCTAATATGGCTGTGATATACTAGGAAAAATTCTGAATTTCAAGTCAGTCTTGGATTTTAATCCTAGCTCTGCTGCTTACCAGACAGGTCGTTAAACCTCATGGAATCTGTTTCCTCAATTACAGGGTTGTTCATTGAATAGAATTATTATTTCATTCAGCTTTCACCTTTGTGAAATTACCTAGCACTATAGGTGTCTCTGGTAACTGTTCTGAAAATGTTTGTTTTGCCACAAAAGGTTTGTGAACTGAGGTTGAGAAATATCCATGAACATTGTACCTAGAAAGCAAATGATAAATATATAGTAAGAAAGACAAATACTGAGGTATAAACTGTGAAAAAGAGGAGTTGGAAAATGGAAAGTGCCAAATGGGCTGCAGGTTTCAGAGACGGCATCATGATGGGGATGGTATTCAGAGTGAGTTTTAAAAAATGCAGAGGGAGAAAGGTAAATCAGGCAGGCAGACCATTTCAAGCAGAAGCAAGAGCTTGAGGTTACATGATTCTGTAGAAGTCAAAATTGAGAAATTTATCATACTTCAAACCTGCTATTCTATTAGATTATATTTTAGAAGTTAGAAAAAATTTTAAGCAATTTATCCCATAGAGTTGCATTCTTTTTTTTTAGTTAACATATAATGTTTGTTTCAGGGGTACAAGTCTGTGATTCATCAGTCTTACACAATTCACAGCGCTCACCATAGCACATACCCTCCCCAGTGTCCATCACCCAGCCAACCATAGCACATATCCTCCCCAGTGTCCATCACCCAGCCACCCCATCCCTCCCACCCTCCTCCACTCCAGCAACCCTCAGTTTGTTTCCTGAGATTAAGAGTCTCTTATGGTTTATCTCCCTCTCTGGTTTCATGTTTCATTTTTCCTTCCCTTCCCCTATGATCCTCTGTCTTGTTTCTCAAATTCCTCATATCAATGAGATCAGTTATAGTGTTACATTTTTTAAAGTGTTCCAACATCTGTTTTGTATTTTAATGATATTGTTGAACCTACTTGGTTGCTAGGACACTTGTATACTTTACTTTGAAATCTTGATTGGTAAGATCTCTGTAGCTCCTGTCAGCTATCAGCTAAACTTCGGCTTGTTGACAATATTTTTTATGTTTAACAAAGATGAATGATATAATAATGGGACATTAACAAGAGCTAACAAGACATTAACAAAAACAAGTGTTTTTGTTAAGCCTTATAGAATTGCTTTCAGGGCGCCTGGGTGGCTGAGTCTGTTGAGCGGCTGTCTTCGGCTCAGGTCATGATCACAGGGTCCTGGGATCCAGCCTCACTTTGGGCTCCCTGCTGAGCAGGGAGTCTGCTTCTTCCTCTCCCTCTGCCCACCCGCACTGCTCGTGCTTTCTCTCAAATAAATAGATAAAGTCTTTAAAAAAAAGAATTGCTTTCACATGTTATTAATGTACATGAATTTAATTTCTTTAAAGCTTTGGCAGTCTAATCAGTTTTCTGTTCTTAAATGATAGTTGGTGTTTTTGTTAATATAACCTTGCAGAAAATGTGAAATGTGATTGAATATTTGCCTTGAATATATGAAAGCAGTATACCCATAATTTTCTTATTTTTTGGTGTATTCTCATGGAGAAATAGGTTGGT
This sequence comes from Callorhinus ursinus, assembly GCF_003265705.2. Lineage (NCBI taxonomy): Eukaryota > Metazoa > Chordata > Mammalia > Carnivora > Otariidae > Callorhinus > Callorhinus ursinus. The sequence continues at coordinate 1,553,731 of NW_027397102.1, read as the reverse complement.
TTTTGAAAGCTTAGTTTGGTATTTAGTAGGTTTTGTTCAGTATTGGAGCAAAGGAGTCTTCTTAAATTTTTATTATTGAGTTATAGTTGACATACATACAATGTCAATATTCAGGTGTACAGCAAAGTGATCCAAAAATTCTATACATTACTCAGTGCTCACCACAAAAATGTAGTCACCATACAACAGTATTACAGTGTTACCAACTATATTTCTTATGCTCTACTTTTTGTCTCCATGACTTATTTATTTTATAACTGGAAGTTTGTACCTCTTAATTCCCTTCACCTATTTCTCTCATTCCCCCACCTCTTCTCTGGCCAAAAGAATCTTTTTGTGGGGCAAGTAGATCTACCAGTGTTGTGGTTTTTTTCCTCAGTAGTGAATCAGCCACAGATGCTTGTAATTTATCTGCTTTGAGATACATTTTTGCTAAATAATTTTAGTTTTGCTCTTATTTTGGTGAACAAATAATTTTACATATTTGATTGAATACCCACTAAATAACAAAGAATAGTAGTACTCAACAAGTGTGGAACAAAAAAAGGAATATGATACAGATCATCAACGATCTAGTAAGAAAGAAAAATATATACATTATAAATAACGATAAGGCAGTTTGCCTTAAGTGCCATAAGCTCTGTAGAGATTTCAGATAATGGCGAGAGCATTTTGAGTGGATAATCAGGGATTATTTCATGGAGGCTTGAGCATTTGACTAATGCATGTAGCTTTTAAATGAATATTAACACGGCAGTCAGTGTGAGTTAGGAATTCTGAAATGACAGCTCTCCAATGCCAAAGATTTTATCTTTATAAACTGGGAAAATCATTTCATTACTAGTAAATGATTAATATCTAAACATTCTCATAAATACTAACTTAAGGTAAATATTTGTACTTCTAGAAAATATATTTGTATATGATGGTTAATTGCTGCTTTTATATTTTTAGGCCATGAATATTGTGGTCCCCTTCATGTTTAAATATGCTGTAGACAGCCTCAACCAGATGTCGGGAAACATGCTGAACCTGAGTGATGCACCAAATACAGTTGCAACCATGGCAACAGCAGTTCTGATTGGCTGTATGTGTGATTCTTTGATCTGTCTACAGGTGTTGACTTTCTTCAAGAGGGTTTCATCATATTTGAGCAGATGACCTTTTCACCACAAACACAACTTAACATTTTGGATGTTTATCATTTTATGTGAGATTTTTGATACATAGTTTTTAAAAATTCTTTTTATGATATACTTTCTAAAAATTCTATAACAGCCTCATTTTTCAAGTTCTAGAAAAAAATAACATGAAATAAGACATTCTTGACAACCACTCTAATAGTCTCTTTATCAGATAAGCTTTTCAGTAATTCTAGTTATTTTCTTGCTGTTGTTGTTAATTGTTTAATGGGAAATAACTAAATAATGATATATGTGCATTAATGTTTTATTAAATTATAGTCAATAGCCATGACACAAATTTACCATTTGTAAAGAACAGAACATGTTGCTTTGTTCCCTCATGCATTAGAAAGGGCACTTTATGAGAATCAGGAGACTTGAATGGGGACATGCTTTAGTCAAGGCACTTGATTTTTCAGGACCTTGATTTTATCATTTGTTGTTTGGGGGAATTGAAGTAGATTAAAATTTGTCCACAATGAGGCCATATGGACTGCTATTTATTAAGAGTATTTAGTTGGAAAAAATCTTTCAACATCTGGAATTTATAGAGGAAAATAACAATGAGAGGGATCCATAGTAGTGGAAAGATTGGTACTCGCTAGGCTAGATGCTTTCTTTCTAGGTTTCTTTTAATGTAAGTATTCTGTGATGTATTCATTTATTCTATAAACACTAATGCAAGTATTCTGTGATGTATTCATTTATTGTATAAACACTTTCTTACTATATACTTATCATTTTACACTCCTATGATTCTAATGTTTTTACAACCCATTTTTTTCTTTTGAATGTATTGTTAGATGGTGTATCAAGGGCTGGAGCTGCCTTTTTTAATGAAGTTCGAAATGCAGTATTTGGCAAGGTAGCCCAAAACTCCATCCGAAGAATAGCCAGAAATGTCTTTCTTCATCTTCACAACCTGGATCTGGCTTTCCACCTGAGTAGACAGACAGGAGCTTTATCAAAGGCTATTGACAGAGGGACAAGGGGTATCAGTTTTGTCCTGAGTGCTTTAGTATTTAATCTTCTTCCCATCATGTTTGAGGTGACTCTTGTCAGTGGTATTTTGGTAAGTAAAACCTTTTTCATAGCAAGCTTTTATCTTACATTCTCATTAGTGGTTATTTAGTAGTAAAGCTGTTGTGCTATTGAATGCTCATGGTTTGAAAGCAAAATTCCGTGGTATCAGAAGGGTTATACAGTTAATTTAATTATTTTGCCACAAGCTTCAAGGGACTGTCCAAAATCTTTATCATGTTGTTATTGTAAAGAGCTGGTCAGTTCTACACATAGATCACGTCATTAACTAGTGCTTGTAATTTTTTTGTTGGCAGAGATATTTGTATATGACTTTGGACTGGTATGCTCAGATTATCTAGATTTTTATTCACCATTTATAACATTCTAAACAATTTCATATTTTGTAATTAAAAGTATATATATATACACTCTATTCCTCTTATGCTTAATGCTTATTGCATTATTTTTTATCAGCATTTGACAGTAGTATCAATGTGGCAAGTGTTTGGCTTTCTTCCCTTGCTACCAAAAGTAGCTTTTCTAAGGTATTTGATTCCTCACACAATTATTTATTTATACAACTTCCTATCAACATATTTTTATTAAAATCTTTTGATATTTGCTGTTGTATATTAGAAACTATTTGGCAAGAACAATGACTGTTTATCATTTCTTCTTTTGGCTTCTCCAGTATTATAGGTGTGGTGCCCAGTTTGCACTGGTAACCCTTGGGACACTTGGTGCATACACAGCATTCACAGTTGCTGTTACACGGTGGAGGTAAATATTTCCCAGGAGTCAGGCAAGGTTCAGAAATTAGTAATGCTTTTATAGCAAAAATTTCATGCCTATGCACATCTTTGTCTTACAGAACTAGATTTAGAATAGAAATGAACAAAGCGGATAATGATGCAGGTAATGCTGCCATAGACTCACTGCTGAATTATGAAACTGTGAAGGTAATATGTTTAATTATACTTTCCCCTGCCTTTCACACTGCACACAGATTTGTTCTGCCATGTAATTGAATAGGTGCTGTTAAGGTAGAGTTTCAGATTAAGATAGAATATCTAGGTATGAGGGAGTAATTGTACTTTATTATTTTTCTTTGTTTGGCAATTGCCCTCTCTTTCCGCCTCCGTTTTTGTGTGGCAGCATCAGAATTTTACCTTCTGAATTAATTTATAAGTGAGACGAGTATAAGTAGCACCTTGATTCAGAATGAACACTAAGCTAATCACACTGACATGTAAGTTCTTGACTCTCTATCAGAGTACCTAGCATAGTGCTTTTCATTAATTATTTATGTGTTCATTTTTCCATTTAACAAATATTACTGAATGCCTCTTGTGTCCAAAGCACTATACTAGGTCTTGTGATGGGGGAGGGTGGTAAAAAAAAAAATGATTAACATTTAATCCTTGCCCTCTTGCCCTCCCAGAATTAACTCCATCAACTGGGAGAATTAAAGTAAGTATGCAGGTGACTATATAAGAAGGCTTAATGGCCACGGGGGCAACGAGAACATTCAGTTCAGTCTCGGAGGATCAGGGGAAGGCTTTGTGAAGGAAATGCCATTAACAGCTTTTTAAAAAAAAAATTATTGTTTTTAAGTAATCTCTACACCCACTGTGGGGCTTGAACTCAAAACCTCAAGATCAAGAGTTGTCTGCTCCACCAACTAAGCCAGCCAGGCATTCCCATTAACAGCTTTTCTAGATCTGGGTTTAAATTAACCAGGCATTCATCAAAATGGGATAAATTTCATGGACTTTTCAAATATAGTTCATTGTAGAAAACTGCAGGAGTAATAGTCCAATGTATTGAAAGTCAGTTTTTAAAATGGAGTATGCTGTATAAAACTGTATCCATACATAAGGTCTGAAGAAAAGGATACTAATCACTTAAGAGAATAAATTCTAATTGTACTTGCATGTAATTACTATTTTTGTTATGTTTTGTAGTATTTTAATAATGAAAACTATGAAGCACAAAGATATGATAGATTTCTGAAGACATATGAGACTGCTTCACTGAAAAGTACCTCTACTCTGGCTATGCTGAACTTTGGTCAAAGTGCTATTTTCAGTGTTGGTTTAACAGCCATTATGGTGCTCGCCAGTCAGGGAATTGTGGCAGGTAATGGATCTGCAGTTTTTACATTTATAGATGTTTTACTTAACCTTTATAAATAAAGATTAATGAAAGGAATGTATATATTAGTCTTATTATAAAGCATATTCAATAAGGTGCTTAACATCCTTGGAGTACTTTCCTTTTTGTATCAGAATGTGTTTTCTTAATTGTATGATAATGTTTTTTTAACTTCCTTTAGTTTGACACTACAAGTTTAGTTAGCACTAGCTCCCTCATTAATTAGGACTACTCTTGATACATTTTGTGGGGCTACATACTGATTCTTTCAGGAGTAATTTCTTTTTTTAGCATCTAATATTTCTAATTTCTCTTGTGGACCTGGAAAGCAATGTAATTAATTTAGTGTTTAGTCCAAAGGATCAAAATGCAAACACGTTCTTTTTTACAATTACTAGTTACATTTTAATCTAGAAAGATTGATTTGTAAAAATATTTCAAAAGTAAATAATGTCTCTGCCTCCTTTCTGTAACCTGCCCACTCAGGATTTATTCATTCACTGTGACCTAAATACATGGTTTATCATTCCCAATCATGATTACTCATTTGCTCCAATTTTTTAATATATACTTTTTAAAAATTTTTCTATTTCACATTACAAAGAAACTTGCAGCTGTCTTAGGAAGAAAAGAGAGACTCTAGCCATCCATTTCTATCTTCCCTTAAACCATTCTTTTTTTTTTAATATTATGTATAGTGATGGGTGAGCGATTCCCATTCTACTTATATCAAGATTCCTGTATTCCTAAATCATGGATTAAAATGCTTTGAGATTTGAGTAGACCTTAAGAGTTGCTAGCTATATGCATTTTGAAGCATATTCCAGAATAATAGACTATAAACTTTCTATCTTAATCTGGAAAAGTTTATAACATCTAACTGCCCCCCCCCTTTTTTTCCTTCTGCCAACTACATATTAAGGTACCCTTACCGTTGGAGATCTAGTAATGGTGAATGGACTGCTTTTTCAACTTTCATTACCCCTTAACTTTCTGGGAACTGTATATAGAGAAACTAGACAAGCACTCATAGATATGAACACCTTGTTTACTCTACTCAAGGTAGACACTCGAATTAAAGTAAGTAATCTATTCAGTACCTTTTTAAAAGCATGTGGGCATCTTCCCATTAATAAGATTATTCTAAGGGAATATTTACATCACCACGTTAGCAAATTGGTTTCTTTTTTGTAGGAATTGGAGCTATCATATGTGTTAAGAGGTTGTTAGAGCTTTTTACTTCCATGTTTAGAAACCTTACAGTGTTAGCAAATATTATACCTAGAAGCTACATTTTGTTAACTTGAATTATTTGTACTTGCACTTGATTTACTTCTGCTAAAAATGATATAAAATGTGTGATTGTCTTTTCTCACATCCTCAACTTCCTTATGCCCCTGCCCACGAACCCCCTACCGGCCCCCCAAAATTGCTCAAAAACAGTTTTTGACCTTAGGAGTGAAAAAAAACAAATCTTTAAAAGCATGCTTGGAAGTGGTTTAACTATACTTAACAAACCTCTTCTTTCCCCATTTCCCCTTTTTTTCTCTGTGAATTAGAAAATTGTCTGTATGGCTGTACTCTACATGGTATATAAAATGGCTTTTTTTTTCTCTTCCCTAATAGGACAAAGCAATGGCATCTCCCATTCAGATCACACCACAGACAGCTTCGGTGGCCTTTGACAATGTGCATTTTGAATACATTGAGGGGCAGAAAGTCCTTAGTGGAATATCTTTTGAAGTCCCTGCAGGAAAGAAAGTGGCCATTGTAGGAGGTAGTGGGTCAGGGTGGGTAATTCAGTTATTTATAAAATTCTGCATCATTGATTGATGATTCCCAATGCAATATTTTTTCTTTATCATAATAAAATGATTACAGTGGTTTAAAACAGGGGTTCCCTAATGCCAATAAGAGCTAAATAACCTTTCCTTGTCTCCAATTTCAGAAAAAGCACAATAGTAAGGCTGTTGTTTCGCTTCTATGAGCCTCAAAAGGGTAACATTTATCTTGCTGGTCAAAATATACAAGATGTGAGCCTGGAAAGCCTTCGGAGGGCAGTGGGAGTGGTACCTCAGGTATTTAAAAAAAAGAAAAAAACCTATTTGGGGGAAAATTTATTAGATTGGTAGATCTTTTGTTAGAATAATTTGAATTCAAAGAGTCAGTATAGGGGCACCTGGGTGGCTCAGTCGGTTAAGTGTCTGACTCTTGATTTCAGCTCAAGTCATGATCTCAGGGATCATGAGATCGAGCCCCACGTTGGACTCTGCGCTGGGCATGTAGAGCTTGCTTGGGATTATCTCTCTCTCTCTCCCTCTGCCCCTCCCTGTTCTGCTTGTGTGCAGGCTCGTTCTCTCTCCCAAAAAAGGAAAAAAAAAAAAACAGTCATTATATGCTAACTAAGTAGGAAGCATTAGGCCCTACAGTTTAAATTATGTTACCAAAAAGACTAAAAAAATGTGAATGGAAAATCTGCATGATGGAAAGATTTTTGTTTAAGTCTTAGAAAGATAGCATAATATAAAGGAAAGAGCCCAGACTAAAGACAAACAGATCTGGATTCTAACCCCATCTCTAACCCTTATAAGTTCTATGGTCTTGGTCCTCAGTTTCCTTATCTTTAAAATAAGGATAATAACCATTTGTCTTACAGGATAGAATTATTATGAATTAGAGATAATATCTTATAAAGCACAAGCACAATGTCCATCACATAGTTGTTCAGTAAATGAAAACTATTACTGTGATTTTGAGCAGTTTTTGACATAGTGAAGCAGTTTGGCTATCTGCTTCCATGTTTGTATGCCTTGTTTACCACTGTCCTCTTTGTGCCTGACCTGTAGTAAGTATTTAATAAGTATTTGTCGAATGACTTTAGGGGGAAAAATATATTCAGAGCAAAACCTGAGAAGACAACAAAGATGCCTTATAGGATGTGAATTTTTCTTATGCTAAAAGCCCATAGAGAGATCTGGGAACAAGTTGCAGCCTAGAATTTGAATTAAGTTCTTGAGACAACTGTAAGAAAGGTATCAGACGGATATGTAACTTATAAAAGGTCCCCAAATGAACTGACATTCTGTGCTGTTCTCCCTCTTCACTGAGAATCTCAAATGTTAGTGTGCATGAATTGCCTAGGGAGATTAATGAAATTCCAACTCTTTCACACACCTTAGTTCTCGTTTAGGAGGGCTGTGGGGCCCAAGAACCTGCATTTTTTAATACGCCTCCTAGATGATTCTGATAAAGGTGATCCATAGAGTCTGTGTTGAGAAACACTGACCTCTGTATAAAGTGAGTTGAATTCTGGGTTGTGTCTGCTTAGGGCTCAGTGTCCTCATCCATTCAACTAGATTGCTGCCATTCTCTTAGGCTATATAACAGTTACCCTTGACCTTTTGGAAAATAAAAATTTTATTCACTGAGGAAAAATATACACGGTTAATAAGTGAAAGAAAAGATGCTGATCCTCCCTGGAGGACTTACCAATGCAAACTAAATCAACAAGGGAATACCATTTTTCACCTGTCAGCAAGGATTTTAGAATTCATAATATCCAGTTTGGGCAAGGCTGTGTAAAATGGCTAGTGTTGTTTGGCTGGTGGAAGTATACAGTTTTCCTGACAAGCAACTTAGCAGTATGTATCAAGAGCCAGAAAAATACTGATACCCTTTATTCCAATAATTCTGCCTCTAGGAAGTTTTAGTAAGGAAATTAACAGAGATGTGAACAGATTTTTATATGCAAATATGTTCATTACACCATTATTTATAATATCAGAAATTGAAATTCACAGTGTGAATATCCAGCAATAAGTAGATGATTAAATTTATCACCATAGCATCAAATGTCACATAGCAATTCATAAATATGCTGCTTATAAAGAATATTGAGTGTCATAGAAAAATACTCAGATACAAAGTTTCTTAAAAAGAGGATACCAAGCAAAATATAACATCCCAATTTTATAATACAAATGAATACATGTAACTAGAGAAGAAAGGAGAAAATAAACCAAAATGTTGATAGCAGTTATTGATACATGGTAGGATTATGGATTATTTAATAAATTTTTATTTTACCATTTTTTTTTTGTATTTTCAAAGTTTCCAGGTAGCATTTGTTAGCTCTTTTTTGAATATAAAATATTTAAAAATAAGTATTTTCTTTTTATAGAACTTTAGGTTTTTGGGTTTAAGTACCATTTCAATATAAGAACATTTTATATTAGTAGTTGCTATAAAAATGATTAAAATATTATTTGAAGTAATATCTGAAACTGGGGCTGATTGTGATGTTAAATTAGATCTTAATTAATTATCTTGGTTAATGTGAACTAATGGAGCCATTTTATTTCATCTTACTAACTGTTGCCCTCCAACCATTCAGAGACTAAAAGGAAAGTAGGAGATGGATGTTCACTTTAAGTAAATTAGCTTTAGTGTGCTATGTCAGAATAAAATGAAATATCAAATGAATGCTTGCAGTGACCTTTCTCTAAAAAATACCTATAGTGTATAAATCCTTTGTTTTCTGTGTCCAAGTAAAAAACTCGTTTTCTGTGTCCCAATTTAAAAGCTTCTGAGAAACATAACATATTCAACCTCATTAGTAATTAGGGAAGTGCTAATTTAAACAGAAAGCACATTTTACCCCAAAAAGTAGCAACAACTGAAACTTATTAATATGCAGAGTTGTTGAAGATATGGGGATTTGACACCCTCTTACACTATGGGTTGGAGTATGTATACTGTTGGAGCATTTTGGAAGACAGTTGGGCAGTACTGTCAAAGGATAAGTATATGCTTACCTTTTTTTAAGATTTTATTTAAATGACAGAGAGGTGAGAGAAAGCATGAGGAGGGGAGGAGGAAGGGGCAGAGGGAGAGGGAGAAGCAGACTCCTCGCTGGGCAGGGAGCCAGATGTATGCTTATCTTTTAACTCATCAGTCTATTCTTAGGAGTCCTTCTTACAGAAATATGCAAGTGTACAAAGTCCTATATACAATGATAATTTATTCCAACATTGTTTATAGTAGCAAAAATTTGGAAACTACATTAATGTCTATCAGTAGAGAAATAAATAATACCAGCCAACTGTTAAAAAAGTGAGGTAGGGGGCGCCTGGGTGGCTCAGATGGTTAAGGGTCTGTCTTACGATTTCCAGGTCCTGGGATTGAGCCCCATGTCGGGCTCCCAGCTCAACAGGGAGTCTACTTCTCCCTCTCCCTCTGCCTCTCCCCCTGCTTGTGCTCTCTCTCAAAAAAAATAAAATCTTTAAAAAAGTGAGGTAGAATTCTGTTACTGACGTGAGCAGTTTCCAGCATATGTTAAGTGAAAAAAGTGATTTATAAAAATAATATCTATGTATAGTATGATCCCACTGTGTTGAAGAAAAAAGTATATGGCATATAGATGCATCAAGAAAAGTCTGGACCGATACTCAACAATTGTTCATGGTGATTAGAGCTCTGAAGGGAAATGGGATTGCAGGGATGAAGGGGGTGATAAAGGAGTTACCATGTTTTACTCTTTATGCCTTTATGTCTTTACTAAGTTGTTTGAACTTTTTATAATGAACATACATATATATGTACGTATATATAAATCTTCTCCAGGATGCTGTCCTCTTCCATAATACCATTTACTACAACCTCTTATATGGAAACATCCATGCTTCACCTGAGGAGGTGTATGCAGTGGCAAAATTAGCTGGACTCCATGATGCAATTCTCCGAATGCCACATGGATATGACACACAAGTAGGGGAACGAGGACTCAAACTTTCAGGTAATCAGAGATTTTAGATCTGCTCCCACCTGTGTACTACCTTCAAACTTTAATTTGTCAGAGCCATTTTCTAGAAAATGTAATGACAGAGTACACACCTAGTGCTCATCTAGTCACTTTCAAAAAGGTCCCAGTCTCAGCCATCACTGTAAATAATTCAACATGTTGGCAATAACTGTTCTCAAGTCATGAAGGTCTCTCTCTTTTTTTTTTTTTGCACTTGCAGCTGCAAACTGGAAATGCTTAAAATTAAATTGCTAACACATGCTCAGGTCAGCATTAACTAACCATAATCTTAATACTAAAGGAAGGCCAACATCATTATTCACCTGAGAAAGTAGTAAGAGTAGGGAAAAGTAATTTGATAATAAATAGTGTATCTCATCATAATTTCCTAGATCATTATGGGATGTTTTCAGTACTTTAGACTTCCTTATACTTGATGTACTTAACTGCTGTACTTTCATTACAGCCAGTTTCATTTTCATGACCTTGTTGGTTCAGTGGTCAAGTAAATTTTGGGGCTTGTACATTTCTATTTAAGTGTTTAATTATGAGATTGCTAGTTTTAATAATTATCCTACAATGACTGAATTTTTTGGAGGATACATAAAAATGGTTTTTCACCCAAAATTTTTTGAATTCCAGAACTATGATATCTATGCCTGAAAGTATTAATGTAACTCATATAAACACACTATATCCTTTACATTTATTCTTTATTCTAGTTTAATTTAGGGAGGAAATATATAAATTAGGGATCAAGGTGAGGCAAAAAGAATACTCTGCATGAATTTTAATGAATCCCCATTCCTTTTCATTACAAACTGGCTTCATTTATTCACAACATTGATTAGGTACATACTGTGTACAGGCTAACATGCTAAATGATTTGAGAGTTAAAAAGATGAAGCATAAATGGACTTGCCATCAAGGAATTTGCAGTCCATTAGAAAGTTTTGATTTAGGTTTAGAAAATGTTAATAGGCAAAGATTGTTTTCAAGTTAGGTTGGTTTGTAGTCGTTTTTTGCTTAACACCTGGTAGTATAAGATTCTTGCATCGTTCCAGTTCCCATTTGTACTTCACCATTGCTCTTAACAGGAGTAGTGCCCCGCTAACTAGACCACCCCCAGATGATTTGTCCAGTTGGCTAATTCTAAAGATCTCCAAGTTTTCACATAATATACAGTAGGCCTCTCAACATAAGACTGCCTCAGATAGCTATGCCACATGCCATTTTCCAATCATTTTTTTTTTCCTCTCTGCATGCCTTTGGGAGTAGAAATAGCTAAAGAAATTTTATTCTTGCCTAATATCCATTGCCCTACAGCTAGACCTTTTCAAATGAGCATTGTATTATTTAGTATCTATGCTAATATTTATGGTAGGGAACAAACAAATGTTTCTTCTCCAAGTTCCAAAATTTTATTGAATAGAATTGAAACTGGGTTGGTTTCCACTTGAAATTTGAGAGGCATGTCTAAACTAGTCCTTCCTCTGAGTATCTACTACATCATTTAGGAGGTTTCTGACACTGAATTGCTAGGTAGATAAAGAGATAGTTCTGGCATGATGCCTGCTTTGGTAGGAGAATTTTGATCTTATTAAATAGAGAAGAATGTGAATAGTATAAATGTAAACTTACTAATATTAGATATATAGAGCCGTCTTTACAAGTTGAAAATAATAATTGCAGAAAAAATAAAACTGAAACAATATTTGGTGTACCAGATGATAAACAAGTGGAGCTTTTTTCCTGAAGGGGTTACTGAAACTGAAAAATACAAGTTTTTTCAGACATTGATAAATTAATGGATAATGGAAAAAGAAGAGAAGCCAAGGGGACATATTCAGCAAACCATCATCCTCTATACTTCAAGCTATAGTTCTATTTAAGATTGATGACCTTAGACCTTTAAGCGTCCCAGTGAGGAAAGGAAGATTGCTTTATTTTCACTAGAGTATATTTAGGAACAAATATGGGCCTGCATATTATGATAGGAAGAGCATTGAACTGGGAGTCAGGTCTAGTCCAGATTCCACTGGAAGTTGCTCTGTGATCTTGGGCAAATCACTAAACCTTTCTGGGCCTCTGTTTCCTTTCTGTTTTAAAATTCTGCTATTCTAGAGACCCAAAGCAAATAACTAAGGTGAAATTAGAGGTATCCAGTATACACCTTTAACTTTGAAGAGTGCTGTGAAAATAATATTTGTCAAAAGAATCCTTGAGGAGAATACTGGCTGAATGATACATTTTTGTTAAGAAATAAATGTAGATATTCATAGTTTCATGTCTTCAAATTGCCAGGTTTCAGTTATTGAATTTGGTTTTAGCTTTGTTGATTCTCTAATATTGAAATTTTTCTATCTTTGGTTGCTGTCCATTGGGAAGTAATATAAAGTAACACATGTAATGAGCATATTCTCAGTGAGAGGAATAATTGTGGAATCGAAGCTGTTACTGCTCCTCGTTTTCTTCGGCTGCCACAAAGTCAGAATCCAGAGTTATACTTATGTTCCAGGGTATATAGTTTGTCAAAGGATATCATACACGAACTTACACTCTTCTGAGTAAACTGAACAGTGGTCAGAGTAGAAGTACACGTTGAACGCATTGCTTCATGGTTATGATCAGTGGAAATACTAGAAACATAAAATATGTCTTTATATTTCCTTAAACTAAATTTTCCTTACCAGGAGGAGAAAAGCAAAGAGTAGCAATTGCAAGAGCCATTTTGAAGGATCCCCCAGTCATTCTCTATGATGAAGCCACCTCATCATTAGATTCAATTACTGAAGAGGTAAATGACGATGAAAATGCAGAACTCAATTCTCAATGCTTAACTTTTCTCCTTGGAAGTTTCAGTAAAATGGCTACATTCTTTTGTATTTTTAATGAACTTTAGGAGATACTGTAGGGCAATATACCTGGCCCTTTGTCCCCGTATATAGCAAGTGTTGATAACAAGAATGCCAGGTTGCATTGAACTATCACATTGCTAAGTCCATTTGCAAAAGTCTCCTTTTGGAACCTTGTGACTATTTTATCCTTACATCTTGCAAAGCTTGTAAGAATTGCCTAATCTGCTGATAAAGGAAGAATGTTTTAGTTTTTCTGCTATTGCTACTTAACACTCATGAAAATAGGTCATGTAAGTGATTGCGACACAGTACACACCAGAAAATCTTTCACTTATCATGGAGCAACTCACTAAAGTACAAGTCAGGCACACACAGCCTGTGGTGCTGGTATAAATTTATATTCATTTCACAAAAAATACTGTGCAGCACCAAGAAGTTGTAACACTTGATGTTGTGGTACAACTCAGCAACTACATTAGACTTCATAACAACATCTTTGCATTAAATATAAAAGTCTTAATAATGATAATTTCATGAATGGATTCCCTTAATCTAGAACTGAAGATAGGCAGATATTATCTGTCAGTTACCTCCATTCATCTACATTTTACTCAAATATATAGGAAAAACCCAGTGTTGAAGGATAGGCTTAATTTCAGCTTTGCAGCATGTATGGCATTATATTTGCATATGTTGTTAAGTTTCAGGTCATATTATTCAATCTGCCATATGTTTAAAACAGTTTAATATTTAAGTGACTTGTTTAGCATAAGGATTTGTTATATTTAAAGGGAACCCTGGGGCACCTGGGTGACAGTCGGTTAAGCGTCTGACTCTTGATTTAGGCTCAGGTCATGATCTCAGTGTTGTGAGATGGAGTCCAGGATAGGGCTCTGCAATGGGCGTGGAGCCTGCTTAAGATTCTTTCTCTCCCTCTCCTCCTTCTGTCCCTTCCCCCTCTCTCTCCCTCTCCTATTCATAGGCAGAATAGGAATCTGCTTACAAGAACTTCATACTTACAAATGTATTATCCATGTTTACCACAAATTAAAAGTCCTAACAGTCATTATTTGAGTCATGTAGCTTTATTATATCACAGAGCATAACCCATTAAGAGCTAGTAGACAACCCCCCAAGGGAATGAGTTACCAGAATATTTGGTAAATTTTAATGGGCCTTTTTAAAAGGTCCATAGCACTTAGTAGGACGTCAGAGCTTAAGTTCTTAAGAAAAGGAAGATGAGTCCCCACAAACATCACAGTTTTTCTTAGAATTGGCCCTGCATTTGATTTTCCGTCTGCTTTAGTAAAATATAAGGTCTTCCCTTACTGGGTAGCCATTTACTCTTGATAATTTTATTCCTTTAATAAATGCAATGTTTAGAAATATCTGTAGGGAGCCATTGGGTATATGCCCAACTGCACATTGCTATTTCCATCCTGCTAGCTATACTTAGACCCAGCTTTCTAAGTATAGCTGAATATATATACAACTCTCTTACACTTTAAAGGCAGTAAACAAAAATGTGTTTTCCAAACAGATTCTTAAATACAGAGAACAAATTGGTGGTTGTCAAAGGTGAGGTTGGTGGGAGGATGGGTGAAATAAAGGGGATTAAGAAGAGTACACTGATCATAATGAGCACTGAGTAATGTATAAAATTATTGAATCATTATATTGTACACCTGAAATTAATATAACACTGTTAATTGTACTGTAATAAAAAGTGTTTTCCAGAATTAATTAAGAAGTCAGAATACTTTTTCCCCCCATTTCCTTCCTTTTGCTCTTTATTCAGTTGGCTATTCAGGGCCGGTGTCTCAGAGTCATTCCCTCTGTTTATAACTGGGGAGGTTGGCCTATTTCTTCCAGATCTTGGATATTTTGGAGGAAAAAGAGCATTCTGAAAACTTACTCTTCAGAATTATTTTGACAAAGATATTCCCACACCATTTCAGTGTGCCCTGCATAGAATGCTTGTGTTCAGGAAAGGCCAGAGGTGTTGGGAGGAAGCTGTCCTTGCTTCTGGGGCAAAGGGAAATGGAGCTAGACATTTCATTCTCAGCTTTATCACACTGTCTTCTAAAATGACAGCTTTGCTCTCTGTGTAATCATTTCCATCCTCTTGCTGTTTTTTTTTTTTTTTTAGTTCATTATGATATAAGGGTTTTTGTTCTTTTTTAATTTTATTTTAGTTCCAGTATAGTTAACATAGAGTGTTATATTAGTTTCAGTTGTACAATATAGTGATTCAACAATTTCATACATTATTCAGTGCTTATCACAACAATTGTACTCCTTAATTCCCATTACCTATTTCATCCGCCCTCCTACCCATCTCCCCTCTGGTAACCATTCATTTCTTTTCTATACTTAAGAGTCTGTTTCTTGATTTGTCTCTGTCTCATTTTTTCTTTTTTCCTTTTCTTGTTTGTTTTGTCTCTTCAATTATTCTTATGAGTGAAATTGTATGGTATTTTTTTTTCTGACTAACATATTTCACTTAGCATTATACTCTCTACCTCCATGCATGTCATTACAAATGGCAGGATTTCATTCTTTTTTTATTTTTATGGCTGAATTATTTTTCATTGTATGTTTAAATAAAAACTTTCTAATAAATTTTTAAAATGGGCAGAAAACATAAACAGACATTTCTCCAAAGAATACATCTAAATGGCAAACAGACACATGAAAAGATGCTCAACATCACTCAGCATCAGGGAAATGCAAATCAGAACTACGAGATCTCACCTCATACCTGTCAGAATGGCTAAAATCAAAAACACAAGAAACAACAGGTGTTGGCAAGGATGTACAGAAAAAGGAACATTGGTGCCCTGTTGATGGGAATGCAAACTGGTGTTTGCACGATCCAGTGATTGTGCTACTGGGTATTTACCAAAAGAATACAGAAACACCAATTCAAAGTAATACGTGCACTCCTGTGTGCATAGCAACATTATTTACAATAGCCAAGATATGGAAGTAGCCCAACTGTACATCAATTGATGATGGATAAAGAAGTCAGAACACTTTTGAAAAGGAAGTTTGTTCAAGTTACCATACACAGTTGTCTTTGTTGCCCTTTCAGTCCTCTGAGTTTGAACTAATGAAAAGCAAATGTTCTTGTACCCTTTGAATCTCCTATCTTTCTATTGATTTGAAATTTTCTACATCCTGTCACTTGAGTCCCATCTCATTTTATTTTTGTTCTCATTGGCCAGATAAACATCATAACCGGCTATGTTCCTGATATCATTGGATTCATCATTATTGTTTGTTTATTTCTAAGTATAGAAATATCCACCTCTCCGAGTCTTTCTAATTTAAAGAAATGTTGCCTATCTAAAAGATAAATTTTTCCATGATAATGTCATATTTGCCTTCCCTTTTTGATCAGTTTTCTCCTCTTAGTAATTACTAGATTAGGTCGAATATGATTGTGATATAAAGTTTATATAATAAAAAATTCAGGGGCGCCTGGGTGGCTCAGCCATTAAGCATCTGCCTCCGGCTCAGGTCATGATCCTGGGGTCCTGGGATTGAGCCCTGCATCAGGCTCCCTGCTCCGTGGGAAGCCTGCTTCTCCCTCTCCCACTCCTCCTGCTTGTGTTCTCTCTCTTGCTGTCTCTCTCTCTCTGTTAAATAAATAAATAAAATCCTGAAAAAATAATAAAAAAATAAAAAATTCATTGGCATTTTATATGTTCCTTTAAGAAATGTATGATTATTTTAATTTGCATTTACCTAATAGATCTTTTTTTCCTACTCTTCTTGTCAAACTTGCAGACTATTCTTAGTGCAATGAAGGATGCAGTGAAACACAGAACTTCTATTTTCATTGCACACAGATTGTCAACAGTGGTTGATGCAGACGAAATCATTGTCTTGGATCAGGTAAGAGATTTAACTTTAAGGTTTAGTATGTGGGGGATTTTGGGGAAGATGGCAGAATAGGAGGATCCTGAGCTCACCTGGTCCCACAGACACATCTAGATAATCACATCAGTGCAAATAACACAAGAACACCCTGGCAGAACAGACTTTGCAGTTTATTGCAGACGGGAGGCCACATTGAAAAGGGTAGGAGGGACAGACACAGTTTGGAACCAAAATCCCACCGAGATTAACCACGAATGGAAGGAACACCATAAGCATGGAAAAGGGAGAGGAGCAGACCCCACACCAGGCACCTTAGGCGGGGGGGGAAACTACACTGGAAAGAGAAGTCCCCAAAATATTAGGCTTTCAGAAGTCATGGGGCTTAACTTTCTGAGTTTTTACAGTCAGTGGAACATAATGCCAGGTGCTTTAAAAATCATCTGGCTTAGCTGTGAGAGGCCCACAGGGCAATCAGAAACTGAGTCTTGGCCTTAAAGAGCCAGCAAAACCAAAAAAAAAAAAAAAAACCTACCAAGATAGCATAGAAGCAGCAGTTTGAAAAGTGCCTGGTGTACACATGAAGGACATTTATTTACTAATCTCAGAATGTGTGCTGGAGGGGCAGAGATCTTTAGGAGATTTCTCTAAGAACAGAAGAGTTAGTGGGCATCCTTTCTCTGCCCCCACCCCCAGCCTAGATAGCTAGACAGTTGCAGGAATCAGCAGGAACACTCTTCCACCTATCTTGCCAACACAACGTAAACCACATCCTGCATTCTGGGGGATCTGCCCCACTTAGCAAGCATCCCTTCAAAGCAGTTCCTGCTAAGACACACTACAGGCAGCCCCGGCAGGGACCTGTACCACTCCAAAGTGACTCCTGTCCTGGGGAGACAGGAGAGGAGAAGATAACCACATACAGCAGTGCAACTGCGGCAATAGCAGACAGACTGGGCAGGCATCTGGTCTGACTCTTGGCCCCACCCACCATCAAAAGCCTGTCAGGAAAAGGCAGGAAGAGCACCCTGAAGGTTGATGCTACTGCAGCCCTAACAGATGGACTGGGGCCAGGCATCTGGTTTGACTACAGGCCCCGCCCACCAATGAAAGCCTCTCAGGGGGCAACAGAGGGAGAGCACCCTGCAATTTGATATGACTGCAGCCCAGGCAAAAGGACTGAGAATAGGCATCTGGTTTGGCTGCTCACACTACTGAATTATAAGCCCACAGTGGCCCCAGACTCTTTCCCTAACAGCACAGGGACCAAACCCTGCCTGGTACACCCAGAACATGAAAAGTGGACCATTACATCTAATGACTGAAGGCATGACAGCTTAGCTGCACCAGTAGGGTCCACACAACTCACTAGATGATGCACCTGAAGCTCCTGGTTCTGGTGAACAGTGGACATTATGCTACAGGACACCACAGGACCTCTTCTTCATAAGGCCACTACTCTCAAGATCAGGAGACTTAGCAGAATTTCCTAATACATAGAAACAAACACAAAGAGGCAAAATTAGGAGACAGATGAATATGTCCCAGATGAGAGAATGGGACAAAAGTAAAGCAACAGAACTAATTGAAACAGAGATAAACAATATGCCTGATAAAGAATTCAAATTAATGGTCATAAAGATACTCACTGGACTAGACAGAAGAGTGGAGAATTTCAATGAACCTTTAATAAAGAGATAGAAAATATAAAAAAGAAGCAATGAGAGATGAAGAACTTAATGACTGAAATTAAAAATACACTAGGTGGGGGCACCTGGGTGGCTCAGTCAGTTAAGCATCTGCCTTCAGCTCAGGTCATGATCCCTGGGATCGAGCCCCACATTGGGCTTCCTGCTCAGTGAAGAGCCTGCTTCTCCCTCTCCCTCTGCTGCTGTCCCTGATTGTGCGCTCTCTCTCTCTCTCTCCCTCCCTCTCTCTCTCTCTCTCTCTCTCTCTCTCTGTGTGTGTCAAATAAATAAAATCTTAAGAAAAAACTACACTAGAGGGAATCAGTGGCAATTAGAGGAGACAGAAGAATGGATCAGTGAGCTAGAAGACAGAGTAATGAAAAGCAATCAAGCTGAACAGCAAGAAGAATAAAGAATAATAAAAAATGAGAATAGATTAAGGGAACCCAGGAACATCATTAAGGATTATAACATTCACATTATAGCAATCCCAGAAGGAGGAGAGAGAAGGGTGCAGAAAATTTGTTTGAAGAAATAATAGCTGAAAACTTCCCTAACTTGCGGAAGGAAACAGACATCCAGATTCTGGAGGCACACAGAACTCACAACAAAATCAACCCAAGGAGGTCCACACCAAGACACATAATAACTAAATGGCAAAAAGTAGTGATAAAGAGAGAATGTTAAAAGCATCAAGAGAAAAGAAAACAGTTACATACAAGGAAAACCCCTTAAGGCTTTCACCTGATTTTTCAGCAGAAACTTCATAGGCCAGACAGGGGTGGCATGGTATATTCAGACTACTAACAGAAAAATAACCTGTAACCAAGAATACTCTACACAGTAAGGCTATCTTCAGAATATAAAGAGAGATAAAGAGTTTTCCAGGCAAATAAAAGTTCAAGGAATTTATCACCATTAAACCAGCCTTCAAGAAAAATTAAAGGGAAATCTTTGGAAAGAAAAGGCAATAATTAGGAGTAAGAAAATTATGAAAGGAAAAAATTTCACAGGTAAATGCAAACATATAATAAAAATGGTGAATTAATCACTTATAAAACCAGTATGGAGGTTAAAGCAGAAAAACAAATTATATCTAAAGTAATCAAGAGATTCATAAAAAGATGTAAAGTATGATATACATAAAATGTGGGAGAAGTAAAATTTTACTACTTTAAAAATGACTTCAGGGGCACCTGTGTGGCTCAGTTGGTTAAGCGACTGCCTTAGGCTCAGGTCATGATCCTGGAGTCCCGGGATCGAGTCCCACATCGGGCTCCCTGCTCAGCGGGGAGTCTGCTTCTCCCTCTGACCTTCCCCCCTCTCATGCTCTCTCTCTCTATCTCATTCTCTCTCAAATAAATAAATAAAATCTTAAAAAAATGACTTCAAACTTAACTGACCATCAACCTAACATAGACTGTTAGATACATAAAATATTATATATGAACTTAATGGTAACCACAAAGCAAAAACCTGTGGTAGATACACAAAAAGTAAAGAGAACGTAATCCAAGCATAACACTGAAGAAAGCCATCAAATCACAAGGGAAAGGGGAAGATGGGAGGAAAGAAAAGAACTACAAAAACAACCATAAAACAAGTTACAAAATGGCAATAACTACATACCTATCATTAATTACTTTGACTGTCAATGGACTAAATGCTCCAATCAAAACACATAGGAGGAAAAAAACACATAGGATGACTGAATGGTTAAAAAATACAAGCGCCATCTAAGTGCTACCTACATGAGACTCAGTTCAGACCTAAAGACACATGGAGATTGAAAGGAAGGACACAAACATTTACCATGTAAGTAGAAGTGAAAAGAAAGCCAGGAGAGCAATACTTCTATTGCACAAAACACGCATTAAAACAAATATTGTAATAAGAGACAAGGACGCTACATGATGATAAAGGGGAAAAGCCAGCAAGAAGATATAATAGTTGTAAATATTTGTGTACCCAACATGGGAGCACCCAAAAACATCATGTGTTAACAGACATAAAAGAAGAAATTAATACAATAATTGACTTTAACACCCCACTTACATCATCTATACAGAAAATAAAGTGACTTTGAATGACATATTGGACCAGATGAAATTAACATATATATTCAGAACATTCTGTCAAAAAAACAGCAGTATACACTTATTTTTAAGTGCACACAGAGCATTCTCCAGACTAGATCTCATATTAGGGCACAAAACAAGTCTCTGAATTTAAGAAGATAAAACCACATCAAGCATCATTCCCAAACAAAAAGATATAAAACTAAAAATCAATTGTGAGAAAAATATGGAAAAAAACACAAACTCAACAAAGAATCAGAAGAAATCAAAAATACATGGAGACAAATGAAAATGAAAACACAATGGTTCTAAGTCATTGAGATGCAGCAAAAAGTGTTCTAAGATGAAGATTATACCAATATAGGCCTATCTCATGAAAGAAAAATCTTGAATAAACAACCTAACCTTACACCTAAAGGGGCTAGAAAAGAACGAACAACAACAAAAAAGCCCAAAGTCAGTAGAAGGAAGAAAATAATAAAGATTAGAGCAAAAATGAATGAAATAGGGACTAAAAAAACACAAAATAGAATAGATCAGTGAAACCAGGAGCTGATTGTTTGAAAAGACCAACAAAATTGATAAACCTTTAGCCAGACTTACCGAGAGAGAGAGGACTCAAATTCAGAAATGGAGAAGAAATAACAGCTGAGAACACTGAAATACAAAAGATGATAGGAGAATACTATGAAAAACTATGCCAACAATTTGGACAGCTAAAAGAAATGGATAAATTATAGAAATATATAACCTTCCAAAACGGAATCAGGACATAATAGAAAATTTGAACAAACCAATTACTAGAAATGATATTGAATCAGTAATCAAAAAACTCCCAACAAACAAAAGTCCAGGACCATATGGCTTCACAGGTGAATTCTGCCAAACATTTAAATAAAAGTTAATACCTATTCTTCTCAAACTATTCCAAGAAATAGATGAGGAAGGAAAGCTTCCAAGTTCATTCTGTGAGGCCAGCATTACCCTGATACCAAAACCACATGAAGATATTACAAAAAAAGCAAACTACAGGCCACTATCTCTGATGAATATAGATACAAAAATCCTCAACAAAGTATTAGCCAACCGAATCCAACAATAAATTTAAAAAAATCATTCACCACAGTCACGTGGGATTTATTCCCAGGATGCAAGGGGGTGATTCAATATTTGTAAATCAATTAATATAATAGGTCATATCAGTAAGAGAAAAGAACAAAACCGTATGTTATTCTCAATAGATGCAGGAAAATCATTTGCAAAGTACAGCGTCCATTCATGATAAAAATTTTCAACAAAGTAGGTTTGAAGCAAACATACTTCAACATCATCAGGCCATATATGGAAAACCCACAGCTCACATCATACTCAGTGGTGAAAAACAGCTTTTCCTCTTAACAGGAGCAAGACAAGAATGTCAACTTTCACTTTTATTTAATAGAGTACTAGGAATCCTAGCTGCAGCAATGAGACAAGAAAAAGAAATAAAAGGCATCCAAATTCATAAGGAAGAAGTAAAATTTTTCATAGAAATGAATCAGTAAAGTCACAGGTTACAAGATTAATGTACAGAAATCTGCATTTCTACACACTGATAATGAAGAAGCAGAAAGAGAAATTAAAACAATCTCGCTTACACTTGTACCAAAATTAATAAAATACTTCGGAATAAATTTAAGGAGATGAAAGTTCCATACCATGGAAACTATAAAATATTGATGAAAGAAATTGAAGATGACACAGATAGATATTTCTTGTTCATGAATTAGAAGAATTAATATTGGTGAAGGGTCTATACTACCCAAAGCAATCTATACGGATTCAGTGTAATCCCTTTAAAATACCAACAACATGTTTCTCAGAACTGTAACAAATAATTTTAAAATTTGGATAGAACCACAAAAGACCTCACATAGCCAAAGCAATCCAAAAAAGAAGAACAAAGCAGGATGTATCAGAATCCCTGATTTCAAGATATAAAGCTGTGGTAAGTATGGTACTGGCACAAAAATAGACACATAGATCAATGGAGGAGAATAGAGAGTCTAGAAAAGAACACACACTTATATGGTCTATTAATCTATGACAGAGGAGGCAAGAATATACAGTGAGGAAAGAGTCTCTTCAACAAATGGTGCTGGGAACACTGAACAGCTACATGCAAACGAATGAAACTAGATCACTTTCCTACACTATACACAAAAATAAACTTAAAATGGATTAAAGACCTAAATGTGAGACCTGAAACTGTAAAAATCCTAGAAGAAAACATAGGCAATAATTTCTTTGACATTGACTATAGAAACATATTTTTTTAGGTAAGTCTTTTCAGGCAAGGGAGAATAAGGCAAAATTAGACTGTTGTGAGTACACCAAATGGAAACGCTTTTGCATGACAGAAACCATCAACAGAACTACAAGGCAACCTATTGAATGGGAGAAGATATTTGTAAAATGATATATTTGATAAGGGCTTAATATCCAAAATATATGAAGAACTTATACTACTCAACACCCAAAAAAACAAATAATCTGATTTTAAAAAAATGGGCAGAGGACTTGAATATACATTTTTCCAGAGAAGCCATATAGTTGGCCAACAAACACATGAAAAGATGCTCACCATAAGTAATCATGAGGGAAATGCAAATTAAAACCACAGAGATATCACTTTATACCTTTCAGAATGGCTAAAATCAAATACACAAGAAATAAGAAATGATGATGATACAGAAAAAAAGGAACCCTCATGCACTGTTGCTGGGAATGCAAATTGGTGCAGCCACTGTGGAAAACAAACTGGAGGTTCTTCAAAAATTTGAAAATAGGTAATTCCACTACTGGGTATTTACCCAAAGAAAATGAAACTGCTAACTTGCAAAGATACATGCACGCCTATGTTTATTGCAGCATTATTTACAATAGCCAAGATATGGAAGCATCTCAAGTGTCCATCCATAGGTGAATGGATAAGGAAGAGTATTACCTGGCCATAAAAAAAAATGAAATCTTGACATTTGCAGCAACATGCATGAACCTAGAGGGTATAATGATGAGTGATATCAGTCAGATACCATTTCACTCGTGTGGAATTTAGGAAACAGTTCAAACGAACAAAGAAAAAGGGACACAAAAAGACCCTTTAAATACAGAGAACAAGTTGGTGGTTGTCAGAGGGGTGGTGTGTGGGGGAATGGATAGAGGATAAAGGAGAATAAGAGTACACTTCACTTGATGAGCACTGGGAAATTTATAGAATTGTTGAATAATTGTATTTTAAACCTGAAACTTTTACTAATATAACACTGTATCTTAGTTGCAGTTCAGTTAGAAAAAAGTTTAGTACGTGAAGAACATTGGAAATTGTCACAAACACAAACAACTTAAATATTGTTTCTAAAGAAAAATGCAGAATTTGTGTTCTTTAAATGAGATTGAATCCTGATAGGACTTCATTTTTACTTCCTTTTGATGGGAAAACAAAGGCATTTTTCTTCCAAGAAGAAATAAACTATTAACTCACTTCTCACTGAAGTATTAAAAGCAAACATATCAGGAAAGCCTTAAAGCCTCATACGAAAGAATCAGGTTTTAGAGAGTGTATATATATATATACACAAAAAATAATTTTTTGCATTCAGTTTTTTTGCTCTGTACAGAATCATTGTTCATTATTGTTTTTGTATTTTGTATTTTTATTTTTTCTAATATCTGCACATACCCTTGATGTCTAAAAGAAAATTACCATAAAATAGTCACTTGCAAACATGATTATTTTCATTTTTTTCCTGCTGGGGAAAGTAAGAAAATGGATAGCCTGCTTTATCCCTTCTGAGGGATTTACTGTAAGAGAGTACTATCTAATTGTTCTGATCAACTCAGAATACCACTATAGTGATTGGTAGATTTAAAAATTGTGATAATTTTCCTTTTCTCCACTCTTTGTAAGGATATATTTTCCCATATCCTAGTACTTGGTTATTTCTAATATTGTTCAGTTTTTCACCTTCCATTTAGCCTTTTCTATGATTATGTTTCCCTTCTAATAAATAAACCTTCAGTTCTTTATCATTTTGAAAGCCTGAATACTGGATGTTGAGAGAGAAAAAGCATTCCCATGTGCTTTCTATATTGAGTTATTGAGAGAGAATTTTTTTTTAATTTTTTATTGTTATGTTAATCACCATATATTACATCATTAGTTTTTGATGCAGTGTTCCATGATTCATTGTTTGTTCATAACACCCAGTGCACCATGCAAAACGTGCCCTCCTCAATACCCATCACCAGGCTAACCCATCCCCCCACCCCCCTACCCTCTAGAACCTTCAGTTTTTCAGAGTCCATCATCTCTCATGGTTCGTCTCCCCCTCTGACATACTCCCCTTTTCTTCCTTGAGAGAGAATTTTTCACACCTCGTATAAAGTGGTGTGTATGTGTATGTATATATATATTTTATATACATACATATAGTTATATAGTCTTACCTGTGTGTACTTTAGCAACCTTAGATCTTTTTGTTGGTTTTTTCATAGTGCTTACATTCATTAGAGAATAAACTAATTGTTTTCAGTATGATTATATACCAGAATGCCTTAAATATGAAATGTTGTAAATATACTTTATTATCCAATTGATGTTCAAAAGAGGGCAGTTGTTGTGATAAGCACTGGGTGTTGTATGTACGTGATGAATCACTGAATTCTACACCAGAAACTAACATTATACTATGTGTTAACTAACTGGAATTTAAATAAAAACTTGGAGGAAAAAAATTAAAAAGACAGAATCTGAAATAAAATCTGCTCTTGGAGCTTTTTTACTAACCTTTCCATTGTATGCAGGCATGCAGATAGTCTTTTCTTATAAAATAGTAAAAGTACTTGAACAAGCTTGTGTGTTCTTGTCTCATGCCATGAGGTTGACAGTATCTACAGTTATATCACAACATTGCCACTTGAAGTTTGGATTATAATTGGAACTAATTTATTAATAATTATAGCACATGTGTCTAAAATATCTTTATGTTTATAATTTGATAATTCTGTATTTGCTTGATTATGAAGATCAGAGGCTTTCCTTTTCTAGTGAAACTTATGTGATCTCATGTGTTCTGTCAGCAGTGCCTTGTAGTATTAATGTTACATCTACATAAGAAATAGAATTCTCAAGGTCCCTCCTTACCCCCACAACCTGGTGATTACTGCTCCCCAGCCTTGGCAAGAGGCTGTAGGTTGACTTCTCAGGAAATGGAGTCAAAGAGGCTCTAGACAGGAAACTATCAAGCACATGAACAAAGATGGGGAAGATTAACTGGAAATCAAAACACACCAAAAAAGAAGACAATAGAGCCTCTTCTGCCACTGGCTCCAAGAACCTTGCTAACCATTTATTTATTTCTACTATCACCACTCCTTCCTTCGTCAGGAGATAATTGAAGAATTCTCTGCAGAAAACACAAGTAGCCCCAGAAAAAAGATACTTGTATTTGGATACCCCAGCAAAATGACCATGTATCCATATGATCATCCTTCAGTGAAACCCCACAGTTGAAAATCCCATTCCCATGCACATAGAGTTTCCAGTCAGTTTTCTAATGCTCCATTATTAAGTGTCAGTACATAATAAAGGAAGACCTCTTAAACAAGCAGAAAAAAAAGGAACTCAGTAGAAAATGTAGACAATGCAAAGAGCATAAGGCAACTTATATAATTAATATCACAGGTCATGGAAAATGAAGCATTTCTAAAATAAGGACAAATGCTGTTAAGAAAAAAGTAAAGGGAGTTTTATATGGCATGAGTTCCAGATACATTGTTAAATGAAAGAAAGAACAATTCACAACCTATTGTATGCTGCTGTTTGCAAGGAGGATGGGGAAAAACAGTAATATGTTATATTGACTTATTTTTGTAAAAAAGAAACTTAAGAGTTTGTACCTCTTAATCCACTTCATTTTGCCCATTCTCTCATCCACCTTCCCTCTGGCAACTACCAGTTTATTCTCTAATTAAGAGGTACAGACTTCCACTTACAAAATAAATAAGTCACGGAGATGAAAAGTACAGCGTAAGTAATATTGTCAATAATATTATAATAATGCCTTATGGTGACAGATGATGACTACATTACCGTGACCAGCACTGAATAATGTATACAATCGTCTAATCACTATGTCATACACCTGAAAGTAATACAACATTGTATGTCAATTATATTTCAATAAAAAATTACAAAAAATGGTATTGTCCTAAATTGAGCTGGAAAGAATTTAATATTTGATGATTCACAGTCTTTCACTGGCTCAGAGGTATGATCATGTATATTAATTATTACAATACTAAGGCAATTCAGAACAGTGTTTAACAGTTTGATTAACATAAAATATACTAAAGCCTTTCATTTTTCTGTATCAATGCCAAATAAAAAGAACTATTAGCAAAAGAGAAAATAACAACAAACTCAGGAAGCATAAACTAGAAACTAAAGAAATTGACTGCTTGTGGAATGGGGATAGAAAGAAGTAGAAGAGATAGGAAAGGGAACATGACTTTCCTGTTTATACTTTTTTATATATGTATTTTTTTACTTTCAAGTTTTTAAATTCCACTTACCGTAGAGTGTGATATTAGTTTCAAGGATAGAATTTAGTGATTCATCACAGCACCCAGTGCTCATCACAAGTGCCCTTCTTAATACCCATCCCCCCACCCACCTCCCCTCCAACATCTCTGTTTGTTCTCTATAGTTAAGAGTCTGTTTTATGATTTGTCACTTTCCCCCCCATGTTCATCTGTTTTCTATCTTAAATTCTACATGCAAGTGAAATCATATGGTATTTGTCTTTCTCTGACTGACTTATTTTGCTTAGCATAATACTTTCTACCTCCATCCACACCCTTGCAAATGGCAGGATTTCATTATTTTTGATGGCTGAGTAATATTCCAGTGTGTGTGTGTGTGTGTGTGTGTGTGTGTGCGCGCGCGCGTGTGTGCGTGTGTGTGTGTGTGTGTGTGTGCGCACGCATGTGCAATGCCCATGTGCATACCACATCTTCATAATCCATTCATCAGTCAGTGGGCATTTGTACTCTTCTCATAGTTTGGCTGTTGATACTGCTGCTTTAAACATCGGGGTGCATGTACACCTTTGAATCTGTATTTTTGTATCCTTTCAGTAAACACCTACAAGTGGAATTGCTGGAAGGTAGGATAGTTCTCTTTTTAACTTTTTGCAGAACCCTGCTACTGTTTTCCAGAATGGCTGAACCAGTTTGCATTCCCACCAACAGTGTAAGAAGCTTCCTTTTTCTCCACACCCTTGCCAGTGCCTTTTGTTTCTTGTGTTAATTATACCCATCCTGATAGGTGTGAGATGGTATATCACCATCGTTTTGATTTGTATTTCCCTTGTGGTGAGAGATGTTGAGCATCTTTTCATGCACTTGTTAGCCATCTGGACATCTTCTTTGGAAAAATGTCTGTTCACATCTTCTGCCCATTTTTTAACTGGATATTTGTTTCTTGGGTGTTGAATTTGTTAAGTTCTTTATAGATTTTGGATACATACCCCTTTATCAGGTATGTCATTTGCAAATACCTTCTCCCATTTTGGAGGTTGCCTTTTAGTCTTTTTTTTTTTTAAGATTTTATTTATTTATTTTTGAAAGACAGTGAGAGAGGGATCACAAGCAGGGGGAGTGGGAGAGAGAGAAGCAGGCTTCCCGCCGAGCAGAGAGCCCAATGCGGGGCTCGATCCCAGGACCCTGGGATCATGACCTGAGCCGAAGGCAGATGCTTAACCGACTGAGCCACCCAGGCGCCCCTGCCTTTTAGTCTTGTCATTTGTTTCCTTCACTGTGCAGAAGCTTTTTATCTTGAAAAGTCCCAATAGTTTATTTATTTATTTTTTAACATATAATGTATTATTTGTTTCAGGGGTACAGGTCTGTGATTCATCAGTCTTATATAATACACAGTGCTCATTACAACACATACCCTCCCCAATGTCCATCACCCAATTACCCTATCCTGCTAACTTCTCTCCCCTCCAGCAAACTTCAGTTTGTATCCTAAGGTTAAGAGTCTCTTATGGTTTGTCTCCCTCTCTGGTTTCGTCTTGTTTTATTTTCTCTTCTCTTCCCCTATGATCCTCTGTTTTGTTTCTTAAAGTCCACATACCAGTGAGATCATATGATAATTGTCTTTCTCTGATTGACATATTTTGCTTAGCATAATACCCTGTAGTTCCATCCACGTCATTGCAAATGGCACGATTTCAATTTTTGATGGCTGAGAAATACTCCATTGTGTATATATATACCACATCGTCTTTATCCATTCATCTGTCAGTGGACATCTGGGCTCTTTCCATAGTTTGGCTATTGTGGATATTGCAGCTATAAACATTGGGGTGCAGGTGCCCCTTCAAATCACTATGTTTGTGTCCTTTGGATAAATACCTAGTTGTGCAATTCCTAGGTTGTAGGTAGCTCTATTTTCAACTTTCTGAGTAGCCTCCATACTGTTTTCCAGAGTGGCTGTACCAGCTTGCATTCCCACCAACAGTGTAGGAGGGTTCCCCTTTCTCCTCATCCTCGCCAACATCTGTCCTTTCCTGACTTGTTAATTTTAGCCAGTCTGACTAGTGTAAGGTGGTATCTCACTGTGGTTTTGATTTGTATTTTCCTGATGCCAAGTGATGCTGAGCACGTTTTCATGTGTCTGTTGGCCATTTGGATGTCTTCTTTGCCGAAATGTCTGTTCATGTCTTCTGCCCATTTCTTGATTGGATTATTTGTTCTTTGGGTGTTGAGTTTGATAAATTCTTTATAGATTTTGGATAATAGCCCTTTATTGATATGTCATTTGCAAGTATCTTCTCCCATTCTGTTCGTTGTCTTTTGGTTTTGTCACACTGTTCCCTTTGCTGTGCAAAAATTTTTTATCTTGAAGTCCCAATAGTTCATTTTTGCCCTTGTTTCCCTGGCCTTCAGCGATATTTCTAGGAAGAAGTTGCTGCGGCTGAGGTCAAAGAGGTTGCTGTGTGTGTTCTCAAGGATTTTGATGGATTCCTGTCTCACATTTAAGTCTTTGATTCATTTTGAGTCTGTTTTTGTTTGTGGTGTAAGGAAATGGTCCAGTTTCATTCTTCTGCATGTGGCTGTCCAATTTTCCCAACACCATTTGTTGAAGAGACCGTCTTTTTTCCATTGGACATTCTTTCCTGCTTTGTCGAAGATCAGGTGACCATAGAGTTGAGGTTCCATTTCTGGGCTCTGTATTCTGTTCCATTGATCTATGTGTTTGTTTTTGTGCCAGTAGCACACTGTCTTGATGATTACAGCTTGGTAATAGAGCTTGAAGTCCAGAATTGTGATGCCACCAGCTTTGCTATTCTTTTTCAACATTCCTCTGGCTATTCGGGGTCTTTTCTGGTTCTGTACAAATTTTAGGAATATTTCTTCCATTTCTTTGAAAAAAGTAGGTGGCATTTAGAAGGGGATTCCATTAAATGTGTAGATTGTTCTAGGTAGCATAGACATTTTCACAGTATTTGTTCTTCCAATCCATGAGCATGGACCGTTTTTCCATTTCTTTGTGTCTTCCTCAGTTTCTTTCATGAGTATTCTATAATTTTCTGAGTACAGATTCTTTGCCTCTTTGGTTAGATTTATTTCTAGGTATCTTACGGTTTGGGGTGCAGTTGTAAACGGGATTGACTCCTTAATTTCTCTTTCATCTGTCTTGGTGTATAGAAATGCAACTGATTTCTGTGCATTGATTTTATATCCTGCCACTTTACTGAATATGCCAACAAATCAGGCAGTCTGGAAGAAATGGATGCATTCTAGAGACATATAAACTACCAAACTGAACCAGGAAGAAATAGAAAACCTGAACAGACCCGTAACCAGCAAGGAAATTGAAGCAGTAATAAAAAATCTCCCAACAAACAAGAGTCCAAGGCCAGATGGCTTCCCATGGGAATTCTACCAAACATTTAAAGAAGAATTAATACCTATTCTTCTTAAGCTGTTTCAAAAAATCAAAATGTAAGGAAAGCTTTCAAACTCATTCTGTGAGGCCAGCATTACCCTGATCCCAAAACCAGGCAAAGACCCCAGTAAAAAGGAGAAAACAGACCAATGTCCCTGATGAACATGGATGCAAAAATTCTCACCAAAATACCAGCCAATAGGATCCAACATTACATTAAAAGGATTATTCATCAGGATTAAGTGGGATTTATTTCTGGGCTGCAAGGGTTGTTCAACATCCACAAAGCGATCAGTGTGATACACTACATAAATAAAAGAGAAGAACTATATGATCCTCTCAATAGACGTAGAAAAAGTATTTGAGAAATTACAGCATCCTTTGATTAAAACTCTTCACAGTGGGGGTGCCTGGGTGGCTC
The DNA here is from genome assembly GCF_003265705.2 of Callorhinus ursinus. Lineage (NCBI taxonomy): Eukaryota > Metazoa > Chordata > Mammalia > Carnivora > Otariidae > Callorhinus > Callorhinus ursinus. Next base: position 1,522,643 of record NW_027397102.1, on the reverse strand, counting down.
AGTCGTTAAGCGTCTGCCTTCGGCTCAGGTCATGGTCCCAGGGTCCTGGGATCGAGCCCCACATCGGGCTCCCTGCTTGGCAGGAGGCCTCCTTCTCCTTCTCCCACTCCCCCTGCTTGTGTTCCCTCTCTCACTGTGTCTCTCTGTGTCAAATAAATAAATATATATATATAAAAAAGAACTCTCCACAGTGAAGGGATAGAGGGAACATACCTCAATATCATAAAAGCCATCTATGAAAAATCCACAGTGAATATGATTCTCAGTGGGGAAAAACAGAGCTTTTCCCATAAGGTCAGGAACACGGCAGGAATGTCCACTATCACCACTGCTGTCCAGCACAGTACTAGAAGTCCTGGTCTCAGCAATCAGACAACACAAATAAAAGACATCCGAATTGGCAAGGAAGTCAAACACTCACTCTTTGCAGATGACATGACACTTTATGTGGAAAACCCAAAAGACTCCACCCCAAAGTTGCTAGAATTCATACATGAATTCAATAAAGTGGCAGGAAAAGTCCCAATAGTTTATTATTGCTTTTGTTTTCCTTGCCTCTGGAGAAATACCAAGTATGAAGTTGCTACAGCTGATGTCAGAGAGGTTACTGCCTGTTTTCTCCTCTACGAATTTGTTGGTTTTCTGTCTCACATTTAGATCTTTCATCCATTTTGAATTTATTTTTGTGTATGATGTAAGAAAGTGGTCCAGTTTCATTCTCTTGCATGTTGCTGTCCAATTTTTCCAACACCATATCTTGAAGAGACTATCTGTCCCTTTGGACATTCTTTCCTGTGTTGTTGAACATGAGTTGACCATATATTTGTGGGTCCATTTCTGGGTTTTCTATTCTCTTCCATTGATCTATGTGTCTGTTTTTGTGCCAATACTATACTGTCCTGATTACTTCAAATAACTTCAAGTCCGGAATTGTGATGCCTCCAACTTTGTTTTTCTTTTTCAAAGTTGCTTTGGCATTTTGGGGTCTTTTGTTTTTCCATACAAATTTTAAGATTATTTGTTCTAGCTCTGTGAAAAATGCTGTTGGTATTTTGATAGGGATTGCATTAAATGTATAGATTGCTTTGGGTAGTATAGACATTTCAACAGTGTTTGTTCTTCCAGTCCATGAACGTAGAATGTTTTTCCCTTTTTTGGTGTCATCTTCAGTTTCTTTCATAGTGTTTTTTAAGTTTTCATAGTACAGATCTTTTACCTCTTTGTTTAGGTTTATTCCTAGGTGTCTTATGGTTTTTGGTATAATTGTAAATGTGATTGATTTCTTGATTTTTCTTTCTGCTGTTTTATTATAGGTGTATAGAAATGCAACAGATTTCCGTATGTTGATTCTGTATCCTGCACCTGGACAGAATGCATGTATGAGTTCTAGCAATTTTTTGGTGGAGTCTTTTGGTTTTTTTATATGGAGTATCATGTCATCTGCAAATAGTGAAAGTTTGACTTCTTTGCTGATTTGGATGCCTTTTATTTCTTTCTGTTGTCTGATTGCTGAGGCTGGTACTTCCAGTACTATGTTAAATAAAAGAGGTGAGAGTGGACATCCTTGTCTTTTTCCTGATTATAAACGAAAAGCAGTCAGTTTTTCTCCACTGAGGATGATATTAGATGTGAGTCTTTCCTATATGGCCTTTATGATGTCAAGGTATGTTCCCTCTGTCCCTCTGTTGTTTACGGTTTTTAATCAAGAATGGATGCTGTGTGTTGTCAAGTGTTTTTTCTGCATCTATTGAGAGGATCATATGGTTCTTACCCTCTTTTTTATTACTGTGGTATATCACATTGAGTGATTTGCAAATATTAAACCATTCCTGTAGCGCAGGAATAAATCCCACTTGATCATGGTGAATGATTCTTTTCCTATACTGCTGTATTCGATTTGCTAGTATTTTGTTGAGAATTTTTGCATCTATGTCCATCAGGGATTTTGGCCTATAGTTCTCATTTTTAGTGGAGTCTTTGATTTTGGAATCAGAATAATGTGGGCCTCGTAGGATGAGTGGAAGTTTTCCTTCCATTTCTAATAAGAATAGGTATTAACTTTTCTTTAAAGATTTGCTAGCATTCCCCTGTGAAGCCATCTCGCCATGGTCTTGTTTGTTGGCAGATTTTTTATTACTGATTCAGTTTCTTCACTGGTTCAAGGTTTCTGTTTCTTTTTCTTTCAGTTTTGGTAGTTTATATGATTTTAGCAATTTATCCATTTCTTCCAGGTTACTCAATTTGTTGGCATATAATTTTTCATAATATTATCTTATATTTGTATTTTTGTATTGTTGTTTGTAAGTTCTCCTCTATCTTTTGTGATTTTATTTATTTGGGTCCTTTCTCTTTTCTTTTTTATAAATCTAGCCAGGGGGTTACCAATTTCGTTAATTTTTTCAGAGAACCAGGTCCTGGTTTCATTGATCTGTCTGCTGTTTTTTTGATTCCTATATTATGTATTTCTGCTCTAATCTTACTATTTCATGTCTTCTGCTGGCATTAGCCTTCATTTGTTGTTCTTTTTTTTTTTATTTTTTTAATTTAAATTCAATTAGCCAATGTATTTAGTTTTTGATGTAATGTTCACTGATTCATTAGTTGCATATAACACCCAGTTTTCATCACTGTTGTTCTTTTTCTAGCTCTTTTATATGTAAGGTTAGGTTGCATATTGGATATCTTTCTACTTGAGGTAGGCCTGTATTGCTATATACTCCCTCTTATGACTGTTTTTGCTGCATCCCAGATGTTATGGACTGCCATGTTTTCATTTTCATTTGTTTTGTGTTTTTTCCTAATTTCTTTTATTTTCTGGTTGACCCATTCATTGTTTAGTAGCATGTTATTTACCTTCCAGTATTTGTGGTTTTTCTCAAATTTTATCTTGTGGTTGATTTCAAGGTCATAGCATTGTGGTCAGAAAGTATGCATGGTATGATTTCATTCTTTTTGTACTTGTTGAGGCTTGATTTGTGACCAGTATGTGATATGTTCTGGAGAATGTCCCATGTGTATTTGAAAAGAATGTGTATTCTGCTGCTTAAGGTGAAATGTTCTGAATCTATCTGTTAAGTCCATCTAGTCCAGTGTGTCTTCAAAGTCATTGTTTCCTTATTGATTTTTCTGCTTAGATGATCTGTCCCTTGATATAAGCATGCCTTACTGTTTTTGTATTATCAATGAGTTCCTTTATGTTTTTTATTAATTGTTTTATGTATTTGAATGCTTCCAAGGTGGGGGAGATCTTACTGGATAGACCCTTTTTTTATTATATAATGCCCTTCTTCATCTCTTGTTACAGTTTTTGGTTTAAAGTCTGATTTGTCTGTTATAAATATTACTACTCTGGCTTTTCTTGAAGTCCGTTTGCATGGTAAATATTTCTTCATCCCCTCACTTTGAATCTGCAGGTGCCTTTAGATCTAAAATGAGTCTGTTCTAGGCAGCATATAGATGGGTCTTATTTTTTTTTTATCCAGTCTGACACCATATGTCTTTTGATTGGAGCATTTAGTCCATTTACATTCAGAGTAATTATTGTTAGATATGAATTTAGTGCCATTCTATTACTTGTTTTGTCATTGTTTCTTGAGATTTTCTGTGTTACTCTCTAGTCTTTGTCAGTTTTGGTCTTTCTTTCCCACTCAAAAATTTCCCTTTAATATTTCTTGCAGGGATGGTTTAGTGGTCATGAAATCATTTAGTTTCTGTTTGTCTGGGGAACTCTATCTCTCTTTCTATTCTGAATGACAGCCTTGCTGTATAGAATATTCTTACCTGCATATTTTTCCCATTCAGCACATTGAATATATTATGCCTCTCTCTTCCGGCCTGCTAAATTTTTATGAACAGGTCTGCTGCTAATATAGTTTGTCTTCCCTCTTAAGTTAGGTACTCCTTTTGTCTTGCTACTTTTAGGATTTTTTTCTATATCTCTGCTTTTTTGTTAATTTAACTACAGTATGTCTTGATGTTGGCCTGCTTTTGTTGATTTTGATGGGAGTTCTCTGTGCTTCCTGGACTTGGAAGTCTGTTTCCTTCCCCAGATTATAATTTTTCAGCTCTAATGTCCTCGAATTAACCTTCTGTTCCCTTTTCTCTCTTCTTCAGGGACTCCTGTGATACAAATGTAATTATGTTTCATGGAGTCACTGAGTTCCTTTAGTCTACTTTCGTGTCCCCAGATTTTCCCCCCCTTTTTATCAGCTTCCTTATTTTCCATAATTGTATCTTGTATATCACTTACTCGTTTCTTTTCTTCTTCCTTTCATGTGGTCATTGCATCCAGTCAGTTTTGAATCTCAGTTATTGCATTTTTCATTTGGCATGATTGTTTTTAAGCTCTTGTATCTCTGTGGTAAAGCTCCCTGGTCTCTTCTATGCTTTTCTCAAGCCCAGCTAGTATCCTTAAGATTGTTGCTTTAATTTATGGGTCAGGCATGTTACTTACATGTATTTTGTTTAGATCCCTGGCCATGACCTTGTTCTTTCTTTTGTGATGAATTCCTCAGTCTTGGCTGAGGTATCTATTTTCTTCCCTGTGTTAGGAAAGCCTGTTATGTTTCCTGCTCTTGAGAGTAATGACTTTATGAAGAAGAGGTTGTATAATGTCCAGGGCCTGTCGCTTCAGGAAGTGTCTCTGCTGTCTGCTGTGTGCACTCTGTGCTGTGTTATGGCTGCTCTATCCCTCAGATCAGTACTCTGCAGAGTTTCTCCTTGCCTGCAGTGAGTAGTGTCTGGACCTTGGCCAGAGTGTGGCGAGTTTTAACTAGTTGTGCTCTTGTCTGCTTGTTTAAAAAGACCTGGTGCCATTTCCACTAGAGCTGAAGATTTGCAGAAGTCTGTGGTCAGTAGATATGGTGCCTGTGGGGGTTTGTGCTGGTTTTCTGGGGGAGGAGCCCGCTGTGCTGGTTCTCAGGCACGCTTGCCTGAGAGAAGCAATACCAGTAGAGAGCAGAAGGGCAGGGTTGGTGTAAGCAGTTAAGCAGCCTGTGTTGTCACTCTTCCATTTACTGAAGGTATTAGTTTATGCTGAAGGCCAGTGGAGGGAAGTGGCACCAGCCAGTTCCTGTGTCCCCTGAGAGGGCAGTTCGTCAGGGAAGCACTCCCAGAGGAGCAAATAAAGTCCCTTCATGCACACTAAGTGTGTTTTAGATTATTGTTTTTTCACTGTCTGTGTCTGGATTTCTTGCCTGCCTGTTTTGCAGTGCATTGTGAACTTTGGGCTCTTCCCCAGCCAAGCTGGCTGAGTTTCAAAATTCTAATCTTTAGGGACCTGATATGCTGGGGACCTGTGCTGGTCTGGGGGTGCTGCAGGTTTGACCCAGAAGGGCAGTCTCACCAGACCTCAGGAGTGTGGAATTTGGAGCAGAGCTCACTAAGCAGCCAGTGTCTAGTTTCGCTGTCCTCAGCAGATGTCTTTGCACCTATTCTTAGGGGTGGGGGATGGAAATGTTGCCCACTGGCTCCTTTGTCCCCAGAGGGGCAATGACACCTTTCTCAGATGTGCTCCAGTGTGTCTCAGGAGATCCTCATCATGCCATCTGACCCCAGTTTACCTTCCTGCCTTCTCTACAGGATAACTGCAGCACCCTCAGGGTTCTATATCAGCCATGCCAGGAACTTCAGTCTTTGAGCCCTGCTAGTTGAAGAAAACTCATGAAAATCATCCTGTCAGTTTCTCAGTTAATGGGTTTGGGAAGTGTTTTCATTGTGTGATCCCCTCTGTGCTTCTCTCTTTCTCTCTCTCTTTCTCTCTCTCGCCTCCCTCTGCAACCTGGGTGCCTTCCCCTCTGCAACACCCATGATCCATTTCTTCCCCAAACCAGGTCTCTGCATCTCCTATCTACCACGATGTGGCCTCCTCTCTCCCTCTAGTTGTGCAGTTTGTTCTGTCAGTCCTCAGATCAATTTCTTGGGTATTCAGAATGAGTTGATATTTATCTAGCTGTGTTTGAGGGATGCAGCAAGCCTACAGTCCTCATACTCTACCATCTTAGCTACTTTATTATTTTTACTTTTGAACCATGGTAATTTTTTATATATTTAAAATTTTGAAAGTCAGCAAGGATGGGGAAAAGCAAAAAGTGATTACAAACAGAAAGAAGTGAAACTAACTGCATAACAAATTGATAACAAAACATGCAGAAGAAAAACAATCCAAGTAACTGTTGAACACATTACTCTGGTTATTTACCCTTAGTGGAATATAAGGACAAAAATAAATCAAAATTTGAACCTAATTTTGTTGTTAGTAGTAGTATGGAAGTAGCCTATTTGAAATTGTTTTCTATATATTTTAAAAGTGAGCATATGAGTAAATATATCCATGTTGTAAAACAGTGGTCAAGATAAAAATAATGGAATGCAAGAAGAAGAGGAGCAACCTTGTGATGTTATATTGGAACAGAATTATCAGTATGAATTCAAGATGATAAAGTTCCTAACTTTTCAGTGAAAAGGCCTAGAAGCGGTGAAATTCCAGTAGTAATAAGTATAACTAGCACATAGATCTTGAGCACTAAATACTCTTCCTCACTAAAAGGAACCAAAATTCTTTGAATAAATGACTGATTCAGTATCTGGAGTGAGAAAACTAATGAATACCTATCACAAAGACACAAGAACCATTTTTTTGTGGGCTCCCACTGGCCCAATGTGGGATAAATCGAACACTAAAAAAAAAAAAAAAAATGATACTCATGAATTACGATATGTTCAATAAAAAACTAACCTGTAGGGGCGCCTGGGTGACTCAGTCATTGTCTGCCTTTGGCTCAGGTCATGATCCCAGGGTCCTGGGATCGAGCCCCACATCAGGCTCCCTGCTCCATGGGAAGCCTGCTTCTCCCTCTCCCACTCCCCCTGCTTGTGTTCCCTCTCTCGCTGTGTCTCTCTCTGTCAAATAAATAAATAAAATCTTTAAAAAAAAAACCTAACCTATAATTTCACAACAATACAAAAGTATGGGGAAAGGGAAAGCTCTTCTTTAAGAAGAATGCCAACTAACACTTGTAGAAGGAATGATGAATTTAGAAAAAAGTCATATTTTGCAACTACCATTGTAATAATGACTGCAGGTAAGGATCATCACTGGCTGCTAAAACCAAATGGTGAAAAAATTATTGGGGAATGGAATATTTACACAGTTTGAAAATGTAACCCATAGATTACTTATTAATTTCAAAGAGAAAAATTACCTTTAAAGTAGAGAAATGTAATTCCCTTAACCAAATGATCAAACTTAATATTATTAATTGTGGAGTAAATTGACATTGTGTACCTCCTGATCTGATGCAGTAGGGCACATCATCACCTATATTGTATTTCTACCAAAAATGTTTAGCCTGAATCTAATAATCAGGAACAACTAAACAAAAACAACTTAAATGGCGTTCTTTAAAAAATGCACCTGGATATTTTAGAAATGTCAGTGTAACACATACCTAACACAGACTCGAAAACTTATAAATTCAATGTATTGATCCTGATTGGATTCTGGGTGGAAGAATATGTATATAAAGGATCTATTATTGGGACAGTAGGTGAAATCTGACTATGGATTATATGTTAGATAAATTTCTTGGGTGTGATAATATTTGTATTCTAGTCAGTATGAAAATATTCTTGTTTTTAGGAGATACATGCTAATGAATAATGTAGAAGTGAAATGTAACGATGTCTATAACTCATTCTCAAATGAATTAGCAAAAAAATAGTATAAATTTAGAGAGAGGATGAAGTGAGAAAAGCAAATGTGGTAGTTGCCAAACTGGGAAAAACAGTTTCCAGATTGAAAGGGCCCACCAAGTACCCAGCACAGTGAATGGAAAGAAAAACACACACCAGAACACATTATCATAAAATTTCAGAGTTGAGGATAAATAAAACAACCTTAAAAGTTGTGAGAGGAATGTCTCAAAGGGGAGGTAGTCATGGGGGATTGAACTAATAGATTACCTAATATAATTGATTATGAGAAAAATAGTATTCAGATGGGCTTTATAATTCTGGAAGAAAGTTTAGAGAGAATTACCAATAGTGACATAGAAAACTTAGAAAATGAAAAAACAAGGCAATTACTAAGAAAGAAAAATTTTATGAGAAAAAATATATAAAATTCTAGTATCTACTTGACTCAACCAGTAAACACTGAATATTAAAGAACACTTGTGCTATAACCAATGTTACTAGAAGAGTGTAAAAATGAAACAATGGTAATGTGGGATAGTATAAGAGTGCTGAATTTCATAATACATGTATATATGCATATATGTATGTGTAAATACCAAAGAAATAGCTATGAATTTGGGGATAGGAAGGTGATAGGCATGAAGGAGGAGACAAAAGACCTTTTTGTTATAAGCTTTTTAATCTTACTTAACTTTTTAGGATATATACATTTGTACTTTAATACAAATAAAAATAATTTAAAATATATTTTATACATTTTTACTACAGGGTAATTATTTGATTTATTTCATTGGTATTTCCACAAAAATAATTCCATTTTTTCTAGTAGCTTTTGATGAAGGTTTCACTGAGGATTTTGTTTGTTTTTGACAGTGGTAAATAGAAAAATATAAAACACGTAACCCATGGGGAGTTTCGTGCCAATGAAGTGGTCTACACATACCAAGGTTGAGAACTATGTTCTTCACAATCTGGAGGAACTTAAATAGCTGAGCAAAATAGTTCTTTTTTAAACTGCCTAGCTAGCAATGAAAGAGGAGTCTTAAATTAACCACTCAGATGTGGGAACAAATTTTAGTTGTTTTGCTTACGGGTATATTTGTAAAGTTCCTATAACTGGGAGTACAAGTAAAAGTGACAAAACTCCTTTTGTCTCCCACCATGTTTAACAGTAGCTGTCAAGAGACAAATTAATTGTAGATAAGAGTTTGGAATCTATACCAAATCTGCAATGTTAAGTTTAATATCCATTGTTAACAAAAATAGCTATTGGAAGAAGTAAGCTTTTCATGGAGAAATCTTTTATTTTAGTATACATAACAAATTCAGGGTATTATTTTTATGTCCCTGTAATAAATAACAGTGCTTTTGATTAAGTATTTACCAATTACAGTTACCTTTAAAAAATTTTCACCTTTTCTGCCGTTCAGAATTAAAAATTAAACATTAAAATTTTATTTCTTTTAAGTGAAATGGCTTACAGTATATGGAATTTCATAGCTTTTTGTTTGTTCACTGGACTAATAGCTTAACAGTGAAGAAAGCATTTCTACCTCAATTTTTCCTACTTATACTATGGATGAGGAATTGGGAGAGGTATTTCAATGAATGCAAATCCTTCAAAATCCTTAGTTAGAAATTATTATGTATTTTCAGTTATTCTAGTATTATGACCTTTTTCTATGTTTCTCTTGCTTTTGCTTTTTAGGGTAAGATAGCTGAACGTGGTACCCACCATGGTTTGCTCGCAAACCCTGGCAGTATCTATTCAGAAATGTGGCATACACAGAGTAGCCGTGTGGAGAACCATAATAACCCCACATGGGATGCAAAGAAAGAAAATGTGTCCAAAGAGGAGGAAAGGAAGAAACTACAAGAAGAAATTGTCAACAGCGTGAAAGGCTGTGGAAACTGTTCCTGCTAAGTTGCACGAGACATTTTTTTTGACACATTTGCACTGAAGCAGAATTGTTTTATTAAAAAAGAAATCATACATTCCCATTTTCTATAATCCTTTTTTTAGGTAAGATTTATTTGAAAAGGAATTTGAGTTTTACATCTTTCACAATATTTAATGTGATGTCTATATTTAGCCACAAATTATTTTCTTGTTACTGCCTTATTTGTGCCCAAAGCATCGTTTTTGTTACTATTTCACTTTGCCCCATTTCCATTTTGGGGGCCTGATAGCCATTTGATATCTATAACCAGCTGAATTACGTTGGATTCCAAATTTTAATAGTTTTTTAAATCTCCTTTATGCTGACAGTTTAGATGGAAAGTATCCATTTCTTTTTTTTTTTTTTAAAGAGGACAGTGTAGGTTCATTGTTTCTCCTCCCTCCCCACTGACATACTTCAATGATAGATACCTATACTTTCATTTTTTAAAGTCTTTGCCACTGTATATCTTTTGGAGGAAAAACCTTAATTCTCATGTATGTATGTAGAATGTTCTTCATCATTAACCAGCACCTCTAGTGATGGGAATTTTATTTTTTCATCAAAATGAGTTATTGCTCTTGTTTGGGACTGAAATTTATGCCTTTCTCTTTAAACACTTAAAACCCTGATGTAATTTGACAGTTGTCATACTGGGAATGATCTAAAAAGCTTAGGAAGTTAATTGCCCTTCTATTTCCATCTTAACTCTAGTGCTTTTGGTGTCTGAAGTTATATAAAGAAACAACTAAATGGAATGTATGCATGCACATATATGTGTGTGTGCACATGCTCAAACTTGCATATAAAGCAGCAACCACTTAAAAATTATTAATGACCTTGAGGTAAATAGGAGAAGATTATGTATATGTACTCTAGATGATTGGGACTTTAATCAGTGACACATCAGAATTTATTACAAGGTCGTCCCTTTTTCAGTAATTTAATGAGTTCCTTTAAATGTGTCATAACAAGGAAGAGCCCAAACAAAATGATCAAGTTTTACCTGTTAATAAAATGTTGGTATATGTTCACTTAGAAGCTCCTCTCTTTTCCAATTTGGACAGCTGCTTTTCTTTTTGAAGAAGCTGTTTTCTTTTCATACGATTAGAGGTGGTCTCTAGGCCACTGGATCATGTGGTCATTAACCAGTATTTTCAGCTAATAAAAACTTGAATAACCTAAAAAACACAGTTATTGTAAGGGCCATTAAGTAAGTCTTAAATATTTTCATCATATTAAGATGGTCCTATACAGTGAAATAATAGACAAAAGATTAACTGAGAAGAAAATGTCAAAAAGCGTTTATTATAACAATAATTTTACATTACAGTATTACATATTCACATAAAAAAGTATAAAGTATAAATTTTTAAATAAATGTTGAAACTTTTTTAATGGATTGGGATGAATAAGCTACAGTTTTAGAATATGGGCTCTGAAAATGGAGCAAGATGATAGGGTTTTATTTCTTATATCCCTGTATTTTAAAAATTGCATATTTCCTTCCTAAGCAAATCCCAGTTTACAATAATTAAATTGAAACAAGAGTAATTTGAGATCAGAAAAACTGATGCCTTCCTGAAGGTTTTTAACATAGAAATATCTTGGTGGACAGATAGGTTCATTTGGAAATTTTTTCGACAGTTCAAGTCTGAGGGTCAGCTGTGAGAATCAGAGACCTACGCATTTGGACAAATTCAAAGTATGCATTTATTTTTCCTTTACAGGGATGTGCACCTTTTACATACCTTTAAGATAAATATTTTGCCTTTTCCCTTAGATGTTGACAAAGATCAGTTTGTACAAATGGCTAGTTTAAAAAGTTTTAAAGGGCACCTCCGTGGCTCAGTCTGTTAAGCATTCAACTCTTGATTTCAGGTCTTGATCTCAGGGTCGTGAAATCAAGCCCTGCATTGGGCTCTGAGCTGGGCATGAAACCTGCTTAAGATACTCTCTCTCCCTCTGCCCCCCCCAAAATAAATAAATAATAAATTAATTTTGCTTAAGGGTAAGATATTTAAAGATTATATGAATTCTTGTTTCCGGATCACTTTGCCTGTGTTGTCGTCTTGCTGTCATCCTTCCTAACTACTGGGTGTGTCGGTGAGTAGCATCTTTTGCCAGCGTATATTCATAATTCATATATACCTTCTACCTTTATCATAGGATATTCTGTTGTAGATTAGTAGTTGAAAGCTTTTAAATATATTTGCATTGGCAGCTTTCTTAAATTATAGGAAGTCCCTTTCCCCCCTGCTTTGAGTATATAGATTTTGAATGTAAACTATAGTAAATGACAATATTAAGTCAAATAAGCTGGTTAAAACTGATTGGTTTTAACCAAATGTCATTTTAACCAAAATGACTTGAAAGGGAGGCTCTTTACCAGTTTTATTGTTACAGCAATTTGTGCAGATAATCATTACTAAATAAACAATATGTCTTCGTGACTAGAAATGGGTGGCCCATTGAAGCAACTCTTTTCTGTAATGCATAGGGAGAACTGATATTTTGTCATTCACACATTCAGAGTAAGTATGGTTAATTAATAGACACTCTGGGGGTATGGCCTTAGAGCCTTATGCAGAAGGTGAAAACTTGGAATTCTCTCAGAAAGAAAGTAATTGTTTGCAGAATTCATAATGTGGGTAAAATGGTAGTAAATTATAGTGCTTTCACTTAGCATTAAGCTGTCATATTCTTGATGACCAACCAGTGAAAGGCAACTTTCCGTTGCCCCAAGTTTTTCAGTTCTAATGGTTAGGAAGGAAACCTTTGGGGTGGAGAAATTTCTTGACTACACAGCTACAGAACAATGTTTTTCACTGATTACTTTCTATTCCATTTCTACTTCATAAAATTGTAGGATTTTTAGAGTTGGAAGGAATATAGAGGCCTTTAATTTCCTCATTCGGAAACTGAATTTCAGGAGGAATCACTGGTCTTGCTAGAGACCAAGTTGGAATGAAAACCCTGGTTCTTGACACCTACTCCATTTCTCTTTTGGCTGGACATTTCTACTCAGAAGCTAAGTTTAAAAATATATTGAAGGCTGAGACTTCCAGAATGTTGAATTGAAGAGCTCAGTAGACCTTCTCTCCAGTAAAACAACTTAACTGTTTGAAATTATTTTTTTAACAATAATTTAAAATCTCTAGAAATTGTCCAAAGAGCATATATCAATTGGAAAAACATTGATTCAAGAAAACCTATTACTTATCAGTAAGAATAGGAAGATTCTGGCATTTGAATTACCTGCATATCCTCTACCATACCAGGTCTGTGTTACAGAAGCTCAACCTTAGGTACTGTATTTAGGCAGGTTTGGTGAAGATGTTGGGAGAAGGTAGGGCTCCTCCCCCAGCTCCCACTCCAGAGTTGTGGTTTCACCCTGGCAGGGGTAGCTGCCTGCATTTCTTACCCCCATCTCTGTGTTGCAGAAGTTTATTCCACACAGGCACAGCCAAGAGGACTGGTGATACCTTCCACCACCCAGCCTCCATTCTTTGAGTGAGGCACTATTATGTGTGCAGTCTGAGAATAGTGAGGCCCTGATTTTTTCCACCCCAGCTTACTCAAAGTTTGGATGTTTCACTCAAGGAGAGGAAAACTGAGAATACCAAGGACTGACACCATGCCCCAGTGCCCACTCATAGAGTGGTGTTTTCACTCTGGGCCCTTTTAGCCCCCAGCTTCGGTTCAGTGGTGCACAGGTTCTTTCTAAGTGGGAAGGTATGCAGTGAGGACAAAGAATTCCACCACTCTGCCTGGGGGACTGACTTCATTTGAAAGAGCATGGAGAACTCTGTCCCTAAGGACATTGTCAAAAACAATGGAGATCTTGGTGGAGAGCAATTAGGAGGAGCTGGTGCAAGCAAAGCAGCAGAGCAGCCAGAATTTTAATAAAGAGAAACCAAGAGGGAACCAAAAAGAGCCCTCCTGGGAGCACAGTCAACTCAGGATTGAAAAGACTGTGTGCATGTGCTAGGCTGCACCTACTCAGGACAATTAGAGCAGAACATGGGGCAGACTTAAAAGCATTTCCCAGTACATGCAGACCCATCAACACAGAGCAAAAGCTTTGCTGGCTCAAGGAACTTGACCAAACACTGAACAATAAATTGTTCTGATCTAGAGGTGACTGTTAGGAACACAGGCTTAAAAATAAAATCACACTCCTCCTTGGCAATCTGGCAGACTATGTATATGTCTAAAACTGCCCTCCCAGAAAAGAGAAGGAAACTCCCAGTTACTAGTCCTGGCTGAACATGGGTCAAAAGAAAACTCCCTGACATAGCAGCCTCCAAGCACATACACATCCAATGGTAAAGGGTAAAAATCTTGCCAATAAGTGCATTATGCCCACCCAGAGATAACCCTTAGGTGGCTAGACTAAAAGAGATAACATCAGGCTGCACACTGCAGGGGAAATAACCAAGCAAATACTAATCCCTTATAGGAGGATCATTATCCAGAGTTGCTATAAGATACTATAATAAAATGTCCACTTTATAACAAAAGATTATAAGAAATGCAATGAAACAGGAAAGTGTCATGTATACACAGGAAAAACAGGCAGTAAATACTTCTTTAAGGGGCCCAGATGGTAGCTATAGCATATAAAGATTTATAAATAAAGAAATAGAAATTAAAGAACCAAATGGAAATTCTGGAGTTGAGAAGTATTTACTAGAGGAACTCAATAGTATATTTGAGCTGGCCAAAGAAAGAATCCACAAACTTGAAGATAGATCAATAGAGATTATGCAATCCGAAGAACAGAGATAAAAATGAAAAATTCTTGAAGAGAAATGTGGGACATCATTAAAAATGCCAACATACCTCAAAATGTAAGTAGCAGAGGAGAGGAAAGGAGCAGAAAAAAAATATTCAAAGAGATGAATGGAAACATCTAAATTATCAAAAAATACTAAACATCAAAACTCAACAAACACCAATTAGGAAAAACACAGATGTTCAAAGCTAAAGATAAGGCAAAAATTGTAAAAGCAGTAAGAGATAAATGACATAAGGGAAAACACAGGGAAACCCCAATATGATTAACAGGTGAGGTTTCTCATAAACAGTGAAAGCCAGAAGACAGAGGGATTGCATATTCAAATTGCTGAAATTAAAAATCAAGGGATGCCTGGGTGGCTCAGTTGGTTAGGTGACTGCCTTTGGCTCAGGTCATGATCCCAGGGTGTTGGGATTGGGTTCCATATGGGGTTCCCTGCTCCCCCTGCTTGTGCTCTCTCTCTCTCTCTGACAAATAAATAACCATTAAAAATTTTTTTGAAAAATGAAGGTGAAATAAAGATGTTACCATATAAGTAAAAAGAAAAAGCATTGCTAGTAAATCTGTATTACAAGAAATACAAAGGAAATTATTCAGGCAAAAAGCAGGTGACACCAGACAGTAATTCACACACACAGCACCAATAAAGGCACTCATGTAGATACTTAGTAAAAGTATAATTGCATGTTTCTTCTTCCTTTTAGGAAAATTTTTTTCCACTGGAAAATAATGTTTATTGAGATCCCACCAGTTGCACAATCTGCTTCTGACATTAAGCAGCTTCTTCTTGCAGTTCACTTTTCATAAGTGGTCCCATGAATGCTTTCTTATCCTCCACAGTCTGGAATCAACCATGGCCAAACTTGGAGGTGGTGTCAATGAACTTAAGGTCAATCTTCAGGGCCTGCTATTTGATCTGCACCAGCAACAACTTATGGAGAGTAAGCACTTGCTTCTTGGTTCTCATCACACAGCCTTCCTGCATGACAAAGTCATTGGTCACTTCATCATAGTGGACAAAGCCAACTCAGAGGGTTGATGCTCTTGTCAGATCATAATCAGAAGAAGCATTGTTCGTGATCAGTTTGCCATGCTTGATGAGATAGTCATGGCCAATCTTGTAGATCTTGTTGATCTCAATGCAGTGATGGTAGCCTTTCTGCCCAGCCCATGCCATGAAGGCCACTTGGGCAGGATGCCATGCCCCAATACAGCCCACCTTGCACAGTCCCTGGTGGGTCTTGCAGGGTAGATTCTTGGTGTGCCAGTGGCTGGTGACCTCTTGTTACCTTTGCCCTTGGTGACACTAATGACATCTATCATCTCATCCTACCCAAACACTTGGTTCACAAGCACCTGCTGTTCCAGGCTCTCACAGGCCTAGTTCAGCTTCTCAGCCACTGTGCCTCTATTCACCTGGATCTCCATGAGGTGGGTTTTCTTCTTGCATAGAGGAAGCAGGAGCATCTGGGTGTGGGTGATGACACGGATGATTTGGCAGTACTTCTTCATGCTGTTGAACTCCTCTAGCTGCTGCTTGCCATCATCATCCTGCCACTTGCAGTATTTGGTTGAAGGCTTTCTTAGACTTATGCCAGTTCTTATAGAAGTGTCTTTTGCACTCATCATGGATGTGCTCAGCAGAGATGGTCTTAAATGTACAGAGACCTTGAGCGGTTTCTTCATAGCCCATGATGCCCACAACCACCATGAATGGTGCCTCCACAATGGTCACATCCTCCACAATTTCCTTCTTTTTCACCTTGGGTCCAGTCTGTTGACCTCTCACACAATGTGAGTCATGCCAGCCTTGTAGTCGAGGAAAGTTGTGAGGTGGATAGGCTTGGAAGAGTCATCCTTGGGGAAGCTCTTCACCTTACATGGTGCCAGCCACTGTGTTTCTGGGGCAAGAAGCCCAGGGACCCATGCCTGGGAACAGAGAATTTCCTATGAGACGTTCTGTCACCGAATGCTGCCAGTAGAGCAAGAAAATTTTTAAAACTTCACTTAAGTTGACTTAGAAAACAACCACATGGAGCAATGTGTATTCTTTTGTTGGGAGTAGAAACAAAGCTGTCTTGGAGTAATGAAAGTAACTCTTGGAAATGAAACCAGATGATATCCAGAATCCACAAGAACAAATGAAGAGAGCCAGAAATGGTAAATGGTATATACAACGATTAATATAACAAACTCTATGAATATACACCTCCCTTCTCTTACATGTTTTGAAAGAGATAAGATCATACAAACTAATAGTTTTAATTATGTATTATTGAGTTTGAGATACACACACATATATAAATGTAACATATATAAATGTAATAGATATAACAATAGTACAAAAAGGTGTTATGGAAAGGGGCTATATAGGAGTAAAGGTTATATACTTCATTGGAACACATTTCAGTGGAAATACGAAGTAAATTCTGAGAAGATAGGATGTATATTGTAAGCCCTCAAAGAACCACTAAGAAAGAACTGTAAGAAATATACTTAAAATATTAAAGGGATCAAAATGTTACACTGGAACATATCCACTTAATACAAGAAGAAGGCAATAAAGTAGGAATAGAAAAAAAAGGCATATAGAAAAAAAAGTGGAAGATGTAACAATATTAAATATGAATTAAGTCAAAAGACAGAGATTGTCAGATTGAATTAAAAAAATCAAGATCCCCCAACTTGATCCAACAGGTATCCTGTCTATAGAAGCACTTCATATTCGAAGATACAAATAGGTTGAAAATAAAGGATGGGAAGGGTGCCTGGGTGGCTCAGTAGGTTAGCGTCTAACTCTTGGTTTTGGCTCAGGCCATGATCTCATGGGTTGTGAGATTGAGCCCCATATCGGGCTCCATGTTCAGTGAGGAGTCTGCTTGAATATTCTCTCCCTCTGCCCCTCCCCCCACTCTCTTTCTCAAATAAATAAATCTTATTTAAAGGATGGGATATATATATCCCATCCTTTATATATATATCCCACTGCAAAAATGAACCGTAAAAGAGTTGAAGTGCCTATACTAACATCAGACAAAATAAACTTTAAAACAAATGCTACTAGAGATAAAAATGGATATTTCATAATGATTAGAAATTCTATCAGGAAGATATGACAATTTTAAACATATGCACCTAAGAACCTATCCAAATACATGAAACAAAACTGACAGAATTGAAGGGAGAAATAGACAATTCAACAATAATAGTGGAAAATTTCAAAGCCTCTTTCAATAATGGCTAGAACAACTAGGCAGAAGATGAAGGAACTAAAGACTTAAACAGAATACACATTCTGCCCAAGAGCACATAGAACATTTCTTCAGGATAGATCAAATGCTAGGCCAACAAACAAGTGTCAATAAATTTTAAAAGATTGAAATCATACAAAACATGTTCTATGGCCACAATAAAAATATTAGAAATAAGTAATAGAGGAGGAAAACATGGGGACCTCAGAAGGAAATTAACTCACATTAAATATGGGTCAAAGAAGAAATCACAAGGGGAAACTAGAAAATATTTGGAGGTGAATGAAATGGAAAAGTAGAAATGTATGGGATGCAGCTAAAACTGTCATTCAAGGGAATTTTATAGCTGTAAATGCCTGTATTTCAAGAGAAGGAATATCTCAAATCAGTAACCTAAACTGCCTTAGGAAACTAGAAAAAGAAGAGCAAACTGAACCAAAAGCTAGCAGAAAGAAAATTTAGAGCATAAGTCGGTGAAATAGAGAATACAAAATCAGTAGAAAAAATTAACAAAGCCTCAAGTTTGTTCTTTGGAAAGATTAACAAAATTAAATTTTTAAAACTAAACCGACCAGTAACAAAATAGTGAACACTCAAATTATTAAAAAAAAAAATGATATCACTGCCAATTTTACAGGCAAAAAATGTAAAAGACTATTAACAGGGAGGGGAGAAAAGATGGTGGCAGAATAGGGGACCTCATTTCAATTGGTCCCTTGAATTTAGCTACATAACTGTCAAATCATTCTGAACACCCATCAATTCAACCTGAGATGTAACAAAAGAATATCTGGAACTCCACAAGTAGAAAGCGACCACTTTTTGCAAGGTAGGACATGAGGAGAAATGGTTCTGAGGGGATATATCAGAAGATAAATGGTGGGGGGAGGAGCAAGTGCACCATGATAGGGTGACTGCTCTCCATGCCAGGACCCTACAAAGTGCAGAAGTGCAGGACCATCCTTCTTCCCCCCGGGAGTATAAGTGTGGGTACACACCACAGGAGTCTGCAGAGTTTGGTACACACAAAAGTGAAGACCGTTTATCCCTGAGGGTTTACTGAAGAGAGGGGACTGCAATCTTCCCACTTTGGGCCTAGAGATGGGGCATGGCCATTTTTATTTTGATTCTCTAAAGAGGCGCAGAAAGCCTTCGGGGAACAGAAGCCACACAGAGCAACTAAAAACAGCTTACACTGAGCCCAGCCCCCTGGCAAGGGGCGGTGCAACTCTGCCCAGGCAAAGACACCTGAGAATCAGTGCAGCAGGCCCCTCCCCCAGAAGACCAACTAGAAAAACACATGAACAACAAGTTTACGGACCACACAGGACTGTAAAACTCCAGCGCTAGGGAAAAATAGTATATAGAATTCGAGGGTTTTTTTTTTTTTTTCTCATGATTCCTTTATCCTTCAGTTTAAATTTTTCCATTTCTTTTTTTCTTTTTTCCCTTTTCAACTACGTTCTTATTTTATCAACTCTTTGTTTTTAAGTCTTTTTTTAACTTTCATTTCTTACATTTACATTTTATAGATATATTCTTCACTTTTGGCTTCCTTTCACTGTACTCAATTTTCTTTTTGTATATATATGTATATGTATACATATGCATATATATACTAAAACATATATATATATGTTTTGCTTTCTTTACAATTTTGGGATTTAGTGTCTTCTAACACACAGACCAAAATACATTTTTTTTTTACAGTAACATACCTTGGAGGCATTTTGTATATTTGAAATTTAATTTGCATTTTTAGACAATGGAGTAACTCTTTTGCAGGCTGCACTAAAACAAACACACCATTGAAGAAAACAGACTATGAATGTCAGCATTCATTTGATGTTTCTGGGCCTGGGCTCTTTCTTTAACTTAGGTTCTGAGCATCCACAATCTCTTCTGTTTGCCCATCTGCTTCTACCTCTATTTTGTTCTGAATCTCTTTTGCATCTTCACTAAGGCAAGTTCTTATGCTCTTCTAAGACCCTCTGGACTGCGGTGGGAACACCAGCAGTACTAACATTAGTGGCAGCAGCAGGAACAATGGCTGGTGTGGGAGGAGGAGCTGGAGGAGTTGGAGGAGATGGAGAAAAGGAAGGAACTGTGGAAGGGGTAATGGGAGCTGGGACACACTCCACTTTCATTTCTTCTGGGGCATTTTCCAGAATCTCCAATTCAAGAGTCAATGGCAACACCTCCTGTTTTACTATTTCCACAATGCTCTCTGTGGCTGGTATTGTTTCACTAACTCCATTCATTTCATTAATTAGATTAGTACTAGAAATCAGTGGACTATCAGGTGCTACACAACAAGATTTCTTGCATATATCATCATCAATTACATTTGTTGGTGATGGATCTGATGTCTGCGCAAGATACAGGGCTGGGTACAGGAATTGTGTCTTCTTTTGAGGAAGAGAGTTCACACCTGTCATCTACAGCAGTGGCGAATATTGGCTGGCTACTAAGCAGCAGAAGTGGGGGAAGCAATTGTATTTCGAGCAAGTGGAGAAACTGGTAGGTGATGGAGGCAGAGGAAGCTCTGGCATGGATTCTACTGCAGTCGTCTGTTTTGTCCACCCTGTGAGATTATATTCTCTCCCCCCCACCTTTTTTTCCCTTTTCCTTTTTCTTTTCTGGTTTCTGACCTCTTCAGATTTGTCTGGTGGATATTTCATTTAGGCCGTGGTGGATATTTTTGATAGTGCTCACTTGTTCATCCATTCTTATCTGGGCAAAATGACTAGAAGGAGGAATTCACAACAAAAGAAAGAACCAAAGGTAATACTCCACCACAGATCTAATCAATATGAATATAAGTAAAATGTCAGAACTGGAATTCAAGTTAACAATTATCAAGTTACTAGCTGGGCTTGAAAGAAGCATAAAAAACACTAGAGAATCTCAGTTTAGAAATGAGATCTAATTAGGCCAAAATTAAAAATGCACTAACTGAAATGCAGTCTAAATTGGATGCTCTAACAGCTAGGGTAAATGAGACAGATGAGTCAGTGACATAGGAGACAAGTTGAAGGAAAGTAAGGAAGCTGAAGAAAGGGAGAAAAATAACTAGTGGACCATGAGGGGAGGCTTCAAGAAATCAGTGATGCCATAAAACTAAACAATATCAGAATTGTTGGGATGCCCAAAGGAGAAGAAAGAGACAGAGGGCCAGAAGGCATATTTAAGCAAACCATAGCTGAGAACTTCCATAATCTGGGGAAGGAAACAGGCGTTCATGTCCAAGAGACAGAGCGGACCCCTCCCAAAATCAATAAAAAATAGATCAACACTCAAACATATAATAGTGAAACTTGCAAATTTCAGAGATAAAGAGAAAATCCTGAAAGCAGCTAGTGACAAGAGGTTCCTAACCTACAGGAATAGGAACATCAGCCTGGCATCACACCTATCCACAGAAACCTGGCAGGCCAGAAAAGGCTGGCATGATATACTCAGGGTACTAAATGAGAAAAACATGCAGCCAAGAATACTTTATCCAGCAAAGCTGTCATTCAGAATGGAAGGAGAGATAAAGAGCTTCCAGGACAGACAGAAATGAAAGAATATGTGAACACCAAGACAGCCCTGCAAGAAATATTAAAGGGGATCCTGTAAATGAAGAGAGAGACCAAGAGTAACATAAACCAGAAAGAAACAGAGACAATCTACAGGAACAAGGACTTTACAGGTAATACAATGGCACTAAATTCATATCTTTTGTTACTCTGAATATAAATGGGCTACATGCACAAATAAAAAGACACAGAGTATCAGATTGGATAAAAAACAAGACCCATCCACATGCTGTCTACAAGAGACTCATTTTAGACCTAAAGACACCTCCAGACTGAAGTGAGGGGGTGGGGAACCATTTATCGTGCTATTGTACTTCAAAAGAAAGCTGGGGTAGCAATCCTCATATCAGACAAATTAGATTTTAATTCAAAGACTGTAGTAAGAGATGAAGAGGGACACTATACCATACTTAAAGTGCCTACTCAACAAGCAGATCTAACGATTATAAATATTTATGCTCCTAATTTGGGAGCAGCCAATTATATCAACCAATTAATAACCACATTAAAGAAACACATTGATAATAATACAGTAACAGTAAGGGACTTCAACACCCCACATAGAGCAATGGACAGATCATCTAAGCAAAAGATAAACAAGGAAACAACGGCTTTGAATGACACACTGGACCAGATCGACTTCACAGACATATACAGAGCATTCTATCCTAAAGCAACAGAATACACATTCTTCTTGAGTGTGCATGGCACATTCTCCAGAATAGATCACATACTGGGTCACAAATCATGTCTCGACTGATACCAAAAGATTGAGATTATTCCCTGCATATTTTCAGATGACAATGCTTTGAAACGTGAACTCAATCACAAGAGGAAATGTGGAAGAAACTCAAACTCTTGGAGGTGAAAGAGCATCCTACTAAAGAATGAATGAGTTAAGCAGGAAATTAAAGAATTCTTCATGGAAACTAATGAAAATGAGAACACAACTGTTCAAAACCTTTGGGATAAAGCAAAGGTGGTCCTAAGAGGGGAGTGCATTGCAATACAAGCCTCTCAAAAAATTAGAAAAATCTCAAATACACAAGTTAACCTTACCCCTAAAGGACCAGGAGAAAGAACAGCAAGTAAAGTCTAAAGCAAGCAGGAGAAGAGAAATAATAAAGATTAGAGCAGGAATCAATGAAATAGAAACGAGAAGAACAGGAGAACAGATCAATGAAACTAGAAGCTGGTTCTTTGAAAGCATTAATAAGATTGGTAAACCCCTAGCCAGACTTATCAAAAAGAAAAGAGAAAGAACCCAAATTAATAAAATCATGAATGAAAGAGGAGAGACCACAACCAACACCAAAGAAATACAATTTTAAGAACATATTATAAGCAACTAATGCCAAGAAATTAGGCAATCTGGAACAAATGGATGCATTCCTGGAAATTATAAACTACCAAGACTGAAACGGGAAGAAATAGAAAATCTGAACAGACCCATAACCAGCAAGGAGATTGAATCAGTCATCAAAAACCTCCAAAAAAAGAAAACAACAACAACAACAAAAACAAGAGTCCAGGGCCAGATGGCCTCCGGGGGCAAATCTACCAAACATTTAAAGAAGAAATAATGCTTATTCTATGAAGCTATTTCAAAAAATAGAAATGGAAGGAAAACTTCCAAACTCATTCTATGAGGCCAGCATTACCATGATCCCAAAACCAGACAAAGACCCCATCAGAAAGAAAGACAGACCAATATCCCTGATGAACATGGATGCCAAAATACTCACCAAGATACTAGCCAGTAGGATCCAACAGTACATTAAAAGGACTATTCACCATGACCAAGTGGGATTTATTCTGGGCTGCAAGGATAGTTCAACATTTGCAAATTACTAAATGTGATACAGTACATTAATAAAAGAAAGGATAAGAACCATATGATCCTCTCAATTGATGCAGAAAATGCATTTGGCAAAATACAACATCCTTTCTTGATTAAAACTTTCCACAGTGTGGAGATAGAGGGAACATACCTCAATATCATAAAAGCCATCTATGAAAAGCCCGCAGTGGAAATGATTCTCAATGGGGAAAAACTGAGAGATTTTCCCCTAAGGTCAAGAACATGACAGCTATGCCAACTCTCACCATTGTTGTTCAACATAGTACTAGAAGTCCTAGCCTCAGCAGTCAGACAACAAAAAGAAATAAAAGGCTTTCAAATTGGCAAAGAAGAGGTCAAACTCTCACTCTTCACAGATGACATGATACTCTATGTGAAAAACCCAAAAGACTCCACCCCAAAATTGCTAAAACTGCTGTAGCAATTCAAAATCGTGGCAGTATATAAAATCAATGCACAGAAATCAGTTGCATTTCTAGACACTAACAATGAGACAGAAGAAAGAGAAATTAAGGAATCGATCCCATTTACAATTGCAACAAAACCCATAAGATACCTAGGAATAAACCTAACCAAAGACGCAAAGGATCTATACTCTGAAAACTATAGAACACTTATGAAAGAAATTGAGTAAGACACAAAGGAATGGAAAAGCATTCCACGCTCATGGATTGGAAGAATAAATATGTTAAAATCTGTATGTTACAGGAATAATCTACACATTCAATGCAATTCCTATCAAAATATCATCGACATTTTTCATGGTGCTGGAACAAATCATCCTAAAATTTGTATGGACCCAGAAAAGACCCCAAATAGCCAGAGTAAGGTTGGAAAAGAAAACCAAAGCTGGTGGCATCACAATGCCAGACTTCAAGGTATATTACAAAGCTGTAATCATCAAGACATTATGGTGTGAGCACAATAGCAGACACATAGGTCAATGGAAGAGAATAGAGAACCCAGAAATAGACCCTCAACTCTATGGGCAACTAATTTTCGACAAAGCAGGGAAGAAAATCCAATGGAAAAAGACAGTCTCTTCAATAAATGGTGCTGGGAAATTTGGACAGCCACAGGTAGAAGAATGAAAGTGTATCATTTTCTTACACCATACACAAAGATAAACTCAAAATGGATGACAGATCTCAATGTGAGGCAGGAATATATCAAAATCCCAGAGGAGAACAAAGGCAGCAAACTCTTTTACCTCAACCACAGCAACTCCTTGCTAGACATGTTGCCAAAAGTAAAGGAAACAAAAACAAAAGTGAACTACTGGGATTTCAAGATAAAATGCTTCTGCACAGCAATGGAAACAGTCTACAAAGCTAAAAGGCAACCTACAGAACAGAAGAAGATAGCAGCAAATGATATAACAGATAAAGGGCCTGTATCCAAGATCTATAAAGAACTTTTCAAACTCAACACCCAAAAAACAAATAATCCAGTGAAGAAATGGGCAGAAGACATGAACAGACACTTCTCCAAAGAAGACATACAAATGGTTAACAGACACATGAAAAAATGTACAACATCACTAGCCATCAGGGAATTACAAATCAAAACCACAATGAGATACCACCTTACACCAGTCAGAATGGCTAAAATTGACAAGACAGGGAACAACAAATGTTGGCGAGGATGAGGAGAAAATTACACTGTTGGTGGGAATGCAGGCTGGTACAGCCACTTTGGAAAACTATAGGGAGGTTCCTCAAGACATTAAAAATGGAGCTACCCTATGACCCAGCAATCGCACTACTGGGTATTTCCACCAAAGATACAGATGTAGTGAAAAGAAGGGGCACAGCAATGTCCACAATAACCAAACTGTGTAAGGAGCTGAGATTTCCTTCAACAGATGAATGGATAAAGAAGATGTGGTTCATATATACAATGGAATATTACTCAGCCATCAGAAAGGATGAAAACCTACCTTTTGCATAGACACGATGGAACTGGAGGGTATTATGCTAAGTGAAATAAGTCAAGCAGAGAAAGACAATTATCATATGGTTTCACTCATATGTGGAACATAAGGAATAGCATGGAGGACCACAGGGGAAGTTCAGAAAAACTGAATGGGAAGAAATCAGAGAGGGAGACAAGCAATATGAAACTCATGACTGCAGGAAACAGACTGAGGGTTACAGAAGGGATTGGGGTGGGGGGATGGGTAACTGGGTGATGGGTATATAGGAGGGCAAGTATTCTGATGTGCACTGGGTGTTATACACAAGTAATGAATCATTGAACACTACAACAAAAACTAATGATAAATTATATGTTGGTTAATTAAACATAATAAATATAAATAAATAAGTAAATTAAATAATAAATAAGTAAATTAAATAATAAATAATTTTTTTAAAGTGAAAAGACCCTTAGAATGGGAGAAAATATTTTCCAATAATATACCTGATAAGAAACTGTGTCCAGAATATATAAATACAATTACAAATCAATAAAAAACACAATAACCCAATTAAAAATGGGCAGGAGATCTGAATAGAAATTTTCCAGAGAAGATATACAAATATCCAATAAGCACATGAAAAGTTGCTCAACATCGTTTGCCATTAGGGAAGCACAAATCAAAACCACAGGGAAATACCAGTTCAAACTCACTGGGTGGGTAAAATAAATAAGACAAAATAAGATTGTTGGCAAGGATGTGGAGAAATTTGAACCTTCCTACATTGCTGGTAGGAATGTAAAATGGTGCAGCTATTTTGGAAAAGAGTCTGATGGTTCCTCAAAGTATCACTCCTAGATAGTAACATCATTCATAACAGCCCAAATATGTAAACAACCTAAATGCCCATCAACTGATGAATGGATAAATAAAATATTTTATATCCATATCATGGAATATTATATGGCAGTAAAAATGAAGAATGAAGTACTAATCCATGCTACGTATGTGTTACATATGGATCCCATATATTATAGGCTTCCATTCTAGAACATGCAAATCTATAGAAACAGAAGGTAGATTAATGGCTGCCTAGGAATAGGACTGTGTTGTGGAGGAATGGGAAGTTATTGTTAATGGGTACAAGGTAAAGTATATTTACTATAGCCTGTGTTGTCATGTGGCTCACGACACAAGGTGTCTTTTGTACATATGCTGCATTAACCTTAAAAAATAAAACTGCCCATTATTCTATCAGCAAAAGATGGGTTTATTCAGGAATAGCAGAGAATTCCAATCTAGGGAAAGCAAGCTATGACAAAACCTTAGGCAAGTCCCCCAAACAAAGGAGAGGAATACTCTTTTATAGAGGAAAGTGAGAAGTTGGGAAGGCTGTTTGTAAACAAAAAGTTTATTGAAGTAAATTGGGAGTTCTAAGTATAGTGGCTGAGATGTTGCTGGGGTAGGAGGATGCCTTCCTTCCTCCTGCTGGAGTAATGTCCATGTGGCAAGGTCTCTTCCAAGGTCTCTTCCTGTTGGGTCGGCAATTGACTATGAGTGGTAAAGTGTGATAGCTCCCCTTGCTGAACCTCCCAACTCTATTTCCTTTTATTAATTTTAACCTTTCCCCCTTCTGATCAAGATCTTTCTTTGAAAGCATCACTGATCAGTAGTCAGGTTCTTTATATTTAGTGGTTTTTTTTTTCCATAGAGCCAGGAAGAATATTTTATGGCTGTCATATCTTACATCGGAGGGATAGTGAATGGTATTTGGAAACCATTTAAAGCCACATTTGAGTAACAAGAAAGATTAGGAGGAAGAAACTCTCAGGCACTTCCCAATTAAAGTCTACATCTTCTGAAGGTCGTAAGTGTGGGAGATCATCTTGATGCACTAACCCATCATTACTTTACTGGGTACATCTTTTCTACAAAAAATATTTAACAGTCAACAAAATATAAAACTTAATTATACAAAACATAAGTAACATAACAATTCCAAGTTATATATGATGGTTCTAAACCAGGACGCTAGGACTGAAAGTAGCCAACTGAAATATTGATTGGCACTTATTACAACTTAGGGGAGAAAGTTTCTCCCTATAAAGGTGAACCTGGAGTCATGTATACCTCTTGGAAGTCTCTGCTTAAAGCAACAATGAAAGCAAAATAGTGAATACTGCAGGAGCACACTGAAAGAATTAACTGAGGGCATTTGAGAAGGTATAGTACAGGTATATACATGAAGCAATAGCTGATGAACTTTTTGTAAAACAACAAAACTTTGAAAACAATATAAAACCATATTTTTATCTTAAAAGAACTATTTAGAACCATATGTGTTATTGATAATACAGTCTGTAAGGTTGTAAATTCAGAGACCATGAATTTGGATAAGAATCCAAAGTTAGTTAATAGTTTAGGTGAAAGAAAGACTTTTGTGAACTCTGAATCTTCCAACATTTCAGAAAAGGCAAGTGAAAAAATAATTTGTCACAGGACCATGATGAGGCTGTTTCCAAAAGGCCATAATCATAGAAGTTTCCCCTTTTGTAAGAGTTTGGGAAAAGCAGACAAGAGCATTTTCTTTCCACAAAAGAGCTAGAAGATGTGACCATGAGAAAAATGTATACAAGCCTACTCCAGATATCTTGGGAAAGCTGTCTCATCAGATGTCATCTGCCTCAATTCCAGGAAGTTTTTACTTTCAGTTCATTACATAGTGTGTAGGTTCAGTCAGGGTGCTTTTCTTTTTTAGATGTGTCATGTAAATCCAAGAGTCTATTCCCTGGGGTTTGGTGGCACATGGGTTGGTTAGCAGTTCC
This sequence comes from Callorhinus ursinus, assembly GCF_003265705.2. NCBI lineage: Eukaryota > Metazoa > Chordata > Mammalia > Carnivora > Otariidae > Callorhinus > Callorhinus ursinus. The sequence goes on along the minus strand of NW_027397102.1, from coordinate 1,494,771 downwards.
TGATGGAGGCCTTTCCAGTGAGGTTGAAGAGTCTTTATGGAGGTGTCTTTTCCAACAGACAAAATCTCCAGGTTGCAAGGTGTGATGCTTAAAGTCATCATCTCCAAGGAGTGCACTGTGAAAAGATTGCTCTACCAAAGTATGGTTACTTTAATAGAAACAATTAAGTATTTACAGTATTGAAGTATATCTCCTTATATCAACTGTGGGTTAAAGGAGGCAGGGGCCAAATGCAGTGGACATCCTATGACTATCTTAAAGGATTTATGAGTTTATGAGTTCCCAAGGGGCTGGATCTGAGATTTAGAAGGATCAGCAACCATGCTTTAGGCCAAAGTTTTTGGGAAGTCTCTACAAATTTTGTCAATTAGGTCTTAATAGTGCCATTAGTGAGTGTGACTAACTCTGAGGATTGAGGATGGTATGCACAATGAAAGTGTTGCAACACTGGCAAAACAACACAGTAAAATATGTTCCCCAATCACTATAAAGTTCAAGAGGGGTTCCACAGGTAGGAATAATCTTTTCTCTAACAGAAGAGGCATTGGCCTATCTACAAGAGAAAGCTTAGGTCCAATGAGAAAACATACAAACCATGACTAAAACATATGTACATCCGTGAGATGGAGAAGCTGTGTGAAATCCATTTGTACAAACATGTTTCCCTGGATTGTGGTTTGGACAGGTGGGACAAGCAAAGTAGGCACCTCTTGCAGCCTTATTAACTTTTGCCCACCAATATTGTTCATAAATGCTATCATTTTGTCAGTAAATCAATGGTTTAATGTATATACAGTTGTAAATAGTGGGAATTTTAGAATGTCTGGTAGGCTGGATTGTTATTTGTTCCAAACCAGAGTTCTCTTTGTATTGAACCAACAGTTATTAGATTTCCATTTTTTCCCTATCCGGGGCCAATTGTTGGGTATCTCTTGACAATTTTTCTAAGACTTATAATTTGGGAGAACATCCCCTTGGAAAATGACAGGAGTTTGGCTATTGGCATCCTTGAGAACAATATTTTTGTTGGAAATATCAGTGACGTGGATTAGTTTGGCCTCCAGGATGTGGAGTCTGGAATGCCCAGGAACCTTAATAGCCAGAGCAGCTGACAAGAGTATGACATCAACTAATTGTTTGAACATAGGAACCATTTTTAATATTGTTCCCATTGAAGGTAAGGACATCTCATTGTTTCCATAATATTATAAAGTCATGAGATACCCCAAAGGCACACCAACTATTGGTATAAATGTTTGTAGTTTTGCCTTTAGCTAAAGAACAAGAAACTTGAGTAAGGGGGTATAATTCAGTCTGTTGGGCTGAAGTAGCTAAACTGTAAAGGTGCCATCTTAATTGCTTCAAAAGGAGTTATAATAGCATACCCAATACAATATTTACCATTTTTGTTCTGTAAATTAGAACTATCAGTAAACTGCAGTGAAAAATCTGCATTGGTTAGAGGAGTTATTTCTAAATTGTCATGGGGAGTCAAAAGTTAACCTGTCAGTATTAAGCAGGTGTGAGGGGTTTCATCTGGATCCAAATGTAGTCCATGTTTTGAGATCTGATGCTTTAAGTATCTAACCTGAGTCGAGTAAACTGCATTTGTTCTCTGGAGATTTTATGTCCTTTATGGCCAAAAGTTAAACAGGTGAATGCGTCTTCCTGTGAAGAGGTTTGAGAATGGGGAGCAGAGAAGCAAATTATCTGCATATTGTAACAAAGTAGAGCCTACAGAAAATTTTATTATCATTTAAATCAGTTTGCAAGGTTTGTGAAAAGTAAGAACTCTCTGTGAAACCCTGGAGCATTACTGCCCAGGTGTATTTCCATTCTTCCCAAGTGAAAGCAAAAAGATATCAGCTACCCTTAATCAACTGGAATACTAAAAATGCACTGCATAAGTTGATTATAGTGAAAAATTTGCTTTCAGTGGTAATGGATATCACTAGTGTATGGAGGTTAGGAACGATGGGGTACCGAGGGATAACAATGTTATTTATTATTCAGAGCTCCTAGACAAACCTCCATCCTCAGCCTTGGGTTTTCTCACAGGTAAAATAGGGGTGTTACAGACACTAATGCAGACCCTGGGCCTTATAATCTAGTATGGGCTTGATGCCCTGAAGGTCTTTATTTATAAGCATTGATTAGTTCTGGAGAGAGATTTTGAGCAATCTATTTGCATCTTGGAGGTACACCATTGATTCTGCCAATATCAGAAGGATATTGAGGATTTTGCCCATTAAGAGGACGGTAGCTGATTTAATAGGTATAAATGATCAGTGTCCCCAGATTAAGCTATAGTGCCATCAGAGACAGAGGACAGAAAAGATGGTGAAGGGTCATTTATTTCCCCTGGTTGGCTATTTTGGTTACTACTGTCAAATAATAGAATTGTTTCCCACTTTTGGGAAAAATTCTGGTGTGATAATTTTCTATGAAATCTTGGCCCAATAAATGCATAGGGGTGGAGGAACTAAGAAGAAAAAGGGTGAGTATCCTTCAGAGGGCCTAGGCAGAAGGGAATAGGTTAAGAGACAGGAATCTGTTAAGGTTTATTGGATACTACCACTATTTGAACAATTTTAGTACTCTAAGGTAGGGACTGCTTTATAGCAGTGGGGTTAAGCACCAAAAGTGTAGCTCCAGTGTCAATAAGGACAAAGAGAGAGGTTCATTCCCAATCTGGAGAGTGGTTTTTCTGAGCCATTTAAGAAGGAAGATTGGGAAGAACCCCTGTAGTTCTTCAGAGCCCAATTATTGTAAATTAGGAAGACATTGGAAAGGTTGGTTAGAGGGCTCAAGGTGCCTGGAGCACTTAAATTTGTAACAATCTTTTTTTTTTAATGTCCTGGTTCTTTCCAATAATACCATAAACTAGAAGGCTTTTGGTTTTGTTTAGGGGCCTTCATTTGCTGAAGTTAAAAATTGAGAATTTTAATGGTCTTTCTTTTAGGTGGCTCATCTAGGATGTAAATGAGCAGGCCCTTTTAACTAAAAGAGAATAATCCTGATTCAGCCCATTAATGAATACATAGAGTTAAATGCTACCCAGGTGGTTTTAACATCTAAAGAGAGACCAGAATTTTCTTTACAAGACAATTTGGATTTGACTGTAATAGTCATGAACAGGTTCATGAGACTTTTGTGTGCAAGCCTGAATTTTGTTCCAATCAGCAGGCTTAGAAAAAGCTACTGTAATTGCTTTGTGATTTCCAGTGAGTGATTTAGCATCTTGTCAAGTTAGGGCTTTGTTTCTCTAAATCCCTTTCAGGATGTTCCCTTCTGGCTAGTTTCATTCAATGTTTGGCCTGATCCTCACAACAAATATGTGGACTAACTGATATAAATCTGAGAATCCAGGTTGATAAGCTGAAATAGCTACCCTAAAATTTTAGCAAACCTATGGGGGCCCTCAGTCACTGTAAGAAACTCTAACTACGGTTTGCAATTCATCCTTATTCCAGGGAACATAAGAAACATGATATTTATTTCAATCCTCAGAAGATTTAATTTAAAGAGGCAGGTTTCAGTAGGTTCAGGAGAGGAGTGGGGAAAGATTCAGAGGACAAGGAAAGTTTGGCAGAGAGAATATAGGAAATGGTGCCAGAGGTAGAGCCCAAGCACAACGTGGCCACCACATGTCTACAGAGAAGATTGGGGAGGGGAAAAAAGGAGGCCTCACAAGTCATTTTGACTTCTTTCAATTGTTTTCTCCAGTTAATTTAGAAACAGTATTTTTTTATTTTTTAAAGATTTTATTTATTTGAGAGAGACAGCGAGAGAGAGAGAGAGGGAGAGAGAGAGAGCACACAAGTAGGGAGAGGGGCAGAGGGAGAGGGAGGAGCAGACTCCCTGCTGAGCAGGGAGCCCGATGTGGGGGTTGATCCCAGAACCCTGGGATCATGACCTGAGCTGAAGGCAGATACTAACTGACTGAGCCACCCAGGTGCCCTAGAAATGGTATTTTGCAGAAGAAACTTAGAATTGTGAAACATCTGGAAACCTCAAGGTACCATTTAAAATTGGCATCCCATTCAGGTTTTTTTTTTTTTTCTTTTCTCTTGAGAAGCCATGGTTTTCTAATTTGATTTTGAGTGAAACAAGTTTGGTGAGATCAGAAGTTTTCCATAATGGCAATTGAATTTCTAAATTGCTTTTGTTTAAAAGACTCCACACACACACACACAAAATTGCTAGAACTGATTCATGAACTCGGTAGAGTTGCAGGTTACAAAATCAAAGTATAGAAATCTGTTGCACATATGTTAAGAAAAAAGAAAAAGAAGAAGATAGCAGGAGGAGAAGAATGAAGGGGAGTAAGTCGGAGGGGGAGATGAACCATGAGAGACGATGGACTCTGAAAAACAAACTGAAGGTTCTAGAGGGGAGAGGGGTGGGGGGATGGGTTAGCCTGGTGATGGGTATTAAAGAGGGCACATTCTGCGTGGAGCACTGGTTGTTATGCACAAACAATGAATCATGGAACACTACATCAAAAACTAATGATGTAATGTATGGTGATTAACATAACAATAAAAAATTTAAAAAAAGAAATCTGTTGCATTTCTATACCCTAATAATGAAGCAGCAGAAAGAGAAATCAAGGAATCAATCTCCTTTGCAATCGCACCAAAAACCATAAGATACATAGGATTAAACCTAACCAAAGAGGTAAAATACCTGTATTCTGAAAACTATAAAACACTGATGAAAGAAATTGAAGATGTCACAAAGAAATGGAAAGACATTCCCTGCTCATAGACTGGAAGACCAAATATTGTTAAAATGTCTATATCCAAAGCAATCTCTATCAAAATACCAATAGGGGGAAAAATAACAATAGGGACACCTGAGTGGCTCAGTCGGTTAAGTGTCTGCCTTCAGCTCAGGTCATGATCCCAGGGTCCTGGGATCAAGCCCCACATAAGCTCCTTGCTCAGCAGGGAGTCTGCTACTTCCTCTCCCCTGCCCCTCCCCCCACTCATGCTCTCTCTCTCTCTCTCTCCTCTCTCTCAAATAAATAAATAAATAAAATCTTTACAAAAATACCAACAGTGTTTTTCACAGAACAAGAACAAACAATCCTAAAATTTGTATGGAATCACAAAAGACCCTGAATAGTCAAAGCAACCTTGAAAAAAAAAAAGCAAAGCTGTAAGTATCACAATTACAGACTTCAACTTACATTACAAAGCTGTAGTGATCAAAACAGTATGATACTGCCACAAAAATAGACACATAGATCAATGTAACAGAATAGAGAACCCAGAAATGGACCCAGAACTATATGGTCAAATAATCTTTGACAAAGCAGGAAAGACTACCCAATGGAAAAAAGACAGTCTCCTCAACAAATAGTGTTGGGGAAAACAGGACAGCCACATGCAGAAGAATGAAACTGGACCACTTTCTTACACCAAACACAAAAATAAATTCAAAATGGATGAAAGACCTACATGTGAGACAGGAAACCATCAAAATCCTGGAGGAGAACACAGGCAGTAACCTCTTTGACACTGTTCATACTAACTTCTTGTCTACTGAGGCAAGGGAAACAAAAACAAAAGTAAACTATTGGGACTTTATCAAAATAAAAAACTGCACAGTGAAGGAAACAATCAATAAAACTAAGAGGCAACATATGGAATGGGAGAAGATAGCTGCAAATGACATATCTGATAAAGGGTTCATATCCAAAATATATAAAGAACTTATCAAACTCAACATACAAAAAACAAATAATCCAGTCAAAAAATGGGCAGAAGACATGAATAGACATTTTTCCAAAGACATCCAAATGGCCAACAGACACATGAAAAGATACTCAACATCACTCATCATCAGGGAAAAATTATGAATCAAAACTACAGTGAGATATAACTGCACACATGTCAGAATGGCTAAAATGAACAACACAAGAAACAACAGGTGTTGGTGAGGATGTGGAGAATGGGGAACCTTCTTGGGGGTAATGCAAACTGGTGCAGCCACTCTGGAAAATAGTATGGCGATTCCTCAAAAAGTTAAAAATAAAACTACCCCATGATTCAGCAATTGCACTAGTAGGTATTTACCCAAAGAACACAAAAATACTAATTCAAAGGAATACATGCACCCCAATGTTTGTAGCAGCATTATCTACAATAACCAAATTATGGAAAGAGCCCCAGTGCCCATCAAGTGATGAATGGATAAAGAAGCTGTGGTATATATATGCAATGGAATATTACTCAGCCATAAAAAAGAATGAAGTCTTGCCATTTGCAAGGACATGGATAGAGCTAGAGAGTATTATGCTAACTGAAATAAGTCAGTCAGAGAAAGACACATAACCATATTATTTCACCCATATGTGGAATTTAAGAAACAAAACAAATGAGAAAAGGGAAAAAGAGAGAGAAGCAAACCAGGAAACAGACTCTTAACAACAGAGAACAAACTGATGGTTACCAGAGGAAGGTGGGTGGGGGATGGGTTAAATAGGTGATGGGGATTAGGGAGTGCACTTGTGATGAGCACCAGGTGTGGTATGTAAGTGTTTAACCACTAAATTGTACACCTATAACTAATATGACATTGTATGTTAACTGAAATTTAAATAAAAACTTAAAAGAGTAAAAAAAAAAAAAGAAATCACTTTTGACTAAGTTGGTCCACATAATTATAAATGTGCATGCTAAGGGACCTTAGATTTTAAACATAAAACCGGGTGGCATCTCAGAAAGGGGAGGTGGATTCAAAACATTTTGATGACTGGGATTCCTCTAAAAAAAGAGGTTTTTCAGGAACTTCCCGGTTCCAGGAGGAATCAGACCAAAGACCAGCACAGTTCCAGTAGGAATACTCCAGTCCCAGGTAGGACCCAACCAAAGGCTAGTGCAGTTTCAACAGGCACAGTACCAACCAAAACAGTCCAATCTTAAGAAGGAGTCAGACAAAGGCCTACCCATTTCCAACTGGCACAGTTCCAAAAAGAACAGTCTGGTTCCTAAAAGGAGTCAGATCAAAGGCTAGCACAGTTCCATCAGGAGTAGTCTGATTCTGAAAAGGAGTGAGACTGAAAGCCAAGGAGTACACTTACAGTTAAAAACAAAAAGCAAGGCCTTAAAACAGATCCCAAATAAAGCCTGGAGAGCTCAGACACAAGGCATAGTGCTTTAAATCCAGGAGAAAACTTACCCTCAAACATCAGAGTTAGCAAGAAAACAGCACAATCAGCTCTGGGTATCAGCATCTGTTTGTTCCCCAACCTTGGAGTCACTTAGAGATTTTCTTTTGGACCCCCATGAAGGCTACCAAGTAATGTTAACCTTAAAAAATAAAACTGCCTACTATTATCATCAAAAGATGGGTTTATTCAGGAAAAGCAGAGAATTCCAATCTAGGACAAGGAAGCTATGACAGAACCATAGGCAAATCTACCCAACAAAGGAGAGAAGTGCTCTTTTATAGAGAAAATTGGGAAGTTTGGAAGGCTGTTGTAAACAAAAAGTTTATTGGAGTAAAGTGGGAGTTCTAAGTATAATAGATTTTCATTGGCTGAGCTGTGACTGTCTCTTATTGGCTGTGCTGTTGCTGAGGCAGGAGGAAGCCTTCCTTCCTCTTGCTGGTGTAGTAAAGTAGTATCCACCTGCAAGGTCTGTCTTTTCCTCTTGGTCTGCAATTGAGTATGAGTGGTGGCATGAGAACTCCCCCTGCTAAACCTCTGGACTCTATTTTAATGAGGTTTCCTTTTATTAATTTTCATAGTTGACATTGTAGTATATTACTACTATTTTACTTCTGTATTCCAAGAAGTCATGCCAATGAAATAAGAAATCAATTTCTTCTGATTTTAATTACCAGAGTCTCCAACTGCTATTTGTAAAGGTTCATTTACCGCACTTAAAATATTTTTAATGATGATGATTTAAAAAAATAAACCCTCTACAGATGCTGCCCTTAACTGTACTCATGAAACATGAAGAACAAATCCTTCTACTAGTAATATTAGATGCCAAGTTGTCTATAAAGAAAAGCCACTGCATAAATTAGAAGTTGCAAGATTATACAAAAAATGCAACTGTAAGTTATTAGTTAATAAGTTATTATAAATTAAATTCATTATTAAATTAATAATTTCATAGTTGTATGGAATATCAAAATTGGAGGAAATCTCAGATGCCTTAGTTCAGGGATCAGCAAACTTCTTTGTAAAAAGTGTATCTAAATATTCCACAGTCCTGAAAGTTTCTGGTTTTTCCTGTCTGGCTCCTTAATTTACCTTGTAAGTTTCCTGGCCATGCATGCTCCTTCCTTCTGTTTATTTTTCTTCATGGTGGTCAGGAATTCTCAGAAATACATGAAATCCATAAATTATTAAGTCTCATTTCACCTTCCTACTCACCAACTATATTCATTAACATAGGAATATTGGTTGATTATCCTTTCTTTTTTCTCACTTTAGCCTACTGGTAGTGGGTGAACAGAAAAATGACCACAGGTCTAAAATCCAGAGGAAGAAGAGAGTTTAGACATTGATAATCTGGGAATCAAATTTTCAATTATGGAATAATTAGGAATTGACTAAATAAACCCTTGATTGAGCCAGTTGTTCTCCCAGCTAACTTCCACTCCTGATAAAACTCTGGTGAGATGACTTTCTTAAGCAGATCACTCAAAAAGAATGAGAACAACAGCTTTCTAAAGATTTTATTTATTTATTTGAGAGAGAGAGAATGAGAGATAGAGAGCATGAGAGGGAAGAGGGTCAGAGGGAGAAGCAGACTCCCTGCTGAGCAGGGAGCCCGATGTGGGACTCTATCCCGGGACTCCAGGATCATGACCTGAGCCGAAGGCAGTCGTTTAACCAACTGAGCCACCCAGGCGCCCTGAAAAGAACAGCTTTCTAGATTTGTTGCTGAATGTCCTCAAAAATTATATTTCTGCTCAGGAGTTTGGTTTTCCTAAGGTGCTGCCATTTCTCATAATCCCTCTGATTTAGGAAAAAGAAAAAGTGAAAAGTATAATTTAGTGGAACTTTCATACTGATTTCAAATGATCATGCCTCTTTACAGTTTTAGAGATATTAACATTCCTCTTCATATCTTAAGATCACATGGAATTCATCAATGTATCATTTAACCTGTAGAATACCATTTGTATGCTCTCTGCATCCATTTGTGTAGCCATTTTAAATTTAATGTTTGAGTTAATGGTCTATGAAAGTGATGATTAACATGACCAGCTCTAATACAGATTTGGTAGCAATTTTGAATGAACTTCCTGGTTAACAATGAAAAGATTTCAGGCCCTGGTAACAAGGGTTCATTGAAAAGATTTCATAGTAAGTAATATCATTCATTCAATAAATAGTATGGAGGAAAATGTGAAAATGTGAGGACACAGAGAGAACACAGCCATGTGATGACAGAGGCAGAAATTGGGGTGATTGCATCCACAAGCCAAGGAATGCCTGGGGCTACCAGAAGCTGGAAGGGACAAGAAAGAATTCTCCTCCAGAGATTTTGAAAGGACAATGACCCTGCTAACACCTTGATTTTAGAAATCTAGCCTTCAGAACTAGGATGAAATAGTGATACAGAGAGGTTGGGCAACAAGCCTGGAGTCAGCCAACTGACACCAGGCAGAGGTTCCACATCTCAGCTAACCAATGGATCTTGTTTTGTTGGAGTAAAGAAGTGGTTCTCAGCTCCTTCAACTCTTCAACATATTTGAAGAACCCAGGGAAATTGAAGAACCCAAGCCTAATGGGTGAGAGTTTCCAAGGATTTGGTCAGGGTATGAGGAGAAATCACTGGAATCACTGGAGGATTCTATTTTTAGTCCATTCAGACAGCATCATACTGCAAAGCTAATTAGGGTGCATAATGACTAGGGTGAGAGAACATCAATTAAAATGAGCAATCTAATGTCTTCTCTTGAGTTTTGTTACATTTAATATTTTAATCCAATCACTAGTCTATACAGTTTAGCTGTCCTAAGACAATAAAGCTCAAAACTAAACAAAACAAAAATCCAGGTTTTTCAGATGGTGGTTTAAATCTTTTTTCACAACTTCTCTTAATAAGGTCATGTGGGAACTACTTCTTCGTATCTGGCCTCCTAGGATCTTAATGCCAGGTCCAAGAACTACAAAGATTCCTTACACTATGTATTTGTGGAAGATAAAAAAGTTTTATATTTGTAAATTCACCTAATTAATTCTAATTGGTGTCTTCTATGTTCAGTTTTAATATGGTTTTGCTAACCAAGCCTATGGGATTTGTTTCTAAGAGTCACAGGAGACTTCTAAGCAATTATTTGCAAATCAGGGGCTGAGGAAAAAATTAAATTATGAAAAAAGTGAAGCCATAGATAATACAATGTATTTTCTTTCATCAATGTCCTGAGTCAGGAAAGTTCCTTTGTTATGCATAACCTTATTCATTTGATGAAGTTCCACTAGTTTATTTTTGCTTTTGTTGCCCAAGCTTTTGGTGTTGTCTCCAAAAAATTATTGTCAAGACCAATATCAAGGAGATTTCTCCTTATGTTTTCTTCTAGGAGTTTTATGGTTTTAGATCTTACATTTAAGTCTTTAATCCACCTTAAATTGCTTATTTTGTATGGTAATATACAGGTCCAATTTTATTCTTCTGTATGTGGATATTCTGTTTTCCCGGCACCATTTGAAGAGACTATCCTTTCCCCATTGTATGTTCTTAACACCCTTGTTGAAAATTCATTTACCATATATGTTTGGGTTTATTTCCAGGCTCTCTATTCTGTTCTATTGGTCTATGTGTCTGTTTTTATACCAGTACCATACTATTTTGATTACTATAGATTCATAATATAATTTGAGATCAGGAAATATGATGCTTCCAACTTTATTCTTCTTTCTCAAGATTGCTTTGAATATTGGTCTTTTGTAGTTCCATATAAAATTTAGGTTTGTTCTTTTTCTTTAAAAAATGCCATTGGAATTTTGTTATGGATTGCATTGAATCTATAGATCACTTTGGCTAGTAAACATTGTAACAATATTCTTCCATTGCATAAACATGGGGCATCTATGTTTAGTTGTGCTTTCTTCAGTTTCTTTCATCAGTGTTTTAGTTTCCAGTGTACCTTCGTTAAATTTATTCCTAAATATTATATTCTTTTTGGTGCTATTGTAAATGGGATTGTTTCCTTGATTTCCTTTTTGGATAGATCACTTTTGGTGTAAAGAAATGCAACTGGGCGCCTGGGTGACTCAGTCGTTAAGCATTTGCCTTCGGCTCAGGTCATGATCCCAGAGTCCTGGGATCGAGCCCCATATTGGGCTCCCTGCTCTGCAGGAAGCCTGCTTCTCCCTCTCCCACTGCCCCCTGCTTGTGTTCCCTCTCTCTCTGTCTCTCTCTGTCAAATAAATAAATAAAATCTTTAAAAAAAAGAAATGCAACTGATTTTTGCATGTTGACTTTGTATCCCCCAACTTTACTGAATTTGCTTATTAGTTATAAGAGGTTTTTTTTTTTTAATGAAGTCTTTAGGGTTTTCTACATATAGGATCATGTCATCTGCAAACAGATACTTTTACTTCTTTTCAGAATTGGATGCTTTTCTTTTTGTTGTCTAATTGCTCTTGCTAGTACTTCCAGTACTATGTTGAATAGAAGTGGTGAAAATGGGCATCCTTGCCTTGTAACCAGATCTTAGAGGTAAAATTTTTGTTTTTCCCCATTGATTATGTTATTTATGGGACTTTCATAAATAGCCTCTACTGTGTTGAGGTAAGTTTCTTTCATACCCATTTCGTTGAGAGTTTTTATCATGAATGATTATTGAATTTTCCAAATGCTTTTTCTACATCTGTTGAGATTATCATATATTTTTATCTTTTATTTTATTAATGGGGTGTATCACATTGATTGATTTGAATATGTTAAACCAACCTTGTGTCTCAGGGTTAAATATCATTTGGTCATGGTGTGTAATCTTTTTAATGTGTTGTTGAATTTGGTCTGCTGGTATTTTATTGAGGATTTTCGCATCTATGTTCATCAGAGATATTGGCCTGTAGTTTCATTGCACTCTTTTTCTGACTTTGGTATCTGGGTGATGCTGGCCTTCTACAATGAGTTTGGAAGTATTCCCTTTACTATTTTTTGGAAGAGTTTGAGAAGGATTGGTGTTAATTCTTTTAAAGTATGTTAGAATTCAGTTGTGAAGCCATCTAGTCCTGGGATATTCTTTGTTGGGTTTTTTTTTTTTAAGTTACTACTTCAGTCCTCTTATTTCTTATTGGTCTGTTCATGCTTTCTATTTCTTCTTGATTCAGTCTTGGTAAGTTGTATGTTTCTAGAAATTTATCCATTCCTTCTATATTATGTATTTTGCTGAAATGTAGTTGTTCATAATAGTCTCTTATTGTCATTTTTATTCCTCAGGCATCCATTGCAATGTCTCCTCTTTCGTGTCTACTTTTGTTTATTTGAGAATTCTGTTTTGTTCCTAGTCTAAGAGTTTGTCTATTTTGTTCATTTTTTTAAAAACCCAACTCTTAGTTTTGTTGATTTTTTTCTATTTTTTCCCCATTCTCTCTGATTTTCCTTCTTTCTTCTAACTTTGGGCTTAGTTATTCTTCTTTTCTAGTTCCTTGAGGCATAAAGTTGGGCTGTTTATAAGGTATCTTTCTTATTTATTTATTTTAAAGATTTTATTTATTTATTTGACAGAGAGAGAGATAGTGAGAGCAGGAACACAAGCAGGGGGAGTGGGAGAGGGAGAAACAGGCTTCCTGCCAAGCAGGGAGCCCAATGTGGGACTCGATCCCAGGACCCTGGGATCATGACCTGAGCCGAAGGCAGACGCTTAATGACTGAGCCACCCAAGCGCCCAGTATCTTTCTTTCTTAATGTAGGCATTTATCACTATAAAATTCTCCCTTAGTACCACTTTTGCTGCATCCCATACATTTCGGTATGCTGTATTTTGGTTTGTCTCAAGATATTATTTAAATTCCCTTTTGATTTCCTATTTGATCCACTGATTTTTCAAGTATATATCATTTAGTTTCATGTATTTGATTTTTCCACTCTTGCTGTTATTGATTTCTAGTTTCATTCCATTGTGGTTGGAAAGATACTTGGTATGACTTTGATCTTAAATTTATTAAGAGATGTTTCATGACATAACATGTAGTCTATCCTGAAGATGTTTTATGTGCATTTGAGAAGGATGTGTATTCTACCATTAGGTGAAATGTTCTATATCTGTCTGTTATGTAAATTTGGTGTTAAGTCAGCTATTTCTTTATTCATTTTCTGTCTAGATGTTATATCCATTATTGAAAAGGGGTACTGAAATCTACAGTTATTGCATTTCTGTCAACTTCTCCTTTCAGATCTATCCATATTTGCTTTATATACTTAGATGCCCTGATGTTTGATGCATATGCATTTGCCTTTGTTATATCTTCCCATTGAATTGATCCTTTTATCATTGTATATTGACCTTTGTTTCTAGAGATGGTTTTTTGACTTAAAGTCTACTTTGCCTGATATAAGTATAGGCACCCCTGCTTTATTTTGGTTACTTACTATTTGCATGGAATATTTCTTTCCTTCCCTTTCCCTTCTGTCTATGTATGTCCTTGAATCTACAGTGAGTTTCTTGTAGACATAATCTAGTTGGATCTTGGTTTTTAATCTACTCAGCCATTCTGTATCTTTTTATTGGGGATTTTACTCCATTTTCATTTAAAGTAATTATTGATAGAGGGGTGCCTCTATCTATCAACCCAGGTGACTGGGTGGCTCAGTCAGTTAAGCATCTGCCTTTGGCTCTGGTCATGAACCCAGGGTCCTGGGATTGAACCCCACATCAGGCTCCCTGTTCAGCGGAGAGCCTGCTTCTCTCTCTCTCTGCTGCTCCCCCTGCTTTGCGCTCTCTCTCTCTGTCAAATAAATAAATAAAATCTTAAAAAGTAAAGTGATTATTGATAGGGAAGTATTTACTATCACCATTTTGTTAATTGTTTTTTTGTTTGTCTTGTAGTTATTTTATTCCTCTTTTTTTTCTCTTTGTGTTCGATTTTTGTTGTTGTGTTGATAGAATGAAACTCAACCATTCTCTTAGGTTTTGATTCCTTTCTCTTTTTCTTTGTGCAACTTCTATAGGTATTTTCTTTGTGGATACCAAAGTACAGTAATAGATGTTTTAATTGTTCATGACACTTGGGAACATATTTCTGTAGATTTTTCTATTCCAGCAACTGGATTGGCAGGTGAAAAGGAGGGAAGTACTGGGAATTCTGTATGTTGCTTTGGGAGAGAAAATGTACTGGCGAACTTTTCTGTGAATTCTCTGTTCCCAGTATTTCATTTTTGACTGGGGTTGTCACATCACCCAATTTCAACTGAATAATAAGCAAGATCTAATGGGAAATAAGAGGAGACCTGGAGGGGCTGATGAATAATTATTCTGTTAATTATTCACCTTCATATCTGAGATTTCTAAGCAATTACAGAAGGTCACCCAGTCTAGTTTTTCTTAATCTTGCCAATTAAAAAAATGTACAAATTGATTGAGTGGTTCCATGTCATATTGGGAAGTGGGAAGTCTAGATCAAAGGTTCTCAGAGTGGAATTTGGAGGTTCCTGAGATTCTTTTAGAGTTTGTGAGGCCAAATCAGTTTTTATAATTATAGTAAGACACTTGCTTTTTTCACTCTCATTTTCTAACAAGTATATACTGTTTCCTAAAAGCCATATTATATATGATGACATTATTATTCTGACAGTTAATGGGTATGTTCTTGTGTCTAGGGTATAAATATGGGTATGTTCATACTTATACAAACGACTCCATTTGTTCTCATTACTTCTGTCTTTGTACTGGCTACCTATACTTATACCTGCAAAAATCTCTGTAATTTTATTCACCAAATCACCATTTTAAAATTCTAGAGTGTCCTTAATGCCTTTGTGGAGACACATGATGTACATTTTATTTTCTTGTTTCACAGTTATAGTTTATAAGTTTTTTAAAACTTATAAATGTTTTAATTTTATCTAAAACTTATTTTAGGTTTTAATAATATTAATACTAAAACAAAGTTTTACTTATTTTTTTCTTATACTTAAGAGATGGATCACTAGATCACAATTGGTAGAGTAGAAGAATCACTTTCTTTTTCTTAAGATTTTATTTATTTGAGAGAGAGAGAGTTCAAGTGGGGGGAAGAGCAGAGGTGGAGGGAGAAGCAGACTCACTGCTGAGCAGGGAACCCAATTTGGGACTCAGTCCCAGGACCTGGGGATCATGACCTGAGCCAAAAGCAGACGCTTAACCGACTGAGCCACCCAGGCATCCCAAAGAATCATTTTCTAAACTCATAACTGCTCTAACCATTTCTAAAGATGCTGAAAATCATTTGCACCTTGAAACTGATGTCACAGTAGAGTTTTTTGACTCAAGGAAGGGAGGACTATACTCCAGATATACTGGAAAAACTGTAAATTAAAATATGATGAAAACTATTTCTCTTAGCTTTATAGATGTTAATAATTCAACCTATTGAGTCTCATGTGACAACACTGTCAGATAATATTATGATATCAGTTAAATAGAAGCATCATTTTGAATTTATTTATTTTTTATTATTATTTTCAGTTAGCCAACATATAGTACATCATTAGTTTATGATGCAGTGTTCAATGATTCATTAGTTGCATATAACCCCCAATGCTCATCACAACATATGCCCTCCTTAATACCCATCACCCTCTTACCCCATCCCCCCACCCACCTCCATTCTGTAACCTTCAGTTTATTTCCCAAAGTCCAGAGTCTCTCATGGTTTGTCTCCCTCTCTGATTTCTTCCCATTCAGTTTTCCCTCCCTTCCCCTGTGGTTCTCCGCACTATTATGTGTGATCCTCATATGAGTGAAGCCATATGATAATTGTCTTTCTCTGCTTAACTTATTTCACTTAGCATAATCCCATCCAGTTCCACCCATGTTAATGCAAATGATAGATATTCATCCCTTCTTTCTATTTATTTATTTATTTTATTATGTTCAGTTAGGCAATATGTAGTACATCATTAGTTTTTGATGTCATGTTCAGAGATTCATTAGTTGTGTATAATACCCAGTTCTCATCACAACACGTGCCCTCCTTCATACCCATCACCCAGCTACCGCCTACCCCCTTTTGTAATCCTCAGTTTCTTTCCGAGAGTCCAGAGTCTCTCATGCTTTGTCTCCCTCTCTGATTTCTTCCCATTCAGTTTTCCCGACCTTCCCCAGTGGTCCTCCACACTATTCCTTATGTTCCACATATGACTGAAACCATATGGTAATTGTCTTTCTCTGCTTGACTTATTTCACTTAGCATAATACCCTCCAGTTCCTTCTGTGTCAATGCAAAAGGTAGGTATTCATCCTTTCTGATGGCTAATATTCCATTGGTCTTCTTTTTCCATTCATCTGTCAAAAGACAGTTTGGTTTTCATGTGTCTGTTAACCATTTGTATGTCTTCTTTAGAGAAGTGTCTGTTCATGTCTTCTGCCCATTTCTTCACTGGATTATTTGTTTTTTGGGTGTTAAGTTTGGTAAGTCCTTTATAGATCTTGGATACAATCCCTTTATCTGTTATGTCATTTGCAGCTAACTTCTCCCCGTTCCATAGGTTGCCTTTTAGTTTTGTAGACTGTTTCCTTTGCTGTGCAGAAGCTTTTTATCTTGCAGTCCCAGTAGTTCAGTTTTGCTTTTGTTTCCCTTGCCTTTGGAAACGTGTCTAGCAAGAAGTTACTGCGGCCGAGGTCTAAGAGGTTGTTGCCTCTGTTCTCCTCTAGGATTTTGATAGATTCCTGTCTCTCATTGAGGTCTTTCATCCATTTTGAGTTTATCTTTGTATATGGTGTAAGAAAATGGTACACTTTCATTCTTCTACACGTGGCTGTCCAAATTTCCCAGTACCATTTATTGAAGAGACTGTCTTTTTCCATTGGATATTCTTTCCTGATTTGTCGAAGAGTAGTTGACCATAGCATTGAGAGTCTGTTTCTGGGTTCTCTAGTCTGTTCCATTGATCTACTTTTCTGTTTTTGTTCCAGTGTCATAATGTCTTGTTGATTATAGCCTTGTAAGACAGCTTGAAGTCCAGAATTGTGAGGACTCCAGCTTTGGTTTTCTTTTTTTTAATTTAATTTAATTTTATTATGTTATGTTAGTCACCATACAGTACATCATTAGTTTTTGATGTAGTGTTCCATGATTCATTGTTTTCGTATAACACCCAGGGTTCCATGCAATACATACCCTCCTTAATACCCATCACTGGGCTAACCCGTCCCCCCCCCAAAACCCTCAGTTTGTTTCTCAGAGTCCACAGTCTCTCGTGGTTCATCTCCCCCTCCAATTTCGCCCCCTTCATTTTTCCCTTCCTTCTCCTAATGTCCTCCATGCTATTCCTTATATAACACAAATAAGTGAAACCATATGATAATTGACTTTCTCTGCTTGACTATGCAGGGTCTTTTCTAGTTCCATACAAATTTTAAGGTTGTTTATTCCAGCTCTGTGAAAAATGTTGATGGCATTTTGATAGGGATTGCATTGAATGTGTAGATTGCTCTGGGCAGCATAGACATTTTCACAATGTTTATTCCTCCAATCCATGAGCATGGAATGTTTTTTTCCATTTCTTTGTCTTCCTCCATTTCTTTCACAAGTGTTCTGTAGTTTCTAGGGTACAGATCCTTTACCTCTCTGATAAAGTTTATTTCTACATATCTTATCATTTTTGGTGCAATTGTACATGTGATCTATTCCTTGATTTCTCTTACTTCTGCCTCATTGTTAGTGTATGGAAATGCAACTGACTTCTGTGCATTGATTTTATATCCCACAACTTTGCTGAATTCCTGTATCAGTTCTAACAATTTTTTGGTGGAGTCTTTTGGGTTTCCTACATAGAGCATCATGTCTGTGATGAGTGAAAATTTGACTTCTCTTGCTTTGAATGAGATGCATTCTAAATTGGATGCTCTAACAGCTAAGGTAAATGAGGCAGAAGAGAGAATAAGTGATCTAGAAGACAGGATGATGGAAAGGAAGGAAATTGAAGAAAAGAGAAAAACAACTCATAGAACATGAAGAGAGACATAGAGAATTTAATGATACATTGAAAAGAACCAATAATAGGATCATCGGGATCCAAGAGAAGGTGGAAATAGAGAGAGAGGGATAGAAGGTATATTTGAGCAAATCATGGCTGAGAACTTCCCTAATCTGGGAAGGAAACAAGCATTCACGTCCAAGAGGCAGAGAGGACCCTTCCCCAAATCAATAAAAATAGATCAAATCATCCCAACATATAATAGTGAAGCTTGCAAATCTTAGAGCGAAAGAAGCTATCCTGAGAGCAGTTAGGGGGAAGAGATTTCTTATATACAGAGGGAGGAACATCATAATAACATTAGACCTATCCACAGAAACCTGGCAGGCCAGAAAGGGCTGGCAAGACATATTCAGGGTACTAAATGAAAAGAAAATGCAGCCAAGAATACTTTATCCAGCAAGGCTGTCATTCAGAATGGAAGGAGAGATAAAGAGCTTCCAGGACAGACAGAAACTGAAAGAATATGTGACCACCAAGCCAGTCCTGCAAGAAATATTAATGGGGATTCTGTAAGCAAAGAGAGACCCCAAGAGTAACATAGACCAGAAAGAAACCGAGACAATCTACAGAAACAGGAACTTTACAGGCAATACAATGGCACTAAATTCATATCTTTCAGTAGTCACGCTGAATGTAAATGGGTTGTATGCCCTCACAAAAAGACACAGGGTTTCAGCTTGGATAAAAAAGCAGGACCCATCCGCTCCACAAGAGACTCATTTTGAACCTAAAGACACCTCCAGATTGAAAGTGAGGGGATGGAGAACCATTTACCACACTAATGGACCTCAAAAAAAAGCTGGGGTAGCAATCCTCGTATCAGACAAATTAGATTTTAAACCAAAGACTGTTTGGTTCAGAGGGACACTATATCCTCCTTAAAGGGTCTATCCAACAAGAAGATCTAACATTTGTAAATATCTATGCCCCCAACATAGGAGCAGCCAGTTATATAAACCAATTAATAACCAAAGTGAAGAAACATATCAATAATAATACATTAATAGTAAGAAACTTCAACACCCCACTCACAGCAATGGACAGATCATCTAGCAGAAGATCAACAAAGAAACAAGAGCTTTGAATGATACATTGGACCAGATGAATTTCACAGACGTATGCAGAACATTTAATCCTAAAATAATAGAATACTCATTCCTCTCAAGTGCACACGGAACTTTCTCCAGAATAAACCACATATTGGGTCACAAATCATGTCTCAACTGATACCAAAAGATTGAGATTATTCCTTGCATATTTTCAGACGACAGTGCTTTGAAATGTGAACTCAATCACAAGAAGAAATTTGCAAGGAACTCAAACACTTGGAGGTTAAAACATCCTGCTAAAGAATTATTGGGTCACCCAGAAAATTAAAGAAGAACTTAAACAATTCATTGAAACTAATGAGAATGAAAACACATCAGTTCAAAACCTATGGGATACTGCAAAGGCAGGCCTAAGAGGGAAATGCATAGCCATCCAAGCCTCTCTCAAAAAATTAGGAAAATCCCAAATGCACAAGTTAACCTTATACCTAAAGGCCCTGGAGAAAGAACAACAAATAAAACCTAAACCAAGCAGGAGAAGAGAAATAATAAAGATTAGAGCAAAAATCAATGAAATAGAAACCAGAAAAACAGTAGAACAGATCAATAAAACAAGAAGCTAGTTCTCTGAAAGAATTAATAAGATCGATAAACCTCTGGACAGACTTATCCAAAAGAAAAGAGAAAGGACCCAAAGCAATAAAATCATGAATGAAAGGGGAGAGATCACGATTAATACCAAGGAAATAGAAACAATTGTTAGAAATTTTTATCAGCAACTATATGCCAACAAATTAAGCAATGTTGAAGAAATGGATGCATTCTTGGAAACTTACAAACTACCAAGACTGAAACAGGAAGAAATATAAAATCTGAACAGAACAATAACCAGCAAGGAAATTGAATCAGTCATCAAAAACCTCCCAAAAAACAAGAGTCTAGGGCCAGACGACTTCCCAGGGGAATTCTACCAGACATTTAAGGAAGAAATAATACCCATTCTACTGAAGATGTTTCAAAAAAATAGAAATGGAAGGGAAACTTCCAAACTCATTCTATGAGGCCAACATTACCTTGATCCCAAAACCAGACAAAGACCCCATCAAAAAGGAGAATGACAGACCAATATCCCTGACGAATATGGATGCTAAAATACTCACCAAGATTTTAACCAATAGGATCCAAAAGTACATTAAAAGGATTATTCACCACGACCAGGTGGGATTTATTCCTGGGATGCAAGGGTGGTTCAAAATTTGGAAATCAATCAATGTGATAGAACACATTAATAAGAGGAGAGAGAAGAACCATATGATCCTCTCAATTGGTACAAAAAAAGCATTTGACAAAATACAACATCCTTTCTTGATTAAAACTCTTTGAAGTATAGGGATAGAGGGAACATACCTCAACATCATAAAAACCATATACAAAAACCCCACAGTGAACATCATTCTCAGTCGGGAAAAACTCAGATCTTTTCCCTTAAAGTCAGGAACATGACAGGAATGCCCACTCTCACCACTGTTGTTCAACATAGTACTAGAAGTCCTGGCCTCAGCAATCAGACAACAAAAAGAAATAAAGGCATTCAACTTGGCAAAGAAGAAGTCAAAATCTAACTCCTCACAGATGACATGATACTTTATGTGGAAAACCCAAAAGACTGCACCTCAAAATTGCTTGAACTCATAGAAGAATTCAGCAACATGGCAGGATACAAAATCAATGTACAGATATCAGTTGCTTTTCTATATACTAAAAATGTGACTGAAGAAAGAGAAATTAAGGAATCGATCCCATTTACAATTGCATCCAAAACCACAGAATACCTAGGAATAAACCTAACCAAAGAGGTAAATGAGCTGTACTCTAGAAACTACAGAACACTGATGAAAGAAATTGAGGAAGACACAAAGAGATGGAAAAACATTTCATGCTTATAGATTGGAAAAATAAACACTGTTAAAATGTCTATGCTGCCCAGAGCAATCTACACATTCAATGCAATCCTTATCAAAATACCATTGACATTTTTCACAGAGCTGGAACAAACAATCCTAAAATTTGTATGGAACCAGAAAAGACCCCAAATACCCAGGGAATGTTGAAAAAGAAAACCAAAGCTGGGGGCATCACAATGCCTGACTTCAAGCTATATTACAAAGCTGTGGTCATCAAGACAGCATGGTACTGGCACAGAAACAGACACATAAATCAATGGAACAGAATAGAGAGTGCAGTTGACTCTATGTTCAACTAATCTTTGACAAAGCAGGAGAGAATATCCAATGGAATAAAAGATAGTCTCAATAAATGGTGTTGGGAAAATTGGACAGCCTTTTGAAACTGGAAAATGCAGAAAAATGAAACTGGACCATTCTCTTACACCATACACAAAGATAAACTAAAAATGGATGAAAGATCTAAATGTGAGATAGGATTCCATTAAAATCCTAGAGGAGAACAGAGGCAGCAACCTCTCCGACCTTGGACAAAGTAACTTCTTTCAAGATACGTGTCTAAAAGGCAAGGGAAACAAAAGCAAAAATGAACTATTGGGACTTCATCAAGATAAAAGCTTCTGCACAGCAAAGGAAACAACAAAACTAAAAGGTAACTTATGAAATGGGAGAAGATATTTGCGAATGACATTACAGATAAAGGGCTGGTATTCAAGATCTATAAAGAATTTCTCAAACTCAACACCCAAAAAACAAATAATCCAGTCAATAAATGGGCAGAAGACATGAACAGACATTTCACCAAAGAAAACATACAAATGTTTAACAGACACATGAAAAAATGCTCCACATCACTTGCCACCAGGGAAATACAAATCAAAACCATAATGAGATACCACCCTACATCAGTCCAAATGGCTAAAATTGACAAGACAGGGAACAGTAAATGTTGACAAGAATGTGGAAAAGGGGGAACCCTCTTACACTGTTGGTGGAAATGCAAGCTGGTACAGACACTCTGGAAAACAGTGTGGAGATTCCTCAAGACGTTAAAAATGGAGCTACCCTATGACCCAGCAATTGCACTACTGGGTATTTACCCCAAAGATACAGATGTAGTGAAAGAAGGGGCACATGCACCCCAATGTTCATAGCAGCAATGTCCACAATAGCCAAACTGTGTAAGGAGCAAGCTGTCCATCAACAGATGAATGGATAAAGGAGATGTAGTTCATATATACAATGGAATATTACTCAGCCATCAGAAAGGATGAATATCTACCATTTACATCAACAGGGGTGGAACTGGAGAGGATTATGCTAAGTGAAATAAGTCAAGCAGAGAAAGACAATTACCACATGGTTTCACTCATATGTGGGACAGATGGAATAGTGCAGAGGACAATAGGAGTAGAGGGGTGAAAATGATTGGGGAGAAATCAGAGAGGGAGACAGACCATATGAAACTCATGACTCCAGTAAACAAACTGAGGGTTGTGGAAAGGGAGGTGGGTTGGGAGATGGGGCAATTGGGTGTTGGACATTAAAGAGGGCACTTAATATGATGAGCACTGGGTGATATACTCAACTAATGAATTTTTGAACATTATATCAAAAACTAATAATAATTAGTTTGGCTAATGATAATTACATTGGCTAATTGAATTTAAGTACAAAAAGAATTAAACCCAAGTTTAGACACGTGTTTTAGGATCGAGGGATGCGGGTAAAATGGACTGATGGGGAGATGATAGCAGTGGTATATACCGCTTAATATGTTTCAACTTCCATTTTAAAGTAATGAAAGGAATGGGCGTTTGAGGTAATAGGAGCCAAAACTAGGGAAATGAGAAGGATGAAAGACAAACTGGAGATAATCTAGGAGTAAAAATTCTGAGGATCTTGAATGCCAGGTTGAAAAATTAGGATTTTATTAGGGCAGGTGTTTGGGCAACCAATGGAGGAAGAGCCTGTGCTAGAGCTTAAAATAACAGAAACTTCATATTAATTTAAGTTGGGCACTTCTTAGCTTTCCCTGGAACCTTTTATCTTACATTTGCTCACATTGAGACCACTTTGGAGGCTAACATGGTACTTTAGGGGGAAATGATGGGGAACTGTACTAGGGAGTGGTAATGAGGTGGGAAAAAGTGGGAAAACTCAAGAGGGATTCCAGAGCTAGAATAACCAGGACTTAGTGGCATTTTGGATGTGGGAAGTGAAGGAGAGAAAAGAGCATTAAGGATTCTGACCTTGAGCAGGTGTATGGTTGAGTCATTCACTGAGGTGGATAAGCCAGGAAGAGGAGCTAATTTAGGGTGGTGAGTGGAAAAAAGATGAATTCCCTTTCAAGCATGTTGTAGCTGTGCTTATGGAAGACATCCAAAGAGGTAGTCCCATTTACCCGCTTGTATAAAGTGCTCATTTTAAACTATCACAGGTGTATGATTATCTAACCTTCAACCTAAAAAATTTGTAAACTTTCTAAGTTTTCTTGTGTCTTCCAGTGTCTTACTGCCCATAGAATCAGGAAGCCACTTTTCATATGTTACCCCAAATTACTCTGATGTATTTTAAAACTATTCCCTACCTACTGTTGCTAGAATCCAAGAACAGATGCTCTGTCATCCTCCTTATAGACTCTTTTCACATTTTCAAAGAACTCCAAACACATGCACACACGAAATCCTGTCCATCCCTCTGTAAAACTTCCATTTTAATTCTGCTAGGAAATTATTTCTTCATCTCTGAACTTTCATAGTCATGTGTACCACTAACATGGCACTAAACCACTGTTAATTTTATATTTCTGTATATGTTTTTTGTATATGTCCTATATCCTCTACTAAACTGTAGGCTCCTTGAAGGCAGAAGTATGCATCCCCCCACAGCATATGCCACATTGTGGAAGTTCATTGATCTATACAAACATAAAATTGAGTATAGCACAGTGTTTTACACATAATAGGTGCCAAAGAAATACTTGTCTAGTGAATGACACCCCAATGTCAACTTTCCTTTGGTAAAATCAGCCTCAGAGGACCCATTTCCTAAATGGCATGTTCTCACTGCTCTCCTTGTTATCATTAAGTGGATGTGATATGATCGTATAAGACCCAGATACTAAACTTTACCCCTTTATCAGCATTTAAACCCTCTTGGTTACATTTTTTAATTCAAGAATGGTGTGTAAATATATTGCATAATTGAAATTCTAAGAGAATAGAACTTAAATTTTGTCCAAAAAAGCCCCACTCACAAATGTGTAAGATGAAACTCGAAAAGATGGTGGATTATTCCACCGGTCCCCTGAATTGAGCTGAATATCTACCAGACCACTCTGAACACCCATGAAATCAGCCTGAGATGTAAGAAGATATATCTGGATCTCTACAAACAGAATAACGCAGGAGGTTGGTTTCAAGGTATGAAGCAGGGAGCCTTGATTCCCCAGGCAGATATTGGAAGATAAACGGAAGGAGGGAAACTTCGGGATCCTGCACTACTGGTGCGCAAAAGCCTCCCATGCTGGGGATGGGGCACAGACTCACAGACTGGTAGCGGTGGGAAATTGACTTTAGGGCAGCCCCCTGGACTGAAACCTGGAGCAGTGGGGCTGCCTGTGGGAAAGAAGCACAAAAGTCAGAGACATACCAGGACTTGGAAGCGAGGACTGGGAGTGCTTCTGAGGGGTGCACAACCCAGGACGCTGCAGTTTTTAGCAGCACAGACAGAAAACAGAGATATTGTGGCCCAGAGAGCTCACTAAAGAACAGACTGTGATCTCTCTGTTCTGAGGCAGAGAGTTAGAAATGTTCTCTTCTGCTCTGACTCTCGGAAGAGACGCAGAAAGCCACCAGGGAAAGCCGCCAGAGAACAAAAGCCCCCCAAAACCGGTTTTCACTGATCCCATCCCCCCCACAGGGGACAGGGCAACTCTGCCCAAACAGGGTTGCCTGAGTAACAGCACAGCAGACCCCTCCCCCAGAAGACAGGCTGGGAGAACAAGAAACTGACAACCCTAAGGTCCATAAAAAACAGCTGCATCTTGCTTGGGTTGTGCTCAATAATTTAGACTCTGTACACTCCCTGAACCACCCCTCAACAGAATGACTAGGAGGAGGAACCCCCAAATAGGAAAGACTCAGGAATTGTGACTTCTGCCACAGATTTACAAATAGGTAGAGATATAAACAAGATGTCGGAAATGGACTTCAGGGTAACAGTTATGAAGGCAATAGCTAGGATGGAGAAATAGATTAATGGCAACATAGAGTCTCTAAGGGCAGAAATAAAAGCTGAACTGGCAGAACTTAAAAATGCTATGAATGAGATCCAATGTAATCTAGATAATCTAACAGCTAGGGTAAGTGAGGCAGAAGAACAAATTAGTGATCTAGAAGACCAACTGATAGAAAAGAAAGAAAAAGAGGAGACCTGGGAGAAACAACTTAAAATCCATGAAAACAGAATCAGAGAAATAAGTGACAGCATGAAACGTTCCAATGTCAGAATTATTGGGATCCCTGAGAGGGTGGAGAGAGAGGGAGGACTAGAAGATATATTTGAGCAAATCATAGCTGAGAAAATTCGAAAATTGCTGAAAAAATTATACTGAAAGCCTGAAGAATTAAAAAGAAAAAAAAAAAACCCACAAATGCTATATTCCTTTTTCCCCAAGTGCTGAAGCTTTGCAGTTCTCTATGATCAGGAAACTTGGTGCTAGCCAGTTGTTCCTGCTGGTCTTCTGGGGGAAGGTCCTGTTACACTGATTCTTGGGTGCACCTGCACTTGTAGAAATGTGCTTCCATTGCCAGGGCACAGGCTCAGTGTAAATGTCTCCAGATTCCACTATGTGGCGTTGTTTTGCTTTCTGAAGTCTTTCAGCCCTGATGGGCTGGATGAAAATATGGCACCCCACTCTCTAGCCCCAGAGCTGAAAGTTTGCACCCCCCACTCTTCAGTGAGCCCTCACAGAAAGCAGTCAATCACTTTTGTCTCCCTGGTTTCCATCTAAACTTTGTGTTCTCCTAGTCCATGACCAAGCATTTTTATCTCAGGCACATGACTGAGTTTCAAGTCTCCAAATTTTATGGACTCCTACATCGTGCACCCATGCTGTTACTCCCAGGGGAGGGAGGGGTGTCTCATCACATTTCTGCCTATTGCTGGGCCCCTGCCAGGAGAGTGGTCCTGTGACCATGCAGCAGTTTGCAGTTTGTGGCAACACAGAGCAGAAAGCCAGCACCAAGACTCACTGTTTTCACCCAGCTTCCCTGCTCCAATACCTGGAAACTCTGATACACTCAAGCACCCCCATTCTTCTTGTGGCCCCAGGGATTCTGAGACCATGCTGTCCCACCTGGGGTTTCCTCTGCTTCACCACCTGAGCACCTTTAAGCCAGGGACATCCCCCACTGTAGTAGAATTCTAAAAGTTCCCCCTACTGTAGCAGAATTCTAAAAGTTCCAGCTTTGTGCTCCGCAGCCTATAATACTTTGCAGTAGCCTCCTTAAACTGACTCTATCCCCACTCCCATATCCTCTGATATATAGCCCCAGATTCAAGTTTCCACACCTCTTACCTTCCAAAAAAGTGGTCACTTTTCTATTTGTAGAATTGCAGCATTTCTTTTCTCAGATCTTTGATTTATTTTGCAGATGTTCAGAATGATTTGATAACTTTCTAGCTGAATTCCAGGGACCAGATGAACTTATGGTCCCCTACTTCTCTGCTATCTTAACTCTTCCTCTAACAAATATTTAAAGAAGAATTTAATACCTATTCTTCTGAAATGGTTCCAAAAAACAGAAATGAATGAAAACTTCCAAACTTATCCTAGCAGCATTACCTTGATCCCAAACCAGACAGACAGAGACAAATTAAAAGGAGAATTACAGATCAATACCCCTGATGAACATGGATGCAAAAATTCTCAAAAGATACTTGCTAATAGAATCCAATAGGACATTAAAAGGATTATTCACAACCTCCAAGCAGGATTTATCCCGGGCTGTAGGGGTGGTTCAACATCCACAAATCAACCAATGTGATACCCCACATTAATAAAATAAAGGATAAGAAACACATGATCCTCTCAATAGATGCAGAAAAAGCATTTGACAAAATACAACATCCTTTCTTAAAAACTCTCCACAATGTAGGGATACAGGGAACATACCTCAACATCATAAAAGCCATATATGAAAGCTAATATCCTCAATGGAGAAAAACAGAACTTTTCCCCTAAAGTCAGGAACATGACAGGAATGTCCACTCTCACCACTGTTGTTCAACATAGTACTGGAAATCCCAGCCTTAGCAATCAGATAACAATAAGAAATAAGCAGCATCCAAATGACACCTCATACCAGATAAAATTAACAACCTAGGACACACAGATATTGGTGAGGATCTGGAGATAGGGGAACCCTCTTAAACTGTTGGTGGGAATGAAAACTGGTTCAACCACTCTGAAGAACAGTTTGGAGTTTCCTCAAAAAGTTAAAAATGGAACTACCCTACAGCCCATCAATTCCACTACTAAGTGTTTATCTAAAGGATACAAACAAAAGACAACCGACAGAATGGGAGAAGATATTTGCAAATGATATATCAGATAAAGGGTTAGTATCCAAAATCTATAAAGAACTTATCAAACTCAACACCCAAAGAACAAATGATCCAATCAAGAAATGGGCAGAAGATGTGAACAGACATTTCTCCAAAGAAGACATCCAAATGGCCAACAGACACATGAAAAAGTGCTCAACATCACTCAGCATCAGGGAAATCCAAATCAAAACCTCAATGAGATACCACCTCACACTAGTCAGAATTGCTAAAATTAACAAGTCAGGAAACGACAGATGTTGGCAGGGATGCAGAGAAAAGGGAACCATCCTACAATGTTGGTGGGAATGCAAACTGGTGCAGCCACTCTGGAAAACAATATGGAGGTTCCTCAAAAAGTTGAAAATAGAACTACCCTATGACACAGCAATTGCACTCCTGGGTATTTACCCCAAAGATACAAATGTAGTGATCCGAAGGGGTATGTGCACCCCAATGTTTATAGCAGCAATGTCCACAATAGCCAAACTGTGGAAAGAGCCAAGATGTCCATCGACAAATGAATGGATAAAGAAGATGTGGTATATATATACAATGGAATATTATGCAGCCATCAAAAGGAATGAAATCTTGCCATTTGCAATGACGTGGATGGAACTGGAGGGTATTATGCTGAGCGAAATAAGCCAATCAGAGAAAAACATGTATCATATGACCTCACTGATATGAGGAATTCTTAACCTCAGGAAACAAACTGAGGGTTGCTGGAGTGTTGGGGGTTGGGAAGGATGGGGTGGCTGAGTGATAGACATTGGGGAGGGCATGTGCTATGGTGAGAGCTGTGAATTGTGTAAGACTGTTGAATCACAGACTTGTACCTCTGAAACAAATAATACATTATATGTTTAAAAAAAAAGATGGCAGGAAGGGAAAAATGAAGGGGGGGGAATCTGAGGGGATGAACCATGAGAAACTATGGGCTCTGAGAAACAAACTGAGGGTTCCAGAGGGGAGGGGGTGGGGGATGTGTTAGCCTGGTGACAGGTATTAAAGAGGGCACGTACTGAATAGAGCACTGGGTGTTATATGCAAACAATGTATCATGGAACACTACATCAAAAACTAATGATGTAATGTATCGTGATTAACATAACATAATAAAAGAAAAGAAAAGAAAAAAGAAAAAGCAAACAAAAAACCATAGTTATTTCAAGGGGCACATGCACCACAATGTTTATAGCAACAATGTCCAAAATAACCAAAATATGGAAAGAGCTCAGATGTCCATCAACAGATGAATGGATAAAGAGAATTTGGTATATATAATGGAATATTACTCAGCCATCAAAAAGAATGAAATCTTGCCATTTGCAAGGATGTGGATAGAACTAGAGGGTATTATGCTAAACGAAATAAGTCATTCAAACAAAAACAAATACCATATGATTTCACTCATATGTGGAATTTAAGAAATAAAACAGATGAATATAGGTGAAGGGAAGAAAAATAAAATAAGATGAAAACAGAGAGGGATGCAAACCATAGAGACTTGTAAGTATAGGGAACAAACTGAGGGTTGCTGTAGGGGAAGTGGGTGGGGTGATGGAGTAATTGCGTGATGGATATTAAGGAGGGCACGTGATGTTATGAGCACTGGGAGTTATAAGCAATTGATGAATCACCAAATTCTACCCCTGAAACTAGTAATATATTATATGTTATCTAAATTGAATTTAAATTAAAAAAAGAAGAGGAAGGAAAACTTTCAAATTAATTCTGTGAAGCCGGCATTATTCTGATACCAAAACTGGAATGAGTTACCACTAACAGAATTGCAGCCAATATTCCTGATGAGCATAGATGTCAAAATCTTCAATGAAATACTAGCAAACCGAATTGAAGGATACCTTAAAAAATCATTCACACAATCAAGTGAAATTTATTCTTGGGTTGCACAAATGGTTCAATATTCACAAATCAATCAATGTGATACATCACATCAATAAGTGAAAGGATAAGAACCATAAGATCATTTCAATAGATTGCAGAAAAAACATTTGAGAAAGTACAGTATCCATTCATGATAAAAGCCCTCAACAAAGTTTGTTGAGATGGGTATACTTCAACATAATAAAGGCCATATATGAAAAACCCACAGCTAAAATCATCCTCAATAAGGAAAAACTGAAATCTTTTCCTCTACAGTCAGGAACAAGACAGGAATGTCAACTCTCACCACTTCTATTCAACATAGTACTGGAAGTCCTAACCACAACAATCAGATAACAAGAAGAAAAAAAAAAGGCATCCAAGTCAACAGGGAAGTCAAACTCTCACTATTTGCAGATGACATCATACTTTATGTAGAAAACCTGAAAGATTCCACCAAAAAAGTGCTAGAACTGATACAGGAATTCAGTCAGGTCACAGGATACAACATCAACACATAGAAATTTGTTGCATTGCTATACATCAATAATGAAGCAGCAGAAAGAGAAAATAAGGAATTGATCCTGTGTACAATTGCAACAAAAATAATAAGATACCTAGGAATAAAACTAACCAAAGAGGTGAAAGACCTGTACTCTGAAAACTAGAAAACACTGATGAAAGAAATTGAAGATGACAAAAAGAAATGGAAAGACATTCTCTTCTCATGGATTGGAAGAACAAATAATTTTTAAATGGTTATACTACCCAAAGCAATCTGCACATTTAATGCAATATCCATCAAAATACCAAGAGCATTTTTCACAGAATTAAAAAAAACATTTCTAAAAGATGTGTTTAGCCATAAAAGACCCTGCATTGCCAAAGCAATTTTGAAAAAGCAAAGCATAGCTAGACTTCCGTCAAGATGGTGGAAGATAGGGGACCTCATTTCATGTGGTCCCTTGAATTTAGCTAGATATCTATCAAATCATTCTGAGCACCTATGAATTCAACCTGAGATATAAGAAAAGAATTGCTGGAATACTACAAATAGAACAGTGACCACATTTTGCAAGGTAGGATGTGCAAAGAAGTGAATCTTGGGGGGTAGGGAGCCTCCAAAAGTCAGCTACTGGAAAATGGTAAAGCAGTGGGGCTCAAAATCAGAACTTTTAGAAGTCTTCTCCAGTGAGAAACATCCCGGTCTGAAAGGTGCTCAGGTGATGAAGCAGAGCAGAATCCTAGGTGGGACAATGTGGTCTCAGGATGCCCAGGGTCACAGAAAGAATAGGGGTGCCTGAGCCGGCAGAGTTCCCAAGCACTGGAGTGGTAAACCAGCTATGGTCAGTGAGCCCAGGAATGGGCTCTCAGCTCGGTTTGCCATAACTTGCACACACTGCAGGATTGGGTGAATGCTTTCTGGGCGGGGGTCCTGCAAGTGGCAGGCTGGTGGTGACCCTCCTCCTTCCCTTGGGAGGATCAGCGCAGGTGAACACCACAGGAGTCTGCAGAGTTTGGGCACAAAAAAGTGAAGAGTGCATTTCCCTGAGGGCTACTGAAGAGAGGGGGCCACAATATTTCACCTTTGGTGCTGGATATTCAGGCGCTGCCATTTTAATTTTCATCTTCTAAAGCCACAAAGAAAGCCTTCGGGGAACAAAAGCTACATAGAGCAACCGCAAGCAACTTACACTGAGCCCGGCCCCCTGAAAGGGGTGGTGAAACTCCACCCAAGTAAAGACACCTGAGAATCAGTACAGCAGGCCTTTCCCGCAGAAGACCGGCTAGAACATCAGGTAAATATCAACTTTACCAAACACACAGAACTGCAAAACTCCAGTGCTAAGGGCAATTAGTATATAGAATTTGAGGTTTTTCTCTCATGATTCTTTTATCTTTCAGTTTAAATTTTTCCTTTTCAACTAGGTTCTTATTTTATCAATTGTTTGTTTTTAAGTTTCCTTTTAATTTTATTTTTACATTTACATTTTATAGATATATACTTCATTTTTTGCTTCCTTTCACTGTATTTAATTAATTTTTGTATATATAGAAGTTTTGCTTTATTCACAATTTTGGGATTTTTTTGTCTCCTAACGAACAGACCAAAATACACTCAGGACCAAATGGATGACCCTGTTCTTTCCACTTGGGAGATTATATTCTCTCTCTTTTTTCTTTTTCTTTTTCCTTCTTTTTCTTTTCTTTTTTGGTTTCTGACCTCCTCGGATTTGTCTAGTGTAGATTTCTCTTGGGTCGTGGTTGATATTTTTGATTTTGTTCTCTCATTAATCCATTCCTCTCTGGGCAAAATGACTAGAAGAAGGTAATACTCTCTGACACAGAACTAATCGATATAGCTATATGTAAAATGTCAGAGCTGAAATTCAGGATAACGATTATAAAGTTACTACCTGGACTTAAAAAAAAAAAGCATAAAAGACACTAGAGAATCTTAGTGCAGATATAAAATCTAATTAGGGCAAAATTAAAAATGCTTTAACTGAGATGCAGTCTAAAATGGATGGTCTAACAGCTAGGGTAAATGAGGCAGAAAAGAGAGTCAGGGACATAGAAGACAAGATGATGGGAAGGAAGCAGCTGAGGAAAGGAGAGAAAAACAACTAATGAACCGTGAGGAGAAGATTTGAGAAATCAGTGATACCATAAAACAAAAAATTATTAGATATTGGGGTCCAAGAAGAAAAAGAGAGAGAGAGGGACAGAAGGTATATTTGAGCAAAGCATAGCTGTGAACTTCCCTAGTGTGGGGAAGAAAACAGGCATTTAAGTCCAAGAGGTAAAGAGAATCCCCCTCAAAATCAATAAAAATATTTCAACACTCAGACATATAATACTTAAACTTGCAAATTTCAGAAATAAAGAGAAAATCCTGAAAGCAGCTCAAAGCAGGAGCTCCTTAACATACAATGGTAGAAACATTAGACTGGCAGCAGACCTATCCACAGACACCTGGCAGGTCAGAAAGGGCTGGCATGATATATTCAGGGCACTAAATGAGAAAAATATGCAGCCAAGAATACTTTATCCGGCAAGGCTGTCATTCAGAATGGAAGGAGAGATAAAGAGCTTCCAGGACAAACAGAAACTAATAGAATTTGTGATCACTAAACCAGCCCTGCAAGAAATATTAAAGGGGATCCTGTAAGCGAAGAGAGAGCCCAAAAGTAACATAGATCTGAAAGAAACAGAGACAAGCTACAGAAACAGGGACTTTACAGGAAATACAATGGCAGTAAATTCATATCTGTCAGTAGTTACAATGAATGTAAATGGTCTAAATGCTCCAATCAAAAGACACAGGGTATCAGATTGGATAAAAAAGCAAGACCCATCCATATGCTGTCTCTAAGGGACTCATTTTAGACCTAAAGACACCTCCAGATTGAAAGTGAGGGGATGGAGTACCATTGATCATGGAAATGGACATCAAAAGAAAGCATTCGGAATAGCTATTCTCATATCAGACAAATTAGATTTTTAAACCAAAGACTGTAGTAAGGGATTAAGAGAGACCCTATATCATACTTAAAGGGTCTATCCAACAGAAAGATCTAGCAATTATAAATATTTATGCTCCTAACACAGGAGCAAACAATTATATAAACCAATTAATAACAAAATTAAAGAAACACATTGATAATAATACAATAATAAGAGGGGACTTTAACACCCCACTCACAGCAATGGAAAGATCATCTAAGCAGAAGATCAACAAGGAAACAAGGGTTTTGAATGACACCTTGGACCAGACGGACTTCACAGATATATACAGAGCATTCTATCCTAAAGCAACAGAATACACATTCTTCTCCAGTGCACATGGAACATTCTCCAAAATCGATCACATACTGTTTCACAAATCAGGTCTCAACTAGAACCAAAAGATTAGGATTATTCCCTGTATATTTTCAGACCACAATGCTTTGAAACATAAACTCAATTACAAGAGGACATTTGGAAGGAACTCAAACACTTGGAGGTTAAAAAGCACCCCACTAAAGAATGAATGGGTCAACCAGAAAATTAAAGAAGAATTTAAAAGTCATGGAAACAAATGAAAATGAAACACAGCTATGAAAACCACTGGGATGCTGCAAAGGTGGCCTTAAGAGGGGAGTACATAGCAATACAAGCCTTTCTCAAAAAATTAGAAAAGTCTCAAATATCCAAGCTAAACTTACACCTAAAAGAGCAGGAGAAGGAAAAGCAAATAAAGCCTAAACCAAGCAGAAACAGAGAAATAATAAAGATTAGAGCAGAAATCAATGAAATAGAAACCAAAAGAACAGAAGAACAAACAATGAAACTAGGAGCTGGTTCTTGAAGGAAATAATAAGATCAATAAACCCCTGGCAGGACTTATCAAAAAGAAAAGAGAAAGGACCTAAATTAACAAAATCATGAATGAAAGATGAGAGATCACAACCAAGAACAAGGAAATACAAACAATTTTAAGAGCATATTATGAACAACTATATGCCAACAAATTAAGCAATTTAGAAGAAATGGATGCATCCCTAGAAACATATAAACACCAAAACTGACACAAGAAGAAATAGAAAACCTGAGAGAAGGAAAGATGGCCGAGGAGTAGGGGACCCTATTTCAACTGGTCTCTGGAATTGAGCTGGATATCTACCAAACCACTCTGAGCACCCAAGGAAACCAGCATGAGATGTAAAAAGATCTGGATCTCTACAAACAGAATATCACAGGTGGTTGGTTTTGAGGTACGAAGAGGGGGGCTGTGATTCCATGGGCAGATATCGGAGGATAAATGGCAGCGGGAGGGAGCCTGTCCGTGGGGATCCTACACCACCAGTGAGTGACAGCCTTGCTAGCTGGGGACAGGGCACAGACTTGCAGACCAGTAGCCATGGTGAAAGGACTTTAGGGCAGCCCCCAGGCTGGAAAGCCAGAGTGGCAGGGTCTTGCGTGCGAACTGGGAGTGGCTGGCGGTTTTAGAAGCACAAAGGGCAGAGAAGTGTCCCGGCCTGGAGGCAGGACTGGGAGCACTGTGGATGGGCACACAACCCAGGATGCTGCAGTTTACAGCATCACGGACAGAAACGGAGATGATGTGGCCTGGAGAGCTCACTGAAGAACAGACTACGGTCTCTCTGTTCTGAGGCAGAGGGTTGGAAATGGTCTCTTCTGCTCTGACTCACAGAAGAGATGCAGAAAGCCAACAGGGAAAGCCGCCAGAGAACAAAAGCCCCCAAAACTGATTCCCACTGAGCCCATCCCCCGCCACAGGGGGGCAGGGCAACTCCGCCAAAACAGGGTTGCCTGAGTAATAGCGTGGCAGGCCCCTCCCCCAGAAGACAGCCTGGGAAAACAAGAGGCCAGCAACCCTAAGGTCCCTAGAAAACAGGTGCATCTTGCTTCGGTTCTGGCCAATAATTTGGATTCTATACATTCCCTCAAACACCCATCAACAGAATGACTAGGAGGAGGAATCCCCAAAATAGAAAAGATTCAGAGATTATGACTTATGCTGCAGATTTACAAATGGATGCAAATATAACCAAGATGTCAGAGATGGAATTCAGGCTAGCAATTGTGAAGGCAATGGCTTAGAATGGAGAAATCGAGTAATGGCAACATAGACTCTCTAAGGGCAGAAATGAAAACTAAATTGGCAGAACTTCAAAATGCTATCAGTGAGATCCAATCCAAACTAGATAATCTAACAGCTAGGGTAAGTGAGGCAGAAGAACAAATAAGCAACTTGGAAGAAAATATAATAGATAAAAAGGGAAAAGAGGAGGCCAGGGAAAAGCAACTCAGAATCCATGAAAATAGAATCAGAGAAATAAATGACACCATGAAGTGTTCCAATGTCAGAATAATTGGAATCCCAGAGGGAGTGGAGAGAGAGAGAGAGAGGACTAGAAAATGTATTTGAGCAAATCGTAGCTGAGACCTTCCCTAATCTGGGGAATGAAACAAACATTCACGTCCTAAAGGCAGAGAGGACCCCTCCCAAGATCAAGGAAAACAGGCCAACACCCCGGCATGTAATAGTAAAACTTGCAAATCTTAGAACGAGGGAAACCATCTTAAGGGCAGTTAGGGGGAAGAGATTCCTTAACGTACAGAGGGAGGAACATCAGGATAATGTCAGACCTATCCACAGAGACCTGGCAAGCCAGAAAGGCCTGGCAAGACATATTCAGGGTAATAAATGAGAAGAACATGCAGCCAAGAATACTTTATCTGGCAAGGCTGTCATTTAGAATGGATGGAGAGATGCAGAGCTTACAAGACTGGCAGAAACTGAAAGAATATGTGACCACTAAGCAGGCCCTGCAAGAAATATTAAGGGGGGTTCTATAAAAGGAGAAAGACCCCAAGAGGGATATACAACAGAAATTTACAGGGACAATCTATAAAAACAATGTCTTCACAGGCAACATGATGACAATTAATTCTTATCTTTCAATAACCACTCTCAGTGTGAATGGCCTAAAGGCTCCCATAAAATGGCACAGGGTTGCAGATTGGATAAAAAGACAAGACCCATCCATATGCTGCCTACAAGAGACTCATTGTGAACCTAAAGTTACATCCAGACTGAAAGTGAAGGGATGGAGATCCATCTTCCATGCCAGTGGACCTCAAATGAAAGCTGTGGTAGCAATTCTTATATCAGACAAATTAAATTTTAAACGAAAGTTTGTAATTAGAAACACAGAAGGACTTTGTCATTCTTAAGGGGTCTATCCAACAAGAAGATCTAACAATTGTAAATATCTATGCCCCCAACATGGGAGCAGCCATCTACATAAGCCAACTGTTAACAAAATAAAAGAATCATATTGATAACAATACATTAATTGTAGGAGACCTCAATACTCCACTCTCAGCAATGGACAGATCATCTAAGCAGAAGATCAACAAGGAAACAAGAGCTTTGAATGATACACTGGACCAGAGGGACCTCATAGATGAATACAGAACATTCCACCCTAAAACAACAGAATACTCATTCTTCTCGAGAGCACATGGAACTTTCTCCAGAATAGACCACGTACTGGGTCACAAATTATGCCTTAACCAATACCAAAAGATTGAGATGATTCCCTGCATATTCTCAGACCACAGTGTTTTAAAACTGGAACTCAATCACAAGAAAAAATTTGGCAGAAATTCAAACACTTGGAAGCTAAAGACCACTCTGCCCAAGAATGTTTGGGTCAACCAGGAAATCAAAGAAGAACTTAAACAATTCATGGAAATCAATGAGAAGGAAAACACATCAGTCCAAAACCTATGGGACACTGCAAAGGCGGTCCTAAGGGGGAAATACATAGCCATCCAAGCCTCACTCAAAAAAAAAATAGAAAAATGCTGAATTCACCAACTAACTCTACACCTTAAAGAACTAGAGAAAAAGCGACAAACGATGCCTAAGCCATGCACTAGAAGAGAAATAATTAAGATTAGAGCAGAGCTCAATGAATTAGAAACCAGAAACACAGTAGATCAAATCAATGAAACTAGAAGTTGGTTCTTTGAAAGAATTAGTAAGATCGATAAACCACTGGCCAGACTTATCCAAAAGAAAAGAGAAAGGACCCAAATTAATAAAATTATGAATGAAAGGGGAGAGATCATGACTAACACCAAGGAAATAGAAACATTATTAGAAATTATTATCAACAACTCTATGCCAATAAACTGAGCAATCTGGATGAAATGGAGGCCTTCCTGGAAACCTATAAGCTGCCAAGACTGAAACAGGAAGAAATTGACAACCTGAATAGGCCAATAACCAGTAACAAGATTGAAGCAGTGATCCAAAACCTCCCAAAAATCAAGAATCCAGGGCCTGATGGATTCCCTGGGGAATTCTACCAAACATTCAAAGAAGAAACAATACCTATTCTACTGAAGCTGTTTCAAAAAATAGAAACAGAAGGAAAACTTCCAAACTCATTCCATGAGGCCAGCATTACCTTAATCCCCAAACCAGGCAAAGACCCCATCAAAAAGGAGAATTTCAGACCGATATCCCTGATGAATATGGATTCCAAAATCCTCAACAAAATCCTAGCTAATAGGATCCAACAATACATTAAAAGGATCATCCACCACAACCAAGTGGGATTTTTCCCCGGGATGCAAGAGTGGTTCAACATTTGCAAATCAATCAATGTGATAGAACACGTTAATAAGAGGAGGGAGAAGAACCATATGGTCCTCTCAATTGATGCAGAAAAAGCATTTGACAAAATACAATATCCTTTCCTGATTAAAACTCTTCAGAGTATAGGGATAGAGGGAAAATTTCTCAAGTTCATAAAATCCATCTATGAAAAACCCACAGCAAATATCATCCTCAATGGGAAAAAGTTGAGAGCCTTTCCCTTAAGATCAGGAACACGTCAAGGATTCCCACCCTCACCACTATTGTTCAACATAGTACTAGAAGTCCTAGCAACAGCAATCAGGCAACAAAAAGAAATAAAAGCTATTCAAATTGGCAAAGAAGAAGTCAAACTCTCTCTTTTCGCAGACGACAAGATACTTTATGTGGAAAATCCAAAAGACTCAACCCCCAAATTACTAGAACTCATACAGCAATTCAGTAATGTGGCAGGATACAAAGTCAATGCACAGAAATCAGTTGCTTTCTTATACACTAACAACGCAACTGTAGAAAGAGAAATTAGAGAAACGATTCCATTTACAATAGCACCAAAAACCATAAGATACCTCAGAATAAACCTAACCAAAGAGATAAAAGATCTATACTCTAGGAACTACACAACACTCATGAAAGAAAATGAAGAAGACACAAAAGGATGGAAAAATATTCCATGCTCATGGATCAGAAGAATAAACATTGTTAAAATGTCTATGCTGCCCAGAGCAATCTATACCTTCAATGCCATCCCGATCAAAATTCCAATGACATTTTTCAAAGTGCTGGAACAAACAATCCTGAAATTTGTATGGGATCAGAAAAGACCCCGAATCGCCAAGGAAATGTTGAAAAAGAAAAACAAAGCTGAGGGCATCACGTTGCCCAATTTCAAGCTATATTACAAAGCTGTGATCACCAAGACAGCAGGGTACTGGCACAAAAACAGACATATAGACCAATGGAACAGAATAGAGAGCCCACATATGGACCCTCAACTCTATGGTCAAATAATCTTTGACAAAGCGGGAAAAAACGTGCAATGGAATCAAGTCTCTTCAATAAATGGTGCTGGGAAAATTGGACAGCCACATGCAGAAGAACAAAACTCGACCATTCTCTAACACCATTCACAAAGATAAACTCAAAGTAGATGAAAGACCTCAGTGTGAGACAGGAATCCATCAAAATCCTAGAGGAGAACATGGGCAGTAACCACTTTGACATCGCCCACAGCAACTTCTTTCAAGATACATCTCCAAAAGCTAGTGAAACTAAAGCAAAAATAAACTTTTGGGACTTCATCAAGATAAAAAGCTTCTGCACAGCAAAGGAAACAGACAACAAAATAAAGAGTCAACCCACCGAATGGGAGAAGATATTTGCAAATGACACTACAGATAAAGGGCTAGTATCCAAGATCTATAAAGAACTTCTCAAACTCAACACCCAAAAAACAAATAGTTTAATCAAAAAGTGGGCAGAAGATATGAAAAAAACACTTCTCTGAGGAAGACATACAAATGGTTAACAGACACATGAAAAAATGTTCATCATTAGCCATCAGGGAATTTCAAATCAAAACTACATTGAGATACCACCTTACACCAGTTAGAATGGCCAAAATTGAAAAGGCAAGAAACAACAAATGTTGGAGAGGTTGTGGAGAAAGGGGAACCCTCTTAAACTGTTGGTGGGAATGCGAGTTGGTACAGCCACTTTGGAAAACAGTGGGGAGGTTCCTCAAAAACTTTAAAGTAGAGCTACCCTATGACCCAGCAATTGCAGTCCTGGATATTTACCCCAAAGACACAGATGTAGTGAAAAGAAGGGCCATATGCACCCCAGTGTTCATAGCAGTAATGTCCACAATAACCAAACTGTGGAAAGAGCCGAGATACCCTTCAACAGATGAAAGGATAAAGAAGATGTGGTCCATATATACAATGGAATGTGACTCAGCCATCAGAAAGGATGAATAACCAACTTTTACATCAACATGGATGGAACTGGAGGAGATTATGCTAGGTGAACTAAGTCAAGCAGAGAAAGTCAATTATCATATGGTTTCACTTATTTGTGGAACATAAGGAATAGCCTGGAGGACATTAGGAGAAGGAAGGGAAAAATGAGGGGGTGGGAATTGGAGGGAGAGATGAACCATGAGAGACTATGGACTCTGAGAAATGAACAGGGTTTTAGAGGGGAGGGGGGAGGGGGGATTGGTTAGCCTGGTGATGGGTATTAAGGAGGGCACGTACTGCATGGAGCACTGGCTGTTATACAAAAACAGTCGATCGTGGATCACCACATCAAAAACTAATGATGTATTGTATGGTGACTAACATAACATTAAAAAAAAAAAAGAAAACCTGAACAGACCTATAACCAATAAGGAAATCGAATCAGTCACCAAAAATCTCCCAATAAAAAAAGAGTCCAGTGCCAGATGGCTTCCCAGGCGAATTCTATGAAACATTTAAGGAAGAATTAATACCTATTCTTCTGAAAGTTTTCAAAATATTAGAAATGTAAGGACAACCTCCAAGTTCGTTCTATGAGGCCAGCATTACCTTGATATCAAAACCAGACAAAGACCCCATCAAAAAGGAGAATTACAGAGCAATATCCCTGATGAACAGGGATGCCAAAATTCTCATGAAGGTAACAACCAAAAGGATCAAACAGTACATTAAAATGATTATTCACTACCACCAAGGGAGTTTATTCCTGGTCTGCAAGGGTGGCTCAACATTGGCAAATCAATAGACGTGATATATCACATTAATAAAAGAAAGGACAAGAACCATATGATCCTCTCAACTGATGCAAAAAAAAAAAAGCATTTGACAAAATACAGCATCCTTTCTTGATTAAACCTCTCTATAGTGTAGGGATAGAGGGAACATACCTCAATATCATAAAAGCCATATATGAAAAGCCCACAGTGAATATTATTCTCAATGGAGAAAAACTGAAAGCTTTTCCCTTAAAGTCAGGAACATGACAGTGATGCCCATTCTCACCACTATTGTTGAGCACAGTACTGAAAGTCCTAGCCTCAGCAATCAGACAACAAAAGGAAATAAAAGTCATTCAACTTGGCAAAGAAGTCAAAATCTCACTCCTCACAGATGACATGATACTTTATGTGGAAATCCGAAAAGACTCCACCCTAAAATTGCTAGAACTCATACAGGAATTCAGAATTGTGGCAAGATATAAAATCAATGCACAGAAATCAGTTGCATTTCTAGACTCTAACAATGAGACAGAAGAAAGAGAAATTAAGGAATTGATCCCATTTACAATTGCACCAAAACCCATAAGATATCTAGGAATAAACCTAACCAAATAGGTAAAGGATCTGTACTCTAAAAATTACAGAACATTTATAAAAGAAGTTGAGGAAGACACAACAAATGGGAAAACATTCCATGCTCATGGATTTGAAGAACAAATATTATTAACCTGTCTATGCTACACAGAACAATCTATACATTCAATGCAATCTCTATCAAAATACCATCGACATTTTTCACAGAGATGGAATAATCCTAAAATTTGTATGGAATCAGATAAGACCCTGAACAGCTGGAAGTATGTTGAAAAAGAAAACCAAATCTGGTGGCATCACAATGCTGTGCTTCAAGCTATATTAGAAAGCTGTAATCATCAAGAGTGTATGGTCCTGGCACAAAAACCGATGCATAGATAAATGGAACAGAATAGAGTGCCCAGAAATGGACCCTCAACTCTATGATCAAATAATCTTTGACAAAGCAGGAAAGAAGTTCCAATGGAAAAAGGTAGTTTCTTCAAAATTGGTGTTGGTAAAATTGGGCAGCCACATGTCCAGGAATGAAACTGGACCATTTTCTTACACCATACATAACAATAAACTCAAAATGGATGAAAGACCTAAATGAATGCATCAAAATCTTAGAGGAGAAAACAGGCAGTGCCCTCTTTGATCTCAGCTGCAGCAACTTCTCACTAGACACATCTCTAAAGGCAAGGGAAACAAAAGCAAAAATGAATTATTGGAACTTCATCAAGATAAAAAGCTTCTGCACAGCAAAAGAAACAGTTAACAAACTAAAAGGCAACCTACAGAATGGGAAAGGATATTTGTTAATGACATATCAGATAAAAGCGCTAGTATCCAAGATCTATGAATAACTTATTGAATCAACATCCAAAAAACAAATAATGCAGTCAAGAAATGAGCAGAAGACATGAACAGACATTTCTCCAAAGAAGATATACAAATGGTCAACAGACACATGAAAAAATGCTCCACATTACTAGGAATCAGGGAAATACAAATCAAAACCACAATGAGATAACCCTTCTGACCAGTCAGAATGGCTAGAATTAACAACACAGGAAACAACAAATGTTGGCGAAGATGCAGAGAAAGGGAAACACTCTTACACTGTTGGTGGGAATGCAAGCTGGTGCAGCCACTGTGGAAAACGGTATGGAGGTTCCTCAAGAAGTTAAAAATAAAGCTACCCGAAACCCAGCAATTGCACTACTAAGTATTTATCACAAAGATACAAATGTATTGATCTGATGGGGCACCTGTACCCCAATGTTTATAGCAGCAATGTCCACAATAGCCAAACTATGGAAAGAGCCCAGATGTCCTTTGACAGATGAATGGATAAAGAAGATGTGGTGTGTATACCAATGGAATATTATTCAGCCATCAAAAAGAATGTAATCTTGCCATTTGTAATGACATGGATGGAACTAGAGTGTACTATGCTAAGGGAAATAGATCAGTCAGAGAAAGACAAATACCATATGATTTCACTCATACATGGAATTTAAGACACAAAACATGAACATCAGGAAGGGAAGGAAAAATAAAATAAGATAAAAACAGGGAGGGTGGCAAAACATAGATGCTGAACTCTAAGAAACAAACTAAGGGATACTGAAGGGGAAGTGGGTGGGAGGATGGGATAACTGGATGTTATGTGCAACTGATGAATCACTAAATTCTACCTCTGAAACTAATAATAAACAAAAAGCAAACAAAGTAAAGTTTAGTTAAAGTTGAACACTCCTGGGGGGTGCCTGGCTGGCTCATTCAAAAGAGCATGTGACTCTTGATCTCGGGGTCATGGGTTCAAGCCTCACATTGGGTGTTGAGATTACATAAATAAATAAATAAATAAATAATAAATAAATAAATTTAAAAATTTAAAAATTGAACACTCCTGGTGACTGATTGTGAAAGGGTAGCAGAAGAGAGCTTCTTTCTGGTGATAGTATAGTTTTGTATTCTGATGGTTGTGGTAGTTATACGTCGTAAGATTTATAAAAAAAATACACAAATCATTACATCAAAACTAATGATGTAATGTATGGTGACTAACATAACATAATAAGGTAAAATAAAATTAAAAAATACACAAATGAATGGTTGAATGCATGTAAAATTTGATGAAATCTGTATAAGGTCTATGATTTACTTAATAGTATTATACCAATGTCAATGTCCTGGTTTTGATAATGTACTATGGTTATATAAGATTTTATCATTGGGGAAAGCTGGGTAAAGAGTATATGGGAACTCTATTATTTTTGCAATTTCTCCTGAGTCTTCACTTATTTCAAAATTAAAACTGTTTAATTGAAAAAATTAAAAAAAAGAACTGACCATCCTTAGATTTCTGGCACCATCCCAGAAATTTCCTGATTGCTAGCCTGATCCAGACTATGGATCAAGTGAAAAGTGTTTCTTACAAAGTGATAACCATGAGACAACTGCTAAAGCCCAGCCCTACAACAGAATCACAAAGCACCTGGAAATGAGAGGCTCTGTCTGAGACTGCTCTATCAATATCAGGGATGTGAACACATTCTGAAGAAATACTAACCATGTCTCTCAATCCTCTAACTCACTCTTCACCTTCCATCTGTAAACCAGCCAACTGTGTTATTGGAATTAACACCCAGAAATGAGGAGCAGAATTGTGCTAAGGAAAGGTCAACAACATTGTTATTGAGCTGATTGCAAACAAAGCCCTCAGGCCTCTGATTTACATGTTATATGCCACATGACTTTGCTTATTGTCATCT
Organism: Callorhinus ursinus; assembly: GCF_003265705.2. Classification (NCBI taxonomy): domain Eukaryota; kingdom Metazoa; phylum Chordata; class Mammalia; order Carnivora; family Otariidae; genus Callorhinus; species Callorhinus ursinus. Next base: position 1,450,817 of record NW_027397102.1, on the reverse strand, counting down.
CTCTTCTAATCACGTATGTGACTTGGTAATATGATGCACTGTCCCAAAGTCTAGTGCGTGACATAGAAACAGTGAGATACTCAAGGAGCAAAAGGCTCTGTCTGCACTAAGCAGCTATTCATCAGGGCTACCTCCCTCCTGAGAGAATTCAGGCTCCTAACACGCTAGCTTCCTGTTTTACCATACAAACACACCAGTTTTTGCAGATGTCTTCATTTTCTTCCTTCTTCTCTCCCTTTACATCTTTTTTTAAAAAATCCATCCTTGCTCTTCTTCAAGCTCCAGGCTCAAAGAGCCCCAGTGACCACATCATTCAACCCTGGCATAAAGTGAAGGGAAATGACAATTTTTCAAAGGAGGACAAGAGTGATATAATATATACAAACCTTTGCCTTGACTAGTATTGGTGTAAGGTAGTTTAAAAAAACAGCTTGAGTTCTAAACTTAACCAGATGGAAAAGTGCCTGCTGAGAGTTGGACCTAATTCAGAAAAGATTGTTAGCCAATAGACAAACTAATTTAGACCAGCATATGCCAAAAATGGTCAATCAAGTTGTCCCGAGAGTGACTCCCCCATAGCAGATGTCACTGTCTCTCTGAAGGCTTTTGAGTGTCATCTTTCAACATGGAAGTGGGTTTTTATGTGTACACATAGACATAAATAAACCTTGGCCTGTAGCTACCCTTCATTTTATTGCACTATGGCCTTATCACTCTATCAGCAAAGAGCATAAGCTCTCTCTTAGGAATTTTAAATGAACACAGATTTTGCAAATCAAATAGAAGCTATGAACATACACAATTAATCCAAGCCACTGTCTTCACTTTTCTATCTTTTCATGTTCCTCTGTTGTAAAAACACAGAAATTTTTAACTGTACTTGTCCACATTGTCATCACCTAATAAAAGTCTGTATTTTTATTTGTCCATGTTACCTTTCACTCCTTGCCATTTTGTTTATCCGATTTTGACATTTTCGGTTTTCTTTAATATAGACTAAAAGTGAAAATTTTCTTTCCTAAAAACAGGCATACACTGGAAGGCCTCTGCTTTCCCAAACCTGGACAATAAAAGGATACCCAAAATGTAATAATGACCTTTACAGTACAGTACAGTACAGTTCAAGAGGCCCATTCAAATCCATTGCCTCATCACATCCTTATGACAAGCTTGCAAGGCAGGCAGGACTCCAGAAACTGACAAAAGGTAGAGGTTCTCTTGTCGGTCCTTCTTTCTGACTAAACCAGAATACAAGCACTTCCCTTCCCCGAAAAGAGCTTCAGAAGCACAGAGGAGGTTCAGGTCATTTTTAAGTGAGCCAAATGACATTTCAACAGAGTATTAAAAGATGGGTAACACTTGGACCTGGAGAGGGGCCAAGGGAGAGAATAGAAGGAAACACAGCCAAAGCAAGTTAGGAAAGCATGTGACATATTCAGCAAGCTGTTTGATGGAGTGCAAGATACATGAAGACCAATCTAGGAGACAAGGCTGGAGAGATAAGCTTCAGCCAGATCATGGAGGGTCTTGAATGTCATATTTAAAAGTTTCAATTGTTTTCAATAGACAGAATGGTTTTATAAAGAAAAAGTATGCCAAAGATTCCTTGTATTATTTGTTTGTTACTCTCTAATCATGTGACCTTGGGCAAGTTAACCTCTCTGTGCTTCAGTTTCCTCATTTGTAAAATGGGTATAATAACAATTCCTATTCCAGAGAATAATTGTAAGTATTAAGTAAGATAATGCATGTAAAGCACTTAGGACAGTGCCTGGCACAAAGGAAGCAGTCTGTAAATTCCAGATGTTGTTATTATCATAACAATTCATCTTCATAATCAGGCTCTGTTTCCTCAACTGTAAAATGAGATAATTGGACTATTTAATTTCTAAAATCCCTTGACATCTTAAACACTATTATCATCATCTTCTTGCTCCCTCCTATACTTGCTATCCAAAAACCCCAACTCTGAGATGGTGGAAATTTTAGCTTTTTATTAAGAGAGAGGTTAGAAGTGATCACGAGGCCCTTAAATATTTCATCCAAATGAATAAACTACCAGTGGTTAGCTAAGAACCTGCAAGCTTCCTTTAGGATAATCACAAGCCTTCTGTGATAAGGAATACAATCAGTTCGGATGAGAAGGCCTAATAATTGTTAGATGTCCTGGGTTGAAGAAGACCAGCTTCCTCTAAAAAAACAACAACAACAACTGCCCAACCCACAGGTACACAATTGTGTAGGTTACGAAGCAGTTTCATATTTGAGGCTCACATCAACTTTGTGAGATTAATATTGCTATCCTTACTTTTAGAATATGAGGAAATAAAGACATAGAGATAAGAATGACTCTCCCAAGGTGACACAGCTGGATAGTGGTAGAGTCAGCACTCAAACCAAGGTCTCTAATATTGTGCTTGTCCTTACCACCACAGATCAGCATCTCTGCTACATCACTTAGAGATATAGCAACCTGTTAATTTGCCCAATTTAATTCAAAGAGGTGGACTGAGCCTGCCAGAGAAATGGCAGCCCATTTGGCTCTCTGTAGAAATACCAATAACAATATGTAACAACAGAACTTTGTGGGAAAGCAGTCGAAACAATTACAGAAAAATGAGATCTTTGACTTATGTGAAAAATTTCTGCCCTTCCTCATTTGTATGGAGAACTAAAGTGGACCTAAACTCTGTTTTCACTGAGAACAAGTAGATGGTAATAAGATTTTGGATCTTTAGTTAAGATACATGGATAAATTATTTAAATGAATAAAGAATCTATGTCAAGAGATAAAGTTTCAAGAAATTAGGAGAAATTGACCACACTTTGTGCTAACCTATTTGTACTAACTACATTGGGCTTTGCATTAAAGTTGTGTTTTCTAAGAATGAAGTTATTTATTTATTTATTTATTTATTTATTTATTTATTTTTAATTTGTTTATTTGAGACAGAGAGAGCACAAGCAGGGGGAGGGACAGAGGGAGAGGGAGAAGCAGACTCCCTGGTCAGTGCCCCAATATGGGGCTTGATCCCAGGTCCCCAAGATCACAACTTGAGCAGAAATTAGATGCTTAACCAACTGAGCCACCCAAGGACCCCTAAAGTTGTATTTTATGTCTCATCCATGGAACAGTAAGCTTCAAAAGAGCAAAGAAGACATATTCCTTATCTGGGTGGAAATTTGGTGGGAATTTAACTTGGACTTTGCATATTATAGACACTAGATAAATAACTACTTGTTCAGTGAATCAATCGGCTCTTTCACTCTTTATAGCTTAAGCCAATGATTCTCATCCTGTTATCCACTTTGTGAAGTGAAATGAATGAAAAGGCTATCTTGTTTCCTCCCATAATGAAAAGTCATAGAGTGAAATTAAGTTTGTAAAGCTAAGTGAACAGCTAAAATTACTAGCAACCTTCATTAACCAACACTTGTGATCTTTAAAAGTTACAATGGCTGGGGCGGGGGAGGAAAAGATGATGGAAGAATAAGGGGCCCCATTCCAACCGGTCCCCAGAATTGAGTTGGATATCTCCCAGACCACTCTGAACACCCATGAAATCAGCCTGAGATGTAAGAAGATATAACTGGATCTTTACAAACAGAATATCACAAGCGGTTGGTTTCCAAGTATGAAGTGGGGAGCCGAGATTCCACGGGCACATATCCGAAGATAAACGGAAGGGGGAGGGAGTTGTGGGGATCCTACCACCAGTGAGTGATAGCCTCCTTCACTGGAGACAGGGCACAGACCTGAAGACCGGTAGCAGTGGGGAAAGGACTTTAGGGCAGCTCCCCTGGACTGAAACCTGGAGCGGCGGGGCCACGTGTGTGAACTGGGGCTGGCTGGCGGTTTTAGAAGCACAAAGGGTAGAGATGTGCCCCGACCTGGAGGTGAGGACTGGGAGCCCTGCTGAGGGGAGCACAAGCCAGGATGCTGCAGTTTATAGCAACACAGACAGAAGTGGAGATAGTGTGGCCTGGAGAGCTCACTGAAGAACAGACTGAAATCTCTCTGTTCTGAGGGTTGAAAATGATCTCTTCTGCTCTGACTCTTGGAAGAGACAGGGAAAACCACCAGGGAAAGCTGCCAGAGAACAAAAGCCCCCCAAAAATGGTTTTCACTGAGGTCAGTCCCCCCCACAAGGGGAGGGCAACTCTGCCCTAACAGGGTTGCCTGAGTAACAGCCCACCAGGACCCTCCCCCAGAAGACAGGCTGGGAGAACAAGAGGCCAACAACCCTAAGGTCTCTATAAAACAGGTGCACCTTGCTTGGGTTGTGGTCAATAAATTGGACTCTGTATACTCTCTCAACCACCCCTCAACAGAAAGACTAGGAAGAAGAACCCCCAAAATAGGAAAGACTCAGAGGCTGTGACTTCTACCACAGATTTACAAATGGGTACAGCTATAACTAAGATGTCAGAAATGGACTTCAGGGTAGCAGTTGTGAAGACAATAGCTACAATGGAGAAATCGATTAATGGCAACATAGAGTCTCTTAAGGGCAGAAAAGAAAGCTGAACTGGCAGAACTTAAAAATGCTATCAATGAGATCCAATCTAATCTAGATAATCTAACAGCTAGGGTAAGTGAGGCAGAAGAAAAAACTAGTGATCTAAAAGACCAATTGATAGAAAAGAAGGATAAACAGGAGGCCAGGGAGAAACAACTCAAAATCCATGAAAACAGAATCAGAGAAATAAGTGACACCATGAAATGTTCCAATGTCAGAATCACTGGGGACACTGAGGGGGTGGAGAGAGAGGACTAGAAGATATATTTCAGCAATTTGTAGGTGATAATGTCCCTAATCTGGGGAATGAAACAAACATTCATGTCCTAGAGGCAGAGAGGGCCCCTCCCAAGATCAAAGAAAACAGACCAATGCCCCAGCATGTAATAGTAAAACTCGCAAATCTTAGAACCAAAGAAACCGTCTTAAGGGCAGTTGGGGGAAGAGATTGCTTATTAACAGAGGGGGGAACATCAAAATAACATCAGACCTATCCACAGAGACCTGGCAAGCCAGAAAGGCCTGGCAAGACATATTCAGGGTACTAAACGAGAAGAACATGCAGCCAAGAATATCCAGCAAGGGTGTCATTTAGAATGGATGACAGATGCAGAGCTTCCAAGACTGGGAGAAACTGAAAGAATATATGACCATTAAGCTGGCTCTGCAAGAAATATTAAGGGGGGTTCTATAAAAGGAGAAAGACCCCAAGAGGGATATACAACAGAAATTTACAGAGATAATCTATAGAAACAAGGACTTCAGAGACACCATGATGACAATTAATTCATATCTTTCAATAATCACTCTCAACGTGAACAGCTTAAATGCTCCCATAAAATGGCACAGGGTTGAAGATTGGATAAAAAGACAGGACCCATCCATATGCTGTCCACAAGAGACTCATTTTGAACCTAAAGATACATCTAGACTGAAAGTGAAGGGATGGAGATCCATCTTCCATGCCAGCGGACCTCAAAAGAAAGTTGGGATAGCAATTCTTATATCAGACAAATTAGATTTTAAGCTAAAGATTGTAGTTAGAGACACAGAAGGACACTATATCATTCTTAAAGGGTCTATCCAAAAAGAAGATCTAACAATTGTAAATAGCTATGCCCCCAACATGGGAGCAGCCATCTACATAAGCCAACTGTTAACCAAAATAAAGAGACATATTGAAAATAATACGTTAATTGTATGAGACCTCAATACTCCACTCTCAGCAATGGACAGATCATCTAAGTAGAAAATCAACAAAGAAACAAGAGCTTTGATTGACACACTGGACCAGATGGACCTCAGATAAATACAGAACATTCCACCCTAAAACAACAGAATACTCATTCTTCTCGAGAGCACATGGAACTTTCTCCAGAATAGACCACATACTGGGTCACAAATCAGGTCTCAACCGATACCAAAAGATTGAGATGATTCCCTGCATATTCTCAGACCACAATGCTTTAAAACTGGAACTCAAACATAAGAAAAAATTTGGCAGAAATTCAAACGCTTGGAAGCTAAAGACCACTCTGCTCAAGAATGTTTGGGTCAACCAAGAAATCAAAGAAGAACTTAAACAATTCATGGAAACCAATGAGAATGAAAACACATCGGTCCAAAACCCAATGGATAATGCAAAGGCGGTCCTAAGGGGGAAATACATAGCCATCCAAGTCTCACTCAAAAAATAGAAAAATCCCGCATTCATCAACTAACTTTACACCTTAAAGAACTAGAGAAAAAGCAAAAAACAATGCCTAATCCACACATTAGAAAAGAAATAATTAAGATTAGAGCAGAGATCAATGAATTAGAAACCAGAAACACAGTAGATCAGATCAATGAAACTAGAAGCTGTTTCTTTGAACAAATTAATAACATCAATAAACGCTGGCCAGATTTAACCAAAAGAAAAGAGAAAGAACCCAAATTAATAAAATTATGAATGAAAAGGGAGAGATCACGACAAACACCAAGGAAATAGAAACAATTATTAGAAATTATTGTCAACAACTATATGCCGATAAATTGAGCAATGTGGAAGAAATGGATGCCTTTCTGGAAACCTATAAACTACCAAGACTGAAAGAGGAAGAAATTGACAACCTGAATAGGCCAGTAACCAGTAATGAGATTGAAGCAGTGATCAAAAACCTCCCAAAAACAAGAGTCCAGGGCCTGATGGATTCCCTGGGGAATTCTACCACACTTTCAAATAATACCTATTCTCCTGAAGCTGTTTCAAAAAATTGAAAAAGAGGGAAAGCTTCCCAGACTCATTTTATGAGGCCAGCATTACCTTAATCCCCAAACCAGGCAAAGACCCCATCAAAAAGGAGAATTTCAGACTGATATCCCTGATGAATATGGATTCCAAAATTCTAAACAAAATCCTAGCTAATAGCATCCAACAATACATTAAAAGGATCATCCACCACAACCAAGTAGGATTTATCCCCGGGATGGAAGTGTGGTTCAACATTTGCAAATCAATCAATGTGATAGAACACATTAATAAGAGGAGAGAGAAGAACCATATGGTCCTCTCAACTGATGCAGAAAAAGTATTTGACAAGATACAGCATCCTTTCCTGATTAAAACTCTTCAGAGTATAGGGAAAGATGGAACATTCCTCAAATTCATAAAAATCCATCTATGAAAAACCCACAGCAAATATCATCCTCAATGGGGAAAAGATGAGAGCCATCCCCTTAAGATCAGGAACAAGTCAAGGATGCCCACCCTCACCACTATTGTTCAACATAGTACTAGAATCCTAGCAACAGTAATCAGGCAACAAAAAGAAATAAAAACTATTCAAATTGGCAACAAAGAAGTCAAACTTTCTCTTTTCGAAGATGACATGATACTTTATGTGGAAAATCCCAAAAGACTCCACCCCCAAATTACTAGAACTCATACAGCAATTCAGTAATGTGGCAGGATACAAAGTCAATGCACAGAAATCAGTTGCTTTCTTATACACTAACAACGCAACTGTAGAAAGAGAAATTAGAGAAACGATTCCATTTACAATAGCACCAAAAACCATAAGATACCTCAGAATAAACCTAACCAAAGAAGTAAAAGATCTATACTCTAGGAACTACACAACACTCATGAAAGAAAATGAAGAAGACACAAAAGGATGGAAAAATATTCCATGCTCATGGATCGGAAGAATAAACATTGTTAAAATGTCTATGCTGCCCAGAACAATCTATACCTTCAATGCCATCCCGATCAAAATTCCAATGACATTTTTCAAAGTGCTGGAACAAACAATCCTGAAATTTGTATGGGATCAGAAAAGACCCCGAATCGCCAAGGAAATGTTGAAAAAGAAAAACAAAGCTGAGGGCATCACGTTGCCCAATTTCAAGCTATATTACAAAGCTGTGATCACCAAGACAGCAGGGTACTGGCACAAAAACAGACATATAGACCAATGGAACAGAATAGAGAGCCCACATATGGACCCTCAACTCTATGGTCAAATAATCTTTGACAAAGCAGGAAAAAACATGCAATGGAAAAAAGACAGTCTCTTCAATAAATGGTGCTGGGAAAATTGGACAGGCACATGCAGAAGACTGAAACTCGATCATTCTCTAACACCATTCACAAAGATAAACTCAAAGTGGATGAAAGACCTCAATGTGAGACAGGAACCCATCAAAATCCTAGAGAAGAACATAGGCAATAACCTCTTTGACATCGCCCACAGGAACTTCTTTCAAGATACATCTCCAAAAGCCAGTGAAACAAAAGCAAAAATGAACTTTTGGGACTTTATCAAGATAAAAAGCAAAAAGCTTCTGCACAGCAAAGGAAACAGTCAACAAAACAAAGAGGCAACCCACCGAATGGGAGAAGATATTTACAAATGACTCTACAGACAAAGCGCTAATTTCCAAGATCTATAAAGAACTTCTCAAACTCAACATCCAAAAAACAAATAATTCAGTCAAAAAATGGGCAGAAGACATGAACAGACACTTCTCAAAAGAAGACATACAAATAGTTAACAGACACACTAAAAAATGTTCATCATCATTAGCCATCAGGGAAATTCAACTCAACTTACACCAGTTAGAATGGCAAAAATTGACAAGGCAAGAAACAACAATTCAAAACCATACTGAGGTACCACCTTACACCAGTTAGAATGAAAAAAAATTGACAAAGCAAGAAACAACAAATATTGGAGAGGTTGTGGAGAAAGGGGAACCCTCCTATACTGTTGGTGGGAATGCACGTTGGTACAGCCACTTTGGAAAACAGTGTGGAGGGGCCTCAAAAAATTAAAAATAGAGCTACCCTATGCCTCAGCAATTGCACTACCGGGTATTTACCCCAAAGACACAGATGTAGTGAAAAGAAGGGCCATATGCACCCCAATGTTCATAGCAGCAGTGTCCGCAATAGCCAAACTGTGAAAAGACAGAGATGCCCTTCAACAGTTGAATGGATAAAGAAGATGTGGTCCATATATACAATGGAATATGACTCAGCCATCAGAAGGGATGAATACCCAACTTTTACATCAACATGGATGGGACTGGAGGAGATTATGCTAGGTGAACTAAGTCAAGCAGAGAAAGTCAATTATCATATGGTTTCACTTATTGGTGGAACATAAGGAATAGCATGGAGGACATTACGAGAAGGAAGGGAAAAATGAAGGGGGGGAAATTGGAGTGGGAGACGAACCATGAGAGACTATGGACTCTGAGAAACAAACTGAGGGTTTTAGAGGGTGGGGGCGGGATGGGTAAACCCGGTGATGGGTATTAAGGAGGGCACGTACTGTATGGAGCACTGGGTGTTATATGAAAACAATGAATCATGGATCACTACATCAAAAACTAATGATGTACTGTATGGTGACTAACATCACATAATAAAATAAAATAAAATTTAAGAAAAGTTACAATAGCTTGTGGAGGAAGATGGCAGAGTTGGAAGACCCTAAGTTCAGTCTGTCCCATGTTTACAAGTAGTTATCACCCACATCCTAGTCAATAAACTGAAGAGCAATCAGAACACTAGCAGAATAAACTCCACAATTAAATTTACAGATGTAGCCACATCAGAGAGGTTAGGTAGGCCATACTACCTGTGGTTGGGAGCAGCCAGCAGGAGGGAGGGAGCTGTGGCCATGGAGAGGGGAAAACACCAGGGAATCCACATAGGTAAATAAATCCCTATAACATCTGGCCTTGAAACCAGAAGGGCTGAATTCCATGAGTTTGTATAACCAGCAGGACTTGGATTCTGGGAGCTTTAAAAGTCAGCTAACTTAGCCTTAGATGAGTGATAGCTAGGTCCCTTGCCTTTAAAAAGACAACAGCCCACAGAGAGGTAACATAGAATTGACAGTTTGTGCAATGCCTGGGACAGACAGGAAGGACATCTGTTAATAAAGATTTTGAAGTGTGTTGGAAGACTTCTCCCAGAATAAGGAGCTGACAGGCACCATTTTCCTCCCCCTGCTCCCAACATAAACACAATCACCTGTGGGAGGTGACACTGCACAGACACTTAGTTACCTAACCTGCTAGTAGTGTGCCCAGCCCATGAGTGTTCCTGAGGACTCACCCACTCTAAGCCTAGGCCCAGAGCTCAGCACAAATTTAACCCTGAACAGGCCTCTTCCAGCTGCTGCCTCTGCACTGCACTCCAGTGGCCATCAAACTTCAGTGGTTCTGGCCTAGGATTAATGGCTCAGCTCAAATTTTGCTAATGTCAGGTGCACCCCACATATCCACTTTGCACAGACACCAAATGCCCCCAGCTGCCATTGCACTTCACATTCAGCCACCACAAAGAGTGACAACCTGCACCCCTGGCTGCTGCCACAGGCTTTATCCCTAGCCACTGCTGCTTAGCCATGCCATGCCACAAGCTACTGCTATGCTTCAGGGGATCTGGCCTAAGACTAGAAGCTCAGTGCAAATTTTGCTAACGTTGTGTGTGCCTTGCCCAACCACAACAAGTCACCTCATTCTGTGTCTAGCTTCTGCACACACAGATGCCATTTGCCTTGCCTAGTCGCTGCATGCCCCTGGCTGCCATGACAGCCTCCAACCTTGCTCTCAGCCACTATCACTAATGTACACTGCACCCCAGGCCACTGCCATGCTTTGGGGGATCTAGCCTAGGACTAGCAGCTCAGTGCAAATGTTGCTAACACTGCTGCCCTGCCCCCAAGTCCTCCTACTGTCATGTCCCCTCAGAGCTGGTCTGCCTTGGTCTCACTAACACCACAGAGAGAAAGCATAGCTCACAGCAGACAGTCAGTGCAGACATCTGGACTGAAAGGAAAAGTGACTCAGACATAATGGTAGGACACAAACATCACACATAGGAGACTCCCCTGAAGTGCCAGTTTCTGATGAACAGGGGACACTATACTGCAAAGCACTCCAGGTTCTCTTCTTCATAGTGCCACTACTTTCAAGAGCAGAAGACATAGCTGACATTCCTAATACAGAAACAGTCACAGAGAGGTAGACAAAATGAGGAGACAGAAGAATTTGTCTCAAATGAAAGATCACAACAAAATCACAGCAGGAGATCTAAATGAAACAGAAATAAGTAGTATGCTTGATAGAGAATTTAAAATAATTATCGTAAAGGTACTTACTGAACTTCAGAAAAGGATGAAGGATATCAGTTACAAAGAGATAAAAACTAACATCAGAGATGAGGAACTCAATAAATGAAATTAAAAATACAATAGATGGAATAAATAGTAGGCTACAGGAAGCAGAAGAATGTATCAGTGCCCTGGAGGATAGAGTAAGGGAAAGCAGTCAAGCTGAACAGATGGGAGACAAACAAATACTGTATAGTGAGAATAGATGTAGAGAATTCAGTGACTTCATCAAGCATAATAACAGTTGCATTACAGGGTTCCCAGAAGGAGAAGGGAGAGAAACAGGGACAGAAAATGTATTTGAAGAAATAATAGCCGAAAACTTCCCAAATGTGAGGAGAGGAATAGAGATCCAGATTCAGGAAGCATAGAGATTCAGGAGGCATAGACATCCGCCAACAAACCCAACTCAAAGAGGTCTATACTGAAACACATAATAATTAAAATGGCAAAAAAATTAGTGATAAAGGAAAAAATTTAAAGGTTGCAAAAGAAGACAGTTACATACAAAGGAAATGTCATAAGGCTATCGGGATTTTTCAGCAGAAACGTTGTAGGCCAGAAGAGAGTGGCATGATATATTCAAAGTGCTGAAAGGCAAAAATCTGCTGCCAACAATATTGTTTCCAAGCAAGGCTAACATTCAGAATAGAAAAAGAGATGGTTTCTCAAACAAACTAAAGGGATCCTTGACGACTTAACCAGCTCTACAAGAAATATTAAAGGGGACTCTCTGAGTAGAAAGGAAAGACCATATGTGAGAATATAAAACAGAAAGAAAGCACAAAAGAAGAAAAGTAAGTATTTCTGTAAAAATCAGTCCAGGGATTCATATAACAAAAAGATGTAAATTAAGATACCAAATATCTCAAACATGGAGGGGAGAGGATTAAAGAATGAGTTCAACATTAAGCAACCATCTGCTTAATATAGACTGCTATATGCAGAAGATGGAATTTAAGAAACAAAACAGATGAACATGGGGGAAAAAGAGAGGCAAACCATAAAACAGACTCTTTACTATATAGAACAAATTGTGGGTTGCTGGAGGGGAGGTAGGTGGGGAAGGGGCTAAACAGGTGATGAGTATTAAGGAGGGCATATGTTGTAATGAGCACTGGGTGTTATATGTAAGTGATGAATCACTAATATTACACTATATGTTAACTAAATGGAATTTAAATAAAATTTGAAACAGGCAAAAGAAGTAAACTCAATGGTAAACACAAATCAAAAAGCAGTAATAGATATACAAAAAATAAAGAGTAAGGAACCCAAGTATATCATTAAAGAAAAACAACAAACCATGAAAGAGAGAAAGAGTGGAAAGGATTAGAGAAAAGCTACAAAACAACGACAAAACAAGTAACAAAATGGCAATAAATACATATCTATCAATAATTACCTTGAATGTGGACTAAATGCTCCAAACAAAAGACATACAGTGTCAGAGTGAATTAAAAAAACAAAACAAAACACATATCCAGGGACACCTGGGTGGCTCAGTTGGTTAAGTGTCCAACTCTTGATTTTGGCTCAGGTCATGATCTCAGGGTTGTGGGATTGAGCCACGTATTGGGCTCTGTGCTCAGTGAGGAGTCTGCTTGAGATTCTCTTTTTCTCCCTCTGCCCCTGCCCCCACTCATGCTCTCTCTCTCTAAAATAAATAAATAAATCTTAAAATAAAAGACCTATCCATATGCTGTCAATAAGAGACTCATTTCAGACCTAAAAACATGGGCAGATTGAAAGTCAGAGGATGGAGAAATATTTACCATAAAAACCGATGTCAAAAGAAAGAGTAGCAATACTTACATCAGAAAAACTAGATTTTAGAACAAACACTGTAACAAGAGACAAAGAAGGACACTACATAAAACTAAAGGGACAATCCAACAAGAAGAGCTAACAATTGTAAATATATATGCATCCAACATGGGAGCACCCAAATATATAAAACAGATAATAACAAACATAAAGGAACTAATTAATAATAATACAACAATAGTAGGAGACTTTAACACCCCACTTACTTCAATGGACAGATCATCTAAACAGAACATCAACAAGGAAAAGTTTGCTTTGAATGACACACTGGAACAGATGGTTTTAACAGATATATTCAGAACATTTCATCCTAAAACATCAGAATACACATTCTTTTCAAATGAGCATGGAATATTCTCCAGAATAGATCACATATAAGGCCACAGAATTAGCCTTAACAAATTAAGAAAGACTGAAGTTATAACATGAATCTTTTCTGACCACAATGATATGAAACTAGAAGTCAACCACAAGAAAAAAATCTGGAAAGACCACAAATACCTGGAGGTTAAAGAACATGCTACTAAACAAAGAATGGGTCAACCACTAAATCAAAGAGGAAATGAAAAAGTACATGGAAACAAATGAAAATGAAAACACAACAGTCCAAAACCTTTGGATGCAGCAATAGTGGTTCTAAGAAGGAAGTTTATAGCATTACAAGCCTATGTAAAGAAGCAAGAAAAGTCTCAAATAAAACACCCAAGCTTACACCTAAAGAAGATAGAAAAAGAACAACAACAACAAAACCCTAAAACCAGCAGAAGGAAGGAAATAAAGATGAGGGCAGAAATAAATGATATAGAAACTGAGGGAAAAAAAACCAAAAGGATAGATTAATAAAAACAGGTGCTCATTATTTTTTAAAAGATTTTATTTATTTATTTGAGAGAGAGAGCAGAAAGAGAGAGAGAGAGAGAGCGCATGAGCAGGGGGGAGGGGCAGAGGGAGAAGGAGAAGCAGACTCCCCAGTGAGCAGGGAGCCCAACATGGGGCTTGATCCAAGGACCCCAGGAGCACGACCTGAGCTGAAGGCAGATGCATAACCAACTGAGCCACACCGGTGTCCAAACAGGTGTTCATTCTCTGAAAAAACTCAATAAAATTGATAAACCTATAGCCAGACTTATTAAGAAAAATAGAGAAAGGACTCAAATAAATAAAATTACAAATGAGACAGGAGAAATAACAACCAACACCACAGAAATAGAATTATAAGAGAATACTATGGGAAACTATATGCCAACCAACTGGACAACCTGGAAGAAATGGATAAATTCCTAGAAACATAAATAACCAAAATGAAATAGGAAGAAACAGAAAATTTGAACAGACTGATAACCAGCAATGAAATGGGATCTGTAATAAAAAGAAAACTCCCCAGAAAACAAAAGTCCAGGGCCAGACGGCTTCACAGGTAAATTCTACCAAACATTTGAAGAAGAGTTAATACCCATTATTCTCAAGCTATTCCAAAAAAAAAAAAAAAATAGAAAAGGGAGGAAATTTTCCAAATTCATTCTATGAAGCCAGCATTATCCTGATACCGAAACTGGATAAAGGTACCACTAAAATAGAGAACTACAGGCCAATGTTCTTGATAAAGAGAGATTCAAAAATCCTTAAGAAAATACTAACAAACCAAATTGAACAATACATTACAAAATTATTCACCATGATCAAGTGGGATTTATTCCTGACTTGCAAGGGTAGTTCAGTATTCCTTAATCAATCAATGTAATATATTGCAACAATAAGAAAAATGATAAGAACCATATGATCATTTCAATAAATGCATAAAAAGTATTTGACAAAGTATAGCATCCATTCTCAATAATAACTCTCCACAAAATAGAGGCAACATACCTCAACATAATAGCACCATATATGAAAAATCCACAGCTAACATCATCCTCAATGGGGAAAAACTGAGAGCTTTTCCCCTAAGGTCAGGAAGAAGACAAGGATGTCCACCCTCGCTACTTCTATTCAACATACTACTGGAAGTTCTAGCCACAGCAATCAGACAACAAAAAGAAATAAAAGCCATTCGAATCAGTAGCAAACAAGCAAAACTTAAACTATTTGTAGATGACAGGATACTATATATAGAAAACCTGAAAGACCACACAACAGCTGATACAAGAATTCAGTAAAGTCACAGGATACAAAATCAATGTTCAGAAATCTGTTGCATTTCTATACATCAATAATGAAGTAGCAGAAGGAGAAAATAAAGAATCAATCCCATTTACAATTGCACCAAAAACCATAAGATACCTAGGAATAAACCTAACCAAAGAGGTAACAGATATGTACTCTGAAAATTATAAAACAATGATGAAAGAAATTGAAGATGATACAAAGGAATGGAAACACATTCCATGCTCATGAATTGGAAGAAAAAAATATTGTTAAAATGTCTATATACCCAAATCAATCTACACATGTAATGCTCTCCCCATCAAAATACCAACAGCATTATTCACAGAACTAGAGCAAACAATCCTGAAATTTATATGGAAGTACAGAAGACCCCAAATAGCCAAAGCAACCTGGAAAAAGAAAAGTAAAGCTGAAGGCATCACAATTCTGAACTTCAAGTTATATTACAAAGCTGTAGTAATCAAAAACAAGATGGTACTGGTACAAAAATATATATATAGATCAATGGAACAGAAATAAACCCACAACTCTATGGTTAGTTAATTTTCAACAAAGCTGGGAAGAATATCCAATGGGAAAAGGACAATCTCTTGCACAAATGGTGTTTGGAAAACTGGATGACAACATGCAAAGGAAAGAAACTGGACCCCTTTGTTACACCATACACAAACATAAATTCAAAATGGACTAAAGACTTAAAGGTGAGACCTGAAACCTTAAAAATCCTCAAAGAACACTGGGAGTAACCTATTTGACCTCTGCTGTAGCAACTTTTTCTATATAGGTCCCCTGAGGTAAGGCAAACAAAAGCAAAAATAAACTATTAGGATTGCATCAAAATAAAAGCTTCTGCACCAGTAAGGAAAGAATCAACAAAATTAAAAGGCAACCTCTGGAATGGAAGAAGGTATTTGCAAATGTCATATCCACTAAGGGGTTATCATCCAAAATATACAAAGATCTTATAGAACTCAACATCCAAAAAACAACCTTATTAAAAAGTAGGCAGAAGGCATAAACTGGCATTTCTTCAAAGAAGACATCCAGATGGCCAACAGACATATGAAAGATTCTCATCATTAATTATCATGAGGGAAATGCAAATCAAAACTTCAATGAGATATCATTCATCTGTCAGAATGGCTAAAATAAAAAACACAAGAAATAACAGGTGTTGGTGAGGATGTGGAAAAAAGGGAACCCTCTTGCACTGTTGGTGGGAAAGCAAACTGGTGCAGCCACTCCGGAAAACAGTATGGAGGTTCCTCAAAAAGTTAAAAATAGAACTATCCTAGGATCCAGTAATCAGACTACTGGGTATTTACCCAATGAATACAGTAACACTAATTCAAAGGGATACATGCGCCCCTATGTTTATAGCAGCATTATTTACAATAGCCAAATTATGGGAGCAGCCCAAGTATCCATAGATTGATTAATGGATAAAGAAGAAGTGACTCACACACACACACACACACACACACACACACACACACACACACACACAAACACACTGGAATATTATTCAGCCATTAAAATAATGAAATCTTGCCATTTGCAATGACATGGATGGAGCTAGAGAGTATAATGCTAAGCAAAGTAAGTTAGTCAGGGAAAGACAAATACCATATGATTTAACTCATATGTGGAACTTAAGAAACAAAAAAATGAACATGAATAAGAGATTGTGAAAGAGGCAAAGCAAGAAACAGACTCTGAACTATAGAGAATAAATTGATGGTTATCAGAGAGGAGGGGGTGGGGGATGTATGAAATAGGTGATGGAGATTCAGGAGTATACATGTCATGATGAGCACTGGGTGATGCATGGAATTGTTGAATAAGTATATTATACAACTGAAACTACTATACTACTATATGTTAACTATAGTGGAATTAAAATTTAAAAAATTAAAAATATTAAAATTAAATCACTTATATCTTTAAAAAATAAAGTTACAATAGCCAAGATTTAGAAGCAACCAAGTGTCCATTGATAGATGAATGGATAAGGAGATGTGATATATATATATATATATGTATATATATATATATATATATATATATATATGTAATGGAATGTTATGCAGCTATAAAAAAGAATGGGATCATGCCATTTGCAACAAAATGCATAGACCTAGAAGGTATTATGCTAAATGAAGTAAGTTAGACTGAGAAAGACAAATGCCTTTCATATGTGGAATTTTAAAAAACAAATGAATAAACAAACAAAAAGCAGAATCAGACCTATAAATAGTGAGAACAAACTGATATTTGCCTGAGAGGAGGGGAATGGGGGGGATGAATGAAGGGCAGTGGAAGATACAGGCTCCCAGTTATGGAATTAATAACTCAGGAGAATAAAAGGCAGTGTACAGACTATAGTCAGTGATACTGTTATATGGTGTCAGATTGTAGTCACACTTGTTGTGAGCATAGCATGACATATAGAGAAGTTTAATCACTATGTTGCATGCCTGAAGCATTTTGTGTCAATTATACTGAAGTAAAAATAAATGAACAAATAAATAATAAAAATTCCTGGTCTTTTATATTTCTCTCTTTATGTAGAGACTAAATCAAAGTTTTATGAAGTTAAAAAAAACCAAGATATTTTTAATTGAAAACTCTACATAGTGCAAAATTCAAGCAGCTCCAGAAGATCATTTGTAGGCTGCACTATAATAATAACAACCATTATTGATCACTTCTTATTAGAAGAATGTTACCTCACTTAATCCTTATTAGAACTTATTGCATATGTGGTAAAACTGAACTTCAGTTACTTAAAGAAGCTTGCTTATGGTCACCAGGGATCTAAACCCCCAAGACTGACTGATACTAGAGTCAGTGACCTTGACTATGTTATATTCCTCTCAAAAGCTTGCTAGAGATTTTCTACACATGAGGGAAAGCCAGTATGTGGGAAAATTGGCCCTAAAAGAAATCATGAGATAAAGAATGATCTTTACAGAGAAATGTATCCTGAATCTATCAAGAGATTGTAACTTTAAATTACAAGCAGTTAAAAAACTATTGATTAAATAAAAAGAGACTAGCAACTTATTATTTTAAAGGGATATTTACTAAAGGTGATTAGTTTCTTATTTTTCCAATGCAGGGTACTATTTGTGCTTTTTGAATTGTATTGAGAAATGTTATTAATATTTTTTCAGGAAATGAATTCCACCCCCCTTAACTGTCATTTTAAAAGAGTTCTTGCATTCTTGAATGTGTGTTTTTTAATTTATCATTTGGTCCCAATTCTTCCTATTATGGAAGGCCATCTCTGGTTCTGTAATGAAAGGCATTGAAAATGTGATTTGATAGGGATTGTATTAAATCTGTGGATTTCTTTGGATAGTATGGGCATTTTAACAATATTCGTTCTTCCAATCCATGATAATGGAACATCTATGCATTTCTTTGGGTCATCTTCAATTTTATCAATGTTTTATACTTTCTGGAGTACAGGTATTTCACTTCCTTGGTTAAGTTTATTCCTAGGTATTTTATTCTTTCTGGTGCAATTCTAAGTAGGAGTGTTATCTTAATTCTCTTTCTGCTACTTCATTATTAGTGTATAGAAATGCAACAGATTTCTGTATATTAATTTTTTTATCCTGCAACTGTACTGAATTTGTTTATCATTTCTAGTCATTTTTTGGTGGACTCTTTGGGGTTTTCTATATATAGTATCATATCATCTGCAAATAGTGAAAGTTTTACTTCTTCTTTACCTGTTTGAATCTCTACTTCCAGTACTATGTTGAATAAAAGTCATAAGATTGGACATCCTTGTCCTTGTTCCTGATCTTAGAGGAAAAGTTCTCAGATTTTTCACCAAAGAGTATGATGTTGGCTGTGGGTGTTTTATGTATGGCCTTTATCATGTTGAGGTATGCTCCCCCAAACTTATTTCGTTGAAAGCTTTTATCATGAATGGATGTTGTACTTTGTCAAATGCTTATTCTGCATCTGTTTAGATGATCATATGGTTTTTATCCTTTCTCTTGTTGATGTGATGTATCATGTTGATAGATTTGAGAATACTGTATCCCTGGAATAAATCCCACTTGATTGTGGTGAGTGATTTTTTAAATGTATTATTGGATTAGGTTTGCCAACATTTTGTTGAGGATTTTTTGCAAACATGTTCACCAGAGATATTGGCCTGTAGTTGTTTTTTTTTTGTAGTGACTTTATCTGATTTTGGTATCAGGGTAATGCTGGTAGGAATGTCCATTGGTGTAGCCACTGTGAAAAACAGTATGGGGGTTCCTCAAAAAATTAAAAATAGAATTACCATATGATCCAGTAATTCCACTACTGGGTATTTACTCAAAGAAAACAAAATCAATAATTTGAAAAGATATATGCACCTCCATGTTTATTGCAGCATTATTTATAGCATCCAAGATATGGAAACAGCCCAAGTGTCCATCCATAAATGAAAGGATAAAAAAAGATGTATATGCACACACGTGCACACACACACACACACACACACACACACACACACACTGGAATATTACTTGGTCATAAAAAGAATGGAAATTTTGCCTTTTGCTATGACATGGATAGAGATATAGTGTATATGCTAAGTAAAATAAGTAAATTAAAAATAGAGCTACCATATGACCCAGCAATTGTACTACTAAATAGTTATCCAAAGGATACAAACATTGGGATCTGAAGGGGCACCTGCACCCCGATGTTTAGAGCAGCAATGTCCACAATAGCCAAACTATGGAAAGAGCCCAGATGTCCATAGACAGATGAATGGATAAAGAAAATACGGTATATATACACAATGGAATATTACTCAACCATCAAAAAGGAAGAAATCTTACCATTTACAACGCTATGGATGGAACTGGAAGGTATTATGTTAAGCGAAATAAGTCAGAGAAAGACAATTATCATATGGTTTCACTCATACGTGGAATTTAAGAAACAAAACAGAGGATCATAGGGGAAGGGAGGGAAAAATAAAATAAGAGAAAATCAGAGGGGAAGACAAACCATAAGAGACTCTTCACTATAGGAAACAAACTGAGGGTTGCTGGAAGGGAGGTGGGTGAGGTGGTGGGGTGACTGGGTGATGGGCATTAAGGAGGGCACATGATGTAATGAGCACTGGGTGTTATATGCAATTGATGAATAACTGAACTCTACATCTGAAACTAATGATACACTATATGTTAATTGAATTTAAATAAAATAGGATTTAAAAAAGTAAAATAAGTCAGAGAAAAACAAATACCATATAATTTCACTCATATGTGGAATTAAAGAAAGAAAACAAATGAGCAAACAAGGAAAATGAGAAACAAAAAATCAGACTCATATACAGAGAACAAATTGGTGGTTGCCAGTTGGGAGGTTGGGGGAATGAGTGAAATAGATAAAAGGGATTAAAAGCAAAGTTATATTGATGAGCACTGAAAATGTATAGAATTGTTGGATCATTATATTGTACACCTGAAACTTCTATAACACTATGTTTATTAAAGATTTTTATTTATTTATTTGACAGAAAGAGAGCACAGGTAGGCAGAGCAGCAGGCAGAGGGAAAGGGAGAAGCAGACTCTCTGCTGAGCAGGGAGCCCGATGTGGGGCTCGATCCCAGGACCCTGGGATCATGACCTGAGCCGAAAGCAGACGCTTAACGACTGAGCCATCCAGGCGCCCCAACACTATGTTAATTATACCTCAATAAAAAAACTGGATTTAATTAACAAATATGCTTTGTGATAAGGCAGATTTTATTTAAAGTCAATATATTTAAATCACAGGTAAGGAAGACTTGATTTTATAGAACCACAAAATATTGGCATTTGAAGGGAAGTTAGGGGTCAGTGAGAATAATCCTGTATTTGACTCATGAATCAGATTATTGACTACAACATCTCTGACATTTTTCTTGGAAAAGTGTTTTCTTGCTGTTTGCTGTAGCATTAATGCAGTTTCTTTGACTCACAATAGATTTCATTTTAGAAGGTACACACTAATACCCTTTAAGCAATGTATCATTTTTTCACTCTTTTCAGATTAATTTTGCACTTACATAAGGAAACTAAGTAATGCCTTTTTTTTAATTTGCTAAAGCTAATTGAAGTAGATGCTTGTGGGGTCATTGGAAGGCAAATCATTTACTATTCAGCACACTAATCATTGATATTGTTATTTTTGGCTAGACCATATTTAAAAAAGGAATTAAGGTGTTTTATTTTAACAAAAACAACCTTTTCTGGAATATTTTCCTTTCCTAAAACATATATATTTATTTTAACAAAAAATGAATATGAACTCTCAAATTGTTCACTTAGTGATGTGAGTGTATATTTGACAATTTTAAATAAAAATCAAGTCCCTTTCCATCCATAAAACTAAAAATATTTTAGTAAAGAACTTGGTTTTCAGCTTCAACTTTCTATTTGTTTGAAAGACTTGATTAGACACTTGAAAGACTAATATTCTTTTTTTATATTTTCAAAATTCTCAAAAATGAAAATGTCTAATGGGAGAAGATAATCCCTCTTTATCTGTATAAGAAGCTTTCTAGGATTATAACCCAGATCCATCCCCGTGAGCATCTGAATTCAGGTATGTATGGGCTTTCTATTCATTTGCCAGTGTGACTTTGCAGCAAGCCTCAACAGCAAGACTATATTGTTGAAGGATTGATCATTGACGAATATTTTCTGAGTGCCTGCTTTATACCCAGTGCTGTGCTGGAGGCTGGGGATGTAAAGATAATTCCAACTCAGATCCAATCCTTAGCATTGAGTTCAATGGGGGGGGCAGAGATGCTAAAAAACTATAATGCAATGTGCTATAACAGGATTGTACACAACATAGAGAACAAATTGACTACCTCTGCCTTAGGAAGTCAGGGAAGTCTTCACAAAGGAACTGACTTATGAATTGAACTGATAGATAAATAGGAGTTCACCAAGCAGAGATAATGGCCAGGGCATTCCAAGCAGAAGGAATAAGATGTACAAAAGCATGGAGGTATGAATAAGCATGGCATATTAGGAAACTTTTTAAAAGGTTAGTATGACTGGAGGGTACACATGTGGTAATTAAGTGGTAGGATATGATGTTGAAAGGTTGGATCAGCTATAGCTTGTGAAGAACCCTGTTTGCTAAAGATGTAAGGATGCTTTTCCTGTCAGCATTGAAATGTTATTAATGGTTTTAAACAAGGAAATGATAGGATGAGTTTTGTAGCTTTTAAAAAGGTCACACCAGCTGTGGTATGAAAGATTAAATAGGGTCAACGACACTTAAAGTAATGAAACTGGTGAGATTTCTATGGTAGTCCAGAATGAGGGTTTGACCTAGGACAGTGGCAGAAGGAGAAAAAGGGAAGGGAGCATATCCACAAGAGATTTCTGAGGTAGAATAGATTTAGACAAAGGAGAGAAGGGAGACAAGGATGACTCAGATTTCCAGGGTACAGGGTGAAGTTGTAGGGAGGGTAACAAGTTCAGTGTGAAAGTCCTGAAGGACAGCTATATAGAGAGAACATGTTCTATACTTATTTAGTTCAGAAATATATGCCAAATAATGTTGTGGCAGGATGCTTGCTAGACATTTATGTCAGATTTTGTCTTTTAGTCTTGGCAAGGTCCAGTTATTGACAATTCTCTGAGAGAGAGAGCCACATATTCTAGTGTGGAGGTACTTTGTAAACCTTTGAGACTTGTTGATTTGCTAAGAACACTTTTCTAAGCTGTTTTACTATCATTTCTATTTCACATGAGTCTCAGAATGCACATAGATTGGTTCTCCAGTTACTATTGAATGTCTATTTTCTAGGCCAAGCCCTGTACTAGATGCTGAGGATACCAGGATGAGTGAGATTTAGTTTCGGCCCTCCCAATTCTCAGGGCCTAGTGAGAAGTATGTAGAAGTCTTTCTGATATTCCCTCAAACATTAAAGTCAACTACCTGTTCTGGCATTTAACTCAGATTTGGGGAGAATGTGGGTAAGCTTTGAAAAGAACAAGCCATTGTCTTTCCTTTTTTAAAAATTTTATTATGTTATGTTAATCACCATACATTACATCATTAGTTTTTGATGTAGTGTTCCATGATTCATTGTTTGTGCATAACACCCAGTGCTCCACGCAGAACGTGCCCTCTTTAATACCCATCACCAGGCTAACCCATCCCCCCCTGCCCATTGTTTTTCTAACTTAGTCATATTAAGGTGAAATTCTTGCAGAGACTTCAACTTCATCAGCCATTGCTTTACAATTTTACAGCAAGAAGTGGGCTATTGGTTTGTACTTACTTAGAAATGTTTCTGTCATATAGATTTGTGTCTTTATTTTGGGAGAACAGAATACTAATTATACTGGCTAAAACACCAAGGTCATTAAAGCACTTAAGTTTTCACCAAACTGATTATATTTTTTTCTCATGTGTGTACTTTATTTTTTCCTTTTGTGGGAGTAGTGTAAAGCCTCAAAGCAAAGAGGTTTTCAAGAATGTGCCTGTTGGGGGCTCACTCAGTTAAGTGTGCAACTCTTGATTTTGGCTCAAGTCATGATCTCAGGGTCACGAGATTGAACCCTGATATGGGCTCTGCAGTATGGAGTCTGCTTGATTATCTCCCTCTCCCTCTGCCCCTCCCCCTGCTCTCTCTCTCTCAAATAAATAAATAAATAAATAAATAAATAAATAAATAAAATCTTAAAAAAAGAATGTGTCTGCTGAAGCAGTGACTTAGGTTATTGTACTTGCTCTTATACAAAGTAGTGTCTCTTTTTTTCTTTTCATTTAAAAAATAATTTTGATTTTCTCATGTTTTTCTTTTTTCTTGGATTTTTTATTTCATCTCATTTGATAAAAAGAAAGAAGCTTTTTGGCAAAACCTAATACCTTTTCATGATAAAAAAATTCATTATACTAGGTATAGGAGGGAACTTCCTCAGCATAATAAAAGCCATATATGAAAAAGCCCACAGATAACATAATACTCGATGATGAAAGACTAAAAGCTTTTCCCCTAAGATCAGGAGCAAGATAAGAATGCCCACTTTCATAATTTCTATTCAATATTGGAAGGGAAGTGCTAACCAGAGTATTTACACAAGAAAAAGAAATAAAAAACATCCAATTAGAAAGGAAAATGTGACACTATTCCTATTCATAGATGACATAATATATCTCAGAAACCTTCAAAATCCACAAAAACCTATTAGAGCTAATACACAAATTAGGCAAAGTTATAGGATATAAAATCAATGTGCAAAAATCACTAGTATTTCTATACAGTAGCAATGAACAATTCAAAAATGAAATTTGGAAAATAATTCCATTTATAATAACATCAAAAATAATAAAATACTTAGGAATAAATCTAAAAATGAAAGAACAAAACATATCTTAATAACTATAAAACATTCTTATAAGAAATTTAAGAAGACATAAAAAAATAAAACATCCCATGTTTATGGATTGAGATTTAATATTGCTAAAATGACAATACTCCCACTTTGAACTACAGGTCCCTACAAAAATCCCAGCTGAATTATTTCTTTTTCCTTTCTTTCTCCAAATTTTTATTTAAATTCAAATTAGTTAACATACACAGTAATATTAGTTTCAGGTGTAGAATTTAGTGATTCATCACTTACATACAACACCCAGTGCTCATCACAAGTGCCCTCTTTAATACCCATCACCTATTTAACGTATCCCCCTGCCCACCTCCCCTCTGGGAATATTTAGAACAGTTTTTTCTCTATAGTTAAGACTCTGTTTCTTGGTTTGCCTCTTTTTCTCCCCTATGTTCATTTGTTTGTTTCTTAAATTCCACATGTGAGTGAAATCATATGGTATTTGTCTTTCTCTGACTTATTTCACTTAGCATAATACTTTCTACCTCCATCCACATCATTGCAAATGGCAAGATTTCATTCTTTTCTGTGGCTGAGTGATATTCCATTGTATGTATATACCACATCTTCTTTATCCATTCATCAGTCAATGGACATCTGGGCTCTTTCCATAATCTGGCTATTGTTGATAATGCTGCTATAAACATCCGGGTGCATTTATCCTTTTGAATTAGTATTTTTACACCCTTTGGGTAAATACCTACTACGCAATTGCTGGGTCATAGGATAGTTCTATTTTTAACTTTTTGAGGAAACTTCGTACCGTTTTCCAGAGTGGCTGCACCAATTTGTATTCCCACAAACAGTGTAAGAGTGTTCCCCTTTTTCCACATCCTCACTGACACCTGTTGTTTCCTGTGTTGTTCATTTTGCCATTCTGACAGGTGTGAGGTGATATCTCATTGTAGTTTTGATTTGTATTTCCCTGATAATGAGTGATGTTGAGCACTTTTTCATGTGTCTGTTAGTCATCTATAGGTCCTCTTTGGAAAAAGGTCTATTCATATCTTCTGCCCATTTTGTAACTGGAGTCTTCTTTGATTTTTGGTGTTGAGTTTGAAAAGTTCTTTATAGATTTTGGATACTAACCATTTATCAGCTATGTCATTTAAAAATATATGCAGCCATCAAAAGGAATGAAATCTAACCATTTGCAATGACGTGGATGGAACTGAAGGGTATTATGCTGAGCGAAATAAGTCAATTAGAGAAAGACATGTATCATATGAACTCACTGATAAGAGGAATTCTTAATCTCAGGAAAAAAACTGAGGGTTGCTGGAGTGGTGAGGGGTGGGAAGGATGGGGTGGCTGGGTGATAGACATTGGGGAGGGTATGGTGTTATGGTGAGCCCTGTGAATTGTGTAAGACTGTTGAATCACAGACCTGTACCTCTGAAACAAATAATAGATTATATGTTAAAAAAAAAAGAAAGAAGAAGATAGCAGGAGGGGAAGAATGAAGTGGGGGACATGGAGGGGGAGATGAACCATGAGAGACTATGGACTCTGAAAAACAAACTGAGGGTTCTAGAGGGGAGGGAGGTGGGGGATGGGTATTGAGGAGGGCATGTTCTGCATGGAGCACTGGGTGTTATATGCAAACAATGAATCATGGAACACTACATCAAAAACTAATGATGTAATGTATGGTGATTAACATAATAATAAAAAAAGAAAAAATATCTTCTCCCATTCTGTAAGTTGCCTTTTAGTTTTGTTGATTTTTTCCTTCACTGTGAAGAAGTTATTTATTTTTATGAGGTCCCAATAGCTTATTTTTGCTATTTGCTATTTATTTCATTTCTGAGTTTTTTATTCTGTTCCATTGATCTATGTGTCTATTTTTGTGCCAGTACCATACTGTCTTGATCACTACAGCTTTGTAATATAGCTTGAAGTCCATAATTGTGATGCCTGCAGCTTTGCTTTCTTTTTTTCAAGGTTGCTTTGTCTATTTGGTGTCTTTTCTGGTTCCATATAAATTTTAGGATTGTTTGCTCTAGCTCTTTGAAAAATGTTGGTGGTATTTTGATAGGGATTGCATTACATGTATAGATTGCTTTGGGTAATATAGACATTTTAACAATATTTTTTCTTCCAATCCATGAACATGGAATGTTACAGCTGATCATAAAATTTATATAGTTCAATGGATGAAGAATAGCCAAAACATTTTTTAAAAGGAACAAAGTTGGAGCATTCACACTTGCTAATTTAAAAACATACTGCAAAAAGTATAGTAATCAAGACTGTGGTATTGGCTTAAGTATAGAAATACATATCAGTGCAATACAATTCAGAGTCCAGAAAAAAAACAATACATTTATGTTCACTTGCTTTTCAACAAGTGTGCCAAGACAATTTAGTGGGGTGGGGGAAGAATAGTGTTTTCAACATATGGTACTGGGACAACTGAATATCCATCAGCAAAAGACCTAGGTTGGATACCTACCCACACCAAATAAAAATATTAATTCAAGATTGATCAGAGACCTAAAAGTAAATGCTAAACTTATAAAAATCTTAGAAGAAAACCTGAATAAATCTTTGTGACTTGTAGGAGAGCTGACAACACTGACTCCATTTTGGCCCTCCATCTTATTCATGCCTGTGCAATGACCTCCCTTGAGGCTATGTGTTCCAGGCCCCTTGGAGGTTAATGTGTGCCCTGAGTGGAATTTTGAAGGCTCGTTCTGATCTTCCCTAACATGGCACACAGAAGGTGTCACTTTAGGTAACTAGTAGAGATGACTGGCACACAAATGGCATCACTTTGACCTCACTGCAGTGCAGCTCGCTGTATAAAAGCTGTGTATGACAATCCAGACTGGGTAGAAAATAGCTGCATGGCACCTGGATCCTTTGTCTGCTCATTCCTCCAATCAGTACATTACCCTGAATAAAATTGTGTAAATGGTATGGAGTGGCTTGCTTTGTTTTTCAGTCTTAAAGTGCCTTCTGGGTCAAGAGGATACTTTACCATCCCTCCTCCACCTTCTAACATGACTTTGGATTAGACATTAGTTTCCAAAATATGACATCAAAAGCACAAGTGATGAAAGCAAAAATAGAGAATTTTACTTCACCAAAATTAAAATATTTTGGGTTTCAAAAGATATCATTAAGAAAGTAAAAGGATAACCCAATTAATGGGAGAAAATATTTGCAGGCTGCATTTTTGCCAATGGACTTTTACATGGAATATATAGAGAACTCTTACAACTCAATAATGAAAAGACATATAACCCATTTAAAAGTAGGGAAAGAAAATGAATAAACTTTTTTTCCAAAGAAGATATACAAATTGCCAATAAGAACATTAGAAGATGCTCAACATCATTACTCATTATGTCTATGCAAATAAAGACCACAATGGTATACCATTTCACCCCCTAGGAAGACATAATAACAAGTGTTGGTGAGAATGTGGAAAAATTGAAATCCTCATACATTGTTGGTGGGAATGTAAAATCATAGAGGGAAAATGGAAAACAGTCTGGCAGTTACTCCAAAGATGAAACACAGATTTTCTATATAACCAAGAAATCCTGCCCTCAGGTATATATATAGAGAGATGAAAACAGAAACTTGTACAGGAGTGTTCATAGCACCATTATTTATAGTAGCCAAAAAATGGAAACAACCCAAATGTCTATCAGTTGATGAATGGATAAATAAGATATGATATAGATACTCAATGGAGTATTATTAATCAATAAAAAGGAATGACATTTTGATATGTGGCACAACATGGATGAGCCTTGAAAACATTATAGTACGTAAAAGAAGTCAGTCACAACATTGTATGACCCATTTAGTTACATGAAATATTCAGAATAGGTGAATTGATAGAGACAGAAGAGATTAGTGGTTGCCTAGGCTCAGGGAGGTTGGGGGAAATGGAAAGTTACTGCTAATGGGTACAGGGTTTCTTGTTTCTTTTAGGGGTAATGATAGTATTCTAAAATTGATTGCACAACTCTGTCAATGTATTAAAACCACTAGGTGAGGCTGGAAAGATGGTGGAGTGGGAGGATCCTAAGCTTGCCTTGTCTCATGGATACAACTAGATAACACTCACCTCAGTGTAAATAACCCAGAAAATGAACTGAAGACTGGCAGAACAACTCCAAAACTAAAGGTAGAGAGGAGGCCACATCAAAGAAGGTAGGAAGGGCAGAAATTTAAATAGTAATGGTGAGAGTGGACATCCTTGTCTTTTTCGTGACTGTAGCAGAAAAGCTCTGTTTTTCTCCATTGAGGATGGTATTAGCTGTGGGACTTTCCTATATGGCTTTATGATGTTTATGTATGTTACATTTACCCCTACTTTGTTGAGGGTTTTTATCAAGAAAGGATGCTGCATGCTTTTTCTGCATCTATTGAGGGGATCACATAGTTCTTATCCTTTCTTTTATTGTGGTGTATCATGTTGATTGATTTGCGAATGTTGAACCACCCCTGCACTCAAGGAATAAATCTCACTTGATAGTGGTGCATAATTCTTTTAATGTACTGTTGAATATTCAATTTTCTAATACTTTTTAGTGAAACTGAAACCACCATCTATTTTTTTTGAGAATAAACAAATCATTTAATACCTGAGAGAATCATCATCAGTGAAAGTAAAAAAAAAAAAAACAACAAAATATGATACATTATATCAGTGAATATTTTTACAACATATATAACACAAAAAATTATTATCCAGAATATATAAATAACTTCTAAAAATCGATAATTAGTCAACTGGCTAAATATCTGATAAAAGATATTTACTAGAAACTCACAGAAAAGGAAGTCCCAGTGGATATAAACAAAGGAAGTCAAGTTCAATCTCATTAATCACCTGGAAATGCAAAAAATACACCACATTTTCATACACTGTTAAAGGAAAATCATTCTGAGACCTGTTAAAACAGGAAGGAAGGCTATTCAGGATGACTATTCTAACAGGGGTATGTCAATAGGGAGAGAGATCAGGCTGAACCCTGAATACTGACCACCATCTATTTTATTTTATTTTAATTTTATTATTCTATTCTATTCCATTATTCTATTCTATTCTATTCTATTCTATTCTATTCTATTCTATTCTATTCTA